>NC_056733.1:1767567887-1767905387 GCF_019279795.1 Protopterus annectens
CCTTTCCCCACTGTAGTGCAATTTCAGAGTTGGTATATTTAGTTAGGGGGTGTGCAGGACAAAGGGGTGTAGGGGCGAAGCCCCCCACTTTTATGTGTTTGTAGTGATGTTTCGTTTCTGGCCGGATCAGTGATTTTTTCCCTAGGGAAAAAAATCACTGAATCGGCCGATCACAGAACTGGCGGTTCGTTCTTTAGGGGTCGATGAACAGGCATTCGCTGTAATGCCTTTTCAATAAGATAATATTGAACCACTTTTAAAATCAATAAAAATCATAAGAAATAAGGGACAGACTAAGAATGGATAGTATGCCTGTTTCTTTAACTCTAACATATGCCATGCATTTTTCATTACATAATCAAACTCGATATTTGACAGATTACAAATAAAGTAGATCCACAGCTACCTGAATGGTGTACTTATGGATGCTGTATAATATGACAGGTTCTGTTGCTAACCTGAAGACAGGCACAAACATAGAAGAAATGATATGTATGACATGGCTGCCAGACAGAAGGCTGACAAAATTACCGAAGGTATGTCAGAGTACTCACGGTGTAGATGCTGGGAAATTATGGACAATGTGTGTAACTGTTCACAGATGGTAGGATAACAAACCACAAAAGGTACGTGAGAAACTGCTCACAGTACAGAAGAATGGCAACTTACCGAAGGTGTGTTAGACTGTTTACAGACTGAACTCTTGCAGGTTCTGGAAAGTGTGTGAGAGACTATTTACAAGTGGAGCAACTTGGAGGCTGACACGTGTTGGAAGGTGTGTGAGATCCTGCTCACGTAATGAAATATGACAAGTTATGGGTGGTGTGTTAGACTGCTCACAGACTGAAGGCTAACAGACTATGGAAGATATGTTAGGCTGCTCAGAGACTGAAGGTTGATAGAATATGGAATGTGTATAAGAGTGTGCTTATAGACTAAAGGCCGTCAGGTTACAGAAGGTGTGTGAGATTGCTGACAGACTTCATGCAGTTGTAAAAGTGCATGGTATATCTACCTATCTGAAGGGTATTGCGCTTATAGAACAGGTGACCTGCTGTCAGACTGATGGCTGACAGAGTTCTGTAAAGGGTGTCAGATATCTGCCTGACCAACAAGCTTAACACAGGGTCTTGTTTATTCTTAAATGACTATTTTCATTTCTGCAAATGTCAGCATGTTTTTCATCTTACTATAACTGTGATATGTCAGTGGTTTGGGTCTGAGATGCAGCTTATGATTTTAACAAACAGTTATTTATTTTATTTTTTTTATTTTACATTTGTTGACTGGGATAGTCCATCTGGGTGTGAACCCATTTTCAGCGGATGCCCGGGGAGAAAAGGTCCAATAAAACAAGAACAACATTGACAGGTACAGTGTCGGTTTTACATAGAATTTAACAGAAATATCTAGAGACAATAAAGTACAATATACAATAGGCACTTTAGTGAAAAGGAGGCCACTGAGGAAGAGAGCATTTAAAGAGGAATCTGCACACAGATATCACACCAAACTGAAAATTATGTAAAAAAGCCAAAGTACTATTATTTTTAAATTTCAAGAAATGTTATCAATTGGTTGTGTTGTATGGTATATTCAGTAAGTGGTACCACAGACATTCTTCTGTTTGACGGAGGTTAGCACTAAATCCATGTGGTAATGTCTTTTTATGGGAGGTGAACTTTTTATCTAAAGCTGTACCTATTCTGATACAGAGATTTTTACTTGTGTTTGGGTGGTTGTAAGCACTCTGAAGTGAAAAATTGTGTTTGATTTAAGAAACTATTGTTCATATTTTTATTTCCCAAAGAGTAAATGCTTACTAGAGTGAAAGGGAACTTTTATCAGTCATATTTTAATATTAGACTAATTATACTGCACTGATGTTTGTGATATGCAGCTGTACGATGGTCTAAATTTGTGTGAGATGACTAGATAATGTTCTAGAAGTTTACAAAAGACTTGAATTAAAGTCTTGCTAAGGCCATCATATTTATTACTGAGATCCAACAGTTTCCTTAAAACACCAATCAGGAATGTGCCTTACCCTTCTCTAGTGCTGTATGCACCGGAGATTTAACAAGGCTGATAGAACTTGTGAACGTTTGTATTCTGGATGTAGTGATTCTTGCTATTTTTTTGCCTGATTCTCACACAGTATACCCACAATGTTATCCAGTAATAATTCAAATATATCCAGAAAAACACACAAGGCAACTTATTCCACAGGCTAGACAAAAAAATTGTACCTGCTAATAGGTTTATAGTCTTTTGTTCATGTTATAGTACCGAATATAATTTGCGCACGTATAATAGCTCGGAGTGACAATTGCTTATGTGCTGTTTTATTCACCTCACATATGATATTGTGAGGTTCAAAGTGCAGTGAATATGGGTTTCTAATCTCACTTCCTTCTGGAGGAAAAGTGAAACTTGTTTTCATTACCTGTCATTGATCTCTAGAGTGCAAAGCAACCTAGGAGTGAGAATAAAAAAGCAGGGGGGTATGAGGTAAAGCTTTTTTGATATGCAGTATTTGCCCATAGTATGAGAAGTTTAACTGCATCTGCTTAAGCTTTTATGTACTCCACCTGTCATGTATGAGCCAAAGTTGGTGAGCAGCTGTGATACAAGCTTGCTTGGTCTGGGGATACATAGTGGAATTGTAACGAATCCATTCTTTAACGCTGGTTTGTGAACATATTCTCCAAATCTGCTTTATTGGCTGACCTGCTGCCAATGAAACAGTAGTAAAGCTAATGTACAAATTAGAAGAGAACATGAAAAGAGAACATGAAATTGGAAATGCTAAAATGTCGACTGTGTTGCTTGAGTTGTTTCTTCTGCCAAATCAGAAATAATTTGACATATTCAAGTATTGTGTTCTGAAGATGATGCATTCATCTGAATTTCCTGAAGAAAGAAGAGCAAATACTTGAATTTTTTTTGTGCAGAAACCAAGAATTCCCTTTTCTTAAATAAGACCAAACTCATGCTTGGTTATATTTAGAAACAATGGGTGCTCTGGGCGATCTTCCAAATGAAATAATTATTTCAGGCAAATGTCTTTCAAGATATGTGTGGTGAAGGTAAAATGTGCAGTACGTATTGGGAAACTGATGTTGCCGACAGTTACGACAGCGGAGAATGCTTATGAAAGTTAGTAGTTTCTAATGATGATTAGAGTTTGTAACTTTGAGAGAATATTATGATAGCCCAGTTTGACTGAAGGCTTTTCTTATGAAACAGTGCTGCAGTTTCTGAATGAAAAGTTAGTGCATGCACTGTAATTGCTTATAGTTTATCGAGATCATTCATTACTAACAAACATCAAGTTTTGCTTTTTTATTATTTTTGAAGTATACATTATATGCTAATATGAGTTGGTGTTAATCTGTACATCCGTCTACAACCAATTTTCCCATTTTACACATGGGGTTGGGGTGTGATTTCAAGAGAGACTACATATTACTGTTAATATTGACATGGAATGTTTCTCCCCAGGGGTCTGCAGAAAATGGGACTTTCATGTCCAGCCAGACCACTTGGTGAGCAAATGCAAATAAAAAAATGGTTGTTGCATTTAACATAAGCAAACGAAAAAAAACCCCCATAAAAACAAATAACAGATCACTAAGCCTAGGTCACAGTCACAGCTCCTGGCCCCTTGAGAGTAGTGTGCTCACCACTCACCAGATAAAACTGTACTCCCTCTCCCAGACAACTTCCGACTTGAAATCCATCCATAAGGCAACCAAGTGTCCTAATATGTGGTTTGTAAGTCATGCTACTGCTCAATTCACCCTATACATAGATGAGAGATTGTACTCCCTCTCCCAGAGTATGTCTGCCTTGAAATCCATCCATAAGGCAAACAAGTGTCCTAATGCGCAGTTTATAATTCAAGCTGCTGCTCAATGTACATCTGTCTCATTCACATGCTGCTTCAGTTTATTTAAGAAGGGTTGGGGCGTGTACACTAACTCGATCACCATGTTGTATGCTTTCCCTCTCCTATCTCCCATCCCATCCCACCTTTAGTATAACATTGTTTTCTGTACAGAATTACTTCACTCTCTCCTCCTAAGTAAACTCTTGACTGTAGCACAGGAATTAAAGTGCACAGTGAACATTTCTTACAGTAAATATGGTAAATCTCTCACTCTTAAAAATAAAATCAAACTAAGCCCTCTGGTGTCTCCCACTTTGAGCAGTGGCACTGACCTCTGATAACTTATGACAACTGATTGTTTTGCATTGTCGGCTTCGCGCATTTCTGCTTGTTCTCTTTGCCCTTGCTACCCTCGGGCTCACTCCACTCCCCTACCATATCCCCATCTTCCCTAAGCTTAATTAACCATATCCCTCTGGTTCCACTGCTAAATTATTTAATCAGGTATTACACTGAAAATTCTCAATAACAGCCCATATCAGTACACAAAAAATAACTAACAAAACTAACTTTTTATGCATCCTACTCCCTCCACATCAAAATGTTATCCTTATACTCTATAGCCCTATTACTCCTGTCATCAGCTGCACAGTTAACCTCCTACCACATTGAGCCAAATGACTCAGTTCACTTCTTTACTACCCCATTCCCTCATCCACAAAAAATCAAACTCAACTGCATAATCATGTCCCCCGCTATCTTTATTACTACAACTGTCCAACAAGACCCCTACACTCTACTCCCGCACCACAGCTCTCTCCAAATCTCCCTGAAATTTGACAGGTATATAGTTAAAAATCGTAAAAACCTTAATAAATATACTAGCCAAACTAACTCTCAGCGGGGATATCCACCCAAACCCTGGATCAAAAACTAAACAAAACTACATACCCCCCAATCTATCAGCTGTTCCCAAAATTTACTAAACTACCCGAGAAAAGTAGCTGACTTGGTACTACTAAGCATTAATGTCAGTGGTATCACTAACAAAATCCAGGAACTACACACCACCCTCTCTTTATACTCTCCAGTCATAGTTATAATAGCAGAAACCTGGCTTAAACTTTGCTTGGGATAGATAGAGAGTGCAAAAGGGGAGGTGGCATAGTCGTACTCTTTAAAAATAACCTTACTATAGAAACCATCTAACATAATGCCCCCTACTTCGACAGTGCTGAAATGATCTATACAAAAGTAAATATTAACTCTTAAAAAACACATAAATATAATAGGAGCTTATATACCACATAGAAATAACCTCCCCACCATATGAAACATTCTGCATTGATCCTCAAAAGTAATGCCCCAGGAAACAATAATCATGGGTGATTTTAACATAGACTGGTTAAGCTGTAATTCCCAAACCCCCACAAATCATATAAACCTCCATGGCTTCACCCAGCTTATTCAAGAACCCATTCGAATTGATAAGTCAACCTTTCTACTCAGGCATAGAACTAACCCAACAAAACACCCTACCTGCCACCTAATAAGGAATAAAAGAAACTTTAACCCCCAAGATTTCATATCCACCCTCAAAATTTGCAATTGGTGACCACTTAAATGTCTTCCACTAGAAGAGGCTGTAAAATATTTTAACTGTACCTTCATGAATATCTTTAATATTCAAGCCCCTCCCAGAACTATAAGAGTAAAAGCTAACTATGCCCCATGGCTAAACAAAGAAACCAGAGCAGTGCTAAAATCAAGAGACAAAGCCAGGGATCAATACCACAAAACCAAAACTGAATCTGCTAAACGGGCTTACTGTGAGCTTAGAAGTAAAGCAAAAAAATAATTAATCATAAAATCCAAACCAAACACCAAAACAACCCACAAAGGATTTGGTCAGCAATTAAGAGTACTTCTACCAGGCAATACTAGCACACCA
Source organism: Protopterus annectens (assembly GCF_019279795.1). Classification (NCBI taxonomy): domain Eukaryota; kingdom Metazoa; phylum Chordata; order Ceratodontiformes; family Protopteridae; genus Protopterus; species Protopterus annectens. Next base: position 1,767,573,731 of record NC_056733.1, read on the forward strand.
TCCCCATCTACTACTAACAATACAGACAGCATAGCCAACCCAATTCAGTAAATAGCTCACTGAATCAATTTTTAGCTCTAACAACTACATCTCCTGAACTACATTGTATAATAATAATAACACTACCTTTTCCTTACATGTCTCACTTGACATGATTAAAAAACTGCTCAATAAACTAAAACCCACTATGCTTGCAGCTGATAACCTCCCAGCAGACTAAGAGTTGCAGCTGATCCAATCGCTTACCCTATATCCATCCTTATTAATAGAGCAGTCTCCGAGAACCAAGTCCATGCTGTCTGGAAAATGTCCCATATTATTCCAGTACACAAAGGAGGGAATTCAACAGAACTGAGTAAATACTGACCAGTCACTATCCTGTCACCCTTGACCTAGATTCTCAAGTGATGTCTACACACACAAATCATGGACTACTTGCTTATTAACAAACTCCTATCTGATACTCAGCATGGATTCCACCCCTTTCACAGTACTACCTCTTCTCTAATGGGTTTCACTATAGCAATAACCCACGCCTGGGTGTGGGTAATGCTGGATTTACCCACGGTTGGCGTGGTTTGGTCCCAAGGGTGAAGCCCGAGGGACCAAACAAAGCCAACCGTGGGTAAATACAGCATTACCCACACCCAGAAGTGGGTTATTGCTATTATACCATGACATTATTTAAGAAAAGAAACTATTACTTTTCTTAAATAATGGCATAGTATAATGCCTGTTTACTGCCCTTCCGCAGATGTCTGGCATCCGCGGCAGTTCTGATGTACTGCGCCTGCAGTACATCAGAGTTGTAAGCAACGAGAAAGCAAGATCTCCGTTGCTTTTTATCGCTATGTTAAATGGGTTTAACATGGCGAGACAGTTAAAATAAGCAACAGAGATGTCCGTTGCTTATTTTAAAACTGTCTCGCTATGTTAAACCCATTTAACATAGCAATAAAAAGCAACGGAGATCTTGCTTTCTCTGTTGCTTTTTTTTTAAAACCTGTCTCGCTATGTTAAATGGGTTTAGCATAGTGAGACAGCTTTAAAATAAGCAATGGAGATCTCCGTTGCTTATTTTAAAGCTGTCTCGCTATGTTAAACCCATTTAACATAGCAGACAGTGTTAAAGTAGATTATACTAATGGAAAAAGTCCGGGCGACGGACCTTTTCCATTAGTATAACTCGATTTACAATGTGCACGCTGGCCAATCAGCATGCACGTTTTGGGGGGGTCATGGTATAATAATGCAGTTACTCTCTACAGGAATAATGGCAGGTATGTTTCCTCTACCTTTCTTGACCTTTTTAAAGCCTTTGTTATGGTCTGACATAGTAAATTGATTAAAGCATTAGTAGACCTGAATCTAAGCCAGAATACTCTTGCTTGGTTCAAAGACTACCTAACTGGCCACCAGCAAGCTGTTCAGTGGCACCAAAATCTCTCTCCTCTTCTACCTGTTAATGTAGGGGCTACTCAAGGGTCTATCCAGGGTCACTTACTCTTCACACTATTCACCAACAATCTCTACATGTCAACTTTGAATGCTTCTGTTGTTCAGTATGCAGATGATTCCATACCAATATGCACTGCTCCATCTTTACAACAATTACAATTAATAACACAAGACTCTTTCTCAAAACTGGAAGCCTGACTAACTCACAACTAATTCTAAACCCCGACAAAACAAAGCTTATGCATTTCCAACCCACAAGACCCACTTTGCTCCTACCCACATTCAGTATCCTGTCCAAGAGTAACACCATCATGGAACCCGTAACACACAAACTAAGCTTCTGGGAGTAGTAATTGATAGCAGCATGAGATCTGATATCCATATTGCACAGACCATTAAAAAATGCACAAAAAGATTGGTGCTCTATACAGAAGCAAGCAATATCTTACTAATAACATAAAATCAACCATTGCATAAACACATCTTATTTGGACTATACTCTATACCTTACCAATTCTCTCTAACCAAGAAATCAGATTTAGCAAAATTAGACTCCTGTTATAACAAAAATTGCCAGATTTGCCACAGATGCCCCTTTCAGGTCACATTACTCATTAGCACTCAAACAACTAAACTGGTTAGAACTATCACAAGTCATTCTTTATAAGCAACTTACTATGGCCCATAAAATTCTTTACCAACCAGAGAAGACCCCGCCCTGCTCTCCATAATCTACCACTTCCTTACACAAGCAGTCGTGTCCTACTCTCTACTAAGAAATCTCTATTGAAAGTAACCAAAGCCAATAATGCTGCAGGAGAGTCCCTCTTTTCAAACTATATAGCAAAAATCTAGAACACATTGCCTACAGATATAATAACTACTACTAACCTGTTCCACTTGCTCATACACTACTCCTGGCTAAATCATTTTTAATTACTACACACAAACATTATTTTTCTAACTGTGTTACTAAGGTATATATATTGAAAATAACCCTTCTTGCCTCTTACTTACATGTACCCCCCCAGTAGACATATATTGATTATCAACCCATAAATAAGAAAATACTCCCTTGCTTTGACTTTATGTAAATCCTTTGTATACCGAATGTATACTCTGATATATGACAGTCTCGTAGAAGTCCTTGCTACTAAAGATTTTTGATTTTTTACTGTATACTAAATGCACAAATCTGTTAAATTTCACTGTAACTTGTACTTGTCAATGTTAACACTCTCTGTGATACACCATTGATCCTGTAAATGTGCTTGTATTTCAAAATGTTTATCCTAGTTTATGTTAAATGCATAAGTATCTCACTGTAACTTGTACTTGTAAATGTTCACAGTTCAATGTTTTAGGTGGAGCTTTTCTCTCTGGGCCACTGCTGAAAAAGGACATGCGTCCAGATGGACTTTCCCAGTAAAAAAATGTAAAATAATAATAAATAAAATAAATAGTTTCTTATACCAAAAAATTGTCACAATTAATAGGCATTGCTATAAACACTGAATGATAATCTTGTTCGGTGCAATTTCATTTGGTACCTATTTCAAATTAGTTATAAGCAACACTAACTTAATATAGAAATTAACTCAATATAAATAATTTATAATATAGCAATAACTTTTAATAATGATCTGTAACAATAACCTCTCTAGGCCTCTAATTACTCTTTATATATGTAAAAAAATATATTTGTTGTTTAGTCATAGTATTAAGCTATCATAGCTGTTTTAATAAACCATCCCCAAAAAGCAGTTGCAGCTTTGGAATTGCTATTTTATTTGTCAGTATACTTAAAGTAAATCATTGTTCCGAATCCAATTAAATAGATTAATATTATAGTACTTCTGCACTTAACAGTGCCACAGAGTTTCAGTTTAACTTTTGGGGAATAATTTGCTCCCTGTTCTCCAAATCTTTCATTAATACAGCCATAATTCTGAGTGTAGGTTTAACCTTTGACTTCCATTTATACATGATAGTTTTCATTGTTACTAAAAGGATAAAAAAATTATCATTTTTGATATTGTGTAATGTAACTCTTTTTCATATCCTAAAAGCATGAGCATTTTGTTTAATTATGCTTTCCATCTTACAGAACAAGATAAAATTCTTTCCAAATCTTTTATAAAATTAGTGAGAGTCCATTGTGATCGTAAGTATGTTCCCAGTACCTCAACTGCTCATCTTCTTCTCTTCAACAGTATTCAGGTAGTGCAAACAGCTTCAAACCATTAACAGCAAAGACACTGATCATTCTTACTGGAACACTGCTGTATGTCATCGTAGAACATGCTAAGAAAATACATAATTCTTTTAGTGAACCAGAACGTGTTGTTCAGCTATAAAAGGCTGGTGATGTCCTTGCAGCAAAACACATCAGTGGATAATTTTAGTTGTGATTGTTGGTGTGTGTGCGCGCGCACACGTGCGTGATGTACAAAGATCAGTACTGTGAGCTCTATTGTCAGATGTCTCTTTGCTGCAGATATGTAAGTGCACTTTAAATTTAATATATCATTTTATGACTGTAGTTTATTTTTATCATGATGTTCTTCATCTCACATTGCTGCAGTCCTTACATATGGGTAGTCCGCTGTCCTCGGTCGGCCCGAATACCAAAGTATTAGGCTGACGTCGGTCAAGGCGCTTAAAACTGACATCAGGACGTCAGGGTACAAAAGCGCATGACCGACGTCATATCCTCAGTCTTTTTTGCCGCATGGTCCGATGCAGAAGCAGCGTTGCAAGTGCCGTTCGGAGTTTCAGACCGAATCCAAGTTGGCTAAGTACCCCGTTGGGGAATATTTTGTTTTTTTCTTGCCTCAGTGTATTACCGGATGTCAGAAAAAGTGAATAACTGTATTTCTTGTGGGAAACAGATACCGCATAGGGATTATCATTCTTTGTGCATTCCTTGTTTGGGGCCTGAGCATGACGTTGTTGGGTGTCGCTTTTGTGCTAGGTTCAATAAGCGCACTATTAAGCGAAGGTTAGATTGTGCTAGGCTGGTCTTTGGTAAGCGGTGCAATTATAATATGCCGTCGGACTCCCGGCGCCGCTTCTTCAAGAAGCGCAAAGACAAAACAGTTAAACCCAGGCAAGATGAGTCGTCCGTTCCGGACGCCGGTTCTTTAGAGGCTTCAGTGGAACCGGTGGTTCCGACGGAGACTTCTCTGGAGTCTCAGGGGGAGACTTTGATTTTGCAGGATGTGGCCTCTCAAGAGGCAGGTCAGGCTGAAGGGGCTTCTCAGGTTACTGTACTCCCTCCCTTCCTAGGGTGGTTAGGCCCTCTCCTTCTGTTTCCAAGGCTTCTCCCAGAGGCAGGCCAGGTTTAGCTTCTGTTGGTGTCACTCCTAGTTCAGCAGGGTCTGTGCCTAAGAAGCACATGCTTAAAATGGCAGAAGATTTGATTACTCTAATTAGAGGTTCTTTGCCCCCTCCTGATAAGAGGCCTAGGGTGGAGCCAGAGTTGGGAAGTGTTGAGCAGGCTTCGGATGTTTCAGAGTCTTCGGCTGAAGACTTGCAGGAGTACTCTCCTTATTCTGATTCTGATGCAGATGATTCCACTCCTTCTGCTTCTCCTCCAGAGGATTTTTCTTTTTCAGAGACCCTTCATTCTATGAGGGAACATTTTAAGTGGGAAGGTCAGGACTTCTCTGATTCTCGGAAAAGGCTTAGGGAATTTTTGCTTTTACCCCAACATAGGCCCTTGGCTATACCTCCTGTTCTGGATGTTGTGGAAGATGTGTTTTCAGAGGCTTCACTTAATCCTGATTCTCTGCCTCCTGCGCCTGTTAAACCGGATAGGTATTACAGGGTGCCTGAGGCTCATAAATATCTTTATAAGAGTCCTAGGGCGGAACCAGAAACTATTAGTCAGGGACCTAAGGGTGTCAAGGCCTCTGTTGTAAAAAATCCGGTTCCTCTAGATAAAGAGGCCAGAGCTCTGGATAGATGGGGAAAGAAGGTCTATACCTCTTCTACCTTAGCTATGAGGGCTTTGAATTGCCAGTTTCATATGTTGAAATATCAAAATTTTCTTCTTTCTCAATTGAAGTCTAAGGTGGATGCTCTAGCGGAAGACATTGAGTGTAAAGAATTACAAGATTTGGTGCATGTCTCTGAACAGGTGGGTAAGCATTCTTTGCAATGTGGTTTTGATGCTGTGCAGGCCTCGTCTAGGGTGGCTGCCACTGGTTCAGTTCTTCACAGGCATGCCTGGCTGAAGGATCAGAATTTATCTGACCATGTTAAGACAAGGATTTTGGATGCTCCTTTGCAGTCTGATGTGTTGTTTGGTTCACCTGTGGAGTCAGTCTTGAAGAAAATGGAAGACAAGGCTAAGTCTATGCAGGCTGTTAAAGATTTTTTGCAAGTTCAGCCTCCGAAGTTTAGTAGGAATTGGCCTGCTAAGGGGTGGACGTATCCTACTTATGATTCTCAGTCTAGGGGTAGATCTAGACGTGGTAGGGGCAGAGCTCAGAGTTCTTTCAGACCTAGAACAGGGAGTTCACCTGCACAATCTTCCGGTGAGGGCAGGGGCCAGTCCTTTCGTAAACAGGCCCAATGACCTACTTTTTCAGCTGCCAGATCCTTCTTGCCTGGCAGCACCTTTGGGAGGAAGGTTGGCGCTCTTCAAGGAAAATTGGATTTTGATTACCCAAGACAAATGGGTATTGGATATCATACACCAAGGTTACAAGTTTTATTTCCATACCTTGCCTCCTTTCAAAGGCATGCCAGACATTCCTCCTCAGCAAAGACTAGAGGCTCACAAACAGATTTCTCTACTACTTCAAATAGGGGCCATACAACCGGTCCCTCTGCCAGAAGTGGGCCTAGGATTTTATTCTCGCCTGTTTCTAGTACCAAAGAAAGGGAACACGTGGAGACCAATTTTGGATTTATCTATCCTCAACACATATCTGGACATTCCCAAGTTCAAAATGTTGACGTTACAACAGCTTTTACCTCTGCTGGGCAAAGATCACTGGATGGTGACTCTGGATCTCAAGGAGGCTTACCTTCATGTTCCTATCAGGCCCAGTTGCAGGAAGTATCTGCGTTTTTGGGCTGGGACTTCTCATTATCAGTTCTTTGCATTGCCCTTTGGCTTATCTACTGCGCCCAGAGTGTTCACGAAGGTTCTGGCTCCAGTGGTTGCTTTCTTCAGGCTAAGAGGAATACAAATCTATCCTTATTTGGACGATTGCCTGATTCTGGCCCAAGGAAAGGACGAACTTCTTCATCATTTACAGTATGTGATGGCAGTGTTAAGATGCCTGGGGTATTCTGTGAACGAAATAAAGTCCAGTCTAGTACCCTCTCAGGACATGTGCTTTCTGGGTGTGAGACTGAATACAGCATCCCAGATGGCCTTTTTGACCCCGGACAAACAAAAGAATCTTTCTCTTTACTTCCACCAATTGTCTCGTCAGTCCAGGCTGACTGCAAGGACAGTCCTTCAAGCCTTGGGGTTCATGGCATCTTGTATTCTGGTACTTCCCAATGCCAAACTGCATATGAGGAAGCTACAATGGTATCTCAACAATGTATGGCCGCAGCACTGCCAAGATATGGACACTGTCATTCAGATAATACCTTGCATTCAAAAGGAATTTTTGTGGTGGGCTCAGGAATGTCACCTAAACAAGGGACTCTCTGTGACCCGACCAGAGGCGAGTCAGATTCTAACGACAGATGCCTCAGACAAAGCTTGGGGAGCTCATCTAAATGGAAAATGGATACAAGACACGTGGCCTGCCAGACTTCAACATTTACATATCAACTTGAAGGAGATGTTGGCAGTCCAATTTGCATTGATAGCTTTCAAGGATTTACTTCTTCCAGGGCAGGTGTTGATTCAAACAGACAACACAACTGTCATGTGGTACATCAACAAGCAAGGGGGGACGCATTCATATCCACTATGCAGACAAGCAATGATTTTGTGGGAGACTGCTCTCAGTTTACAGCTAAATCTTCAGGCAAGGTTTCTGCCAGGAGCACAGAACTCCTTAGCAGATGTGTTGAGCAGGCAAATTATGGATCCCCACGAGTGGAAATTGGATCCTCATGTATTTCAGAAATTGACAGTGTTATGGGGAACTTCAGACATAGATCTGTTCGCTTCTCCACTAAATTACCAGCTGCCAAAGTTTTGCACAAAAAGGTTTCATCCCACAGCTTGGAAAGTGGATGCTCTCTCATTCAATTGGAGCAATCTTCACGTGTATGCCTTTCCACCTCTGCCTCTCCTCCCAAAGGTACTCCTGAAGGTCAGACAAGACAAGCCAAACATGATTTTAATAGCTCCGGATTGGCCTCGGCAGCACTGGTACCCATTACTGAGAAGTCTGGTACGGGAGCCTCCATGGCCTTTGCCTTCGATTCCTCACCTGCTGTCTCAGGAGAACAGTCATTTACTCAATGTCAAACTTCACTCTCTACATCTAACAGCCTGGCATATTCTGTTTTAAACCCTGGAGGGTCTCAGCTTCCACAACAAGTTTTGAATGTTATTTTGGAGGCCAGAAGGCCTAGTATAAGGAAAGTTTACGCAGATAAATGGAGGAGATTTTTATTTTGGAGTACAGCAAAGGATTTTGATGTTTCTAAACCTAATTTAAGTGTTGCTCTTCAATACCTTACTGAGTTATTGAACAAATGTTTGTCCTTCTCCTCTATAAAAGTTCATGCTGCAGCAATTTCTGCTCACTATGACTGTGACCCACCATTATTTTCTCATCCTTTGTTTAAGCAATTCCTTAGAGGGGCAAAGAATATAAGACCCCCACGTAGAGCTCCTACTCCTGCTTGGGATCTCAATTTTGTGTTGGAGAAACTCACTCTACAACCTTTTGAGCCTGCAGCAACTGCAGAGTTGAAATATTTATCATGGAAGACTGCTTTTTTGTTGGCCATTACCTCTGCGAGAAGGGTTTCTGAATTACAGGCCCTTATGGCGGTTGAGCCTTTCTTAATTTTTCACAAGGATAGGGTGTCTTTGCGTACTAACCCTTCTTTCATGCCTAAAGTGGTTTCTAGTGTGGCTTTAAACCAAACTATTCATTTGCCTACTTTTTATGCAAACCCCCAAAATAAAGGGGAGGATTTTGCACACTTTGGATATACACAGACAGTTGCAATATTATTTGAACAGAACTAAAGGGTTCAGGCAGTCTCAGCAGTTGTTTGTTTCTTTTGCTTTGGGTTCTCAGGGCAAACCTGTTTCAAAACAAACTATTTCTAAGTGGATTGGTTTTGTATTGCTTTCTGTTATTCCCATCATGGTAAGGAGATTCCAGCTGGGATTAGGCCTCATTCCACTAGGGCTACTGCCACTTCTACAGCTTTTTAAAGGGGGTGGCTACTAAAGATATTTTGGAAGCAGCTACTTGGAGTTCAGTGCATACTTTCTCTAAGCATTACCACCTTCCACTTTACTCTAAATCTAGGGCTGGATTTGCCACTGCAATTTTACAGGGCATTTTGGCAGCCCCTAATGCTTTATAGTTTTGCCATCCTCCCTTACCTCTGCTTTGGGATTCTACCCATATGTAAGGACTGCAGCAATGTGAGATGAAGAACATAGTACAGTTTTGTACCTACCATAAATGTAGATGTTCGAAGATCCACATTGCTGCAGTCCAATTTACCCTCCCTCCTTCCCCTCTGTATTTAGAGGTGGTGGTGTGGTTTGGGTTGTACATATTGTAAATATGGTTAGTGCAGGGGTGGTTGGTTATTTTGTGCTGTTTTTTGGCTTTGGCCTTTCTTGTTAGGGCCTTCTGACATCTGGGGCAAGAAAAGACTGAGGATATGACGTCGGTCATGCGCTTTTGTACCCTGACGTCCTGATGTCAGTTTTAAGCGCCTTGACCGACGTCAGCCTAATACTTTGGTATTCGGGCCGACCGAGGACAGCGGACTACCCATATGTAAGGACTGCAGCAATGTGGATCTTCGAACATCTACATTTATGGTAGGTACAAAACTGTACTTTTTGACTATTAAAAAATATTGCGCACCAGTTCTAAACACAACACACAAAGAAGGCTAATGATTGGCTAAACAAAGTCTTTTTAGTGTTGTTTAAATACCATTACCTCTGCGAAAAGATCAATTCAGCAAGCAGCTAAAATGTGTATAAACTTGCTGCCGTTAGCCTTTAGTGGCGTGTTGGCGAAAAATTAATAAAAAAGAATACTTTCATTCTGGACTGAAAGTGTTCTGTAAAGTAAAGAAGGGTGGACACCATCGGATAAGTTTTTTCTGAAAATTGAAAATAGTTACAAACAGCCAGAAACATTAACGTCATAGCTATTCAGAAAAGTAAGACTGTACAGCTCTGTTGAATAGTAGTACTATGTACGTCTTAGTTTGCCAGTCATGCTGTTTTACTCATTCCCAATGCCATTTTTGCCCTTATAAATAAATGTCTCAGGTCATTGTTTAAATGGCATAATTAGAGCACCAGTAGTAATTTTTGTTGTAAATTATGATTAATCTTTTTTTCTTCAGAACAAAAAATAAGTAGTATAGTATGACCTACCACCCAGGTCATGCTGACTTAATAGGTTGTTTATTGGCCATCTTTGCATTTCATGACAGGAATAGGAACATCGCTGTTCAGTGTAATTGTCATGCAATGAAGGGTGTCTGTTTGTCTGTTTTATGGTTACGGAGATAAGGAAATTAATTACCACTGACTGGAGCTTTTCGTAGGTACATTGTGTTCCCTCACTTCAGTACACTCTTTTTAAATTTAGAGAACATACTTCGGCTGTGAAACTTACCGTTAGGAAGAAATTAAAAGTACAGCTGCCCACATCATTGAATTTTATACTAAGAAGAAATCTAAAGATGTGCACTTGAATATGAAATGGGAAAGATATAGTAATGAAGGAATTTTGAAAATGTATTTATGTGGTAAATATGGTCCTTTCGCTGTTAATGTTGTTAACTGTGAAATAGACTGAGTTATTGCTGATCATAGGCCTAAATGTTCACTCAAAATATGGAAGCAAACCAAGAAAGGAAAAGAAGGAAAACATATTTTAGTAAAATGTCTGAAGTATTCAAATAACTTGTTCAGGAATTGTGTAATTCTTTCTAACAAAAATGTGGTAATTATAAAAGTCAATGTTTATCTTAATTCTGGCTGTAGCCACTTTGTAGTGTTTTTGCAGGGATTTTATCTGCAGTAAATGCACATCCTGTAGAGATGGTTGTTGTATTCATTTGCAAGTGATAGATGATCCCTCTAGAACTCTCCTATCCTTGGGATATCCCATGATGGATTTTGATCCTCCTGGAAATTGTGACCTCCTTTCTTACAGGTCTGACAGGATTAGGGTACCCCCCCAAGACTAAAATCATGAGGATTGTTGTTTTTCCTGAAGTGTATCAGTACTTAGGGGTCATATTACCATCTCCAAACAGTGAACAGTACCTGCCCATTGGTGCTTTGTTAATTGCTGTATTATTAAATACCAGGTTGAACAGGAATAAGTCAGATATTATGTCTGTCTTGCTGTGTATGATCAACCTGACATTCATCATAGACACCTGGTTAATTGAGTGCTTAGGGCCTTGCCAGGGCTTTGGCTTCCACTGGGTCACCATCTAATTCATAGTCCTAGACAAAGATACTCTGCCAGGGGAGTGTCTGTTTATTATTCATTGGACTTGAACTGATGAATGCTGATTTTAGAGGATTTAACTCCGTTTAAGATGTCCTGAGGCAGAGATGAACTGCAGTGCTCAGCTGGTGTAATGTTCACCAGGTTATCAAGGAGCATTTCTGCAAGAGGTTTTGGATCCCCCTCATTGCCCTAGTTCGTAAGTCCATTCAGTGGCTAATGCTAAGGGATTTTAATGTCTGGGTTAATGAGACTTGTAAACTTACTGTAAAGCTCTTAGGTTTAATAGAGAGCTATGTTTCATTCAGGTAGTTTCTACTGCAATTGTTTGGACATTTGCTGAATTTAATCTTGTAACAGTGTTTGAAAATCAGGGTTTAATGGTTGAAACTAGTTGTAGTTTACTGACAAGACTGTCTAAGAGATGTGTGTCCAGTTTGTGTAGGCGAGTGTAGCACTCACCTATGGATGCTGTTTTACATATAGTAATGGATTGTCAGTAAATGAGGCTGTTGCTACTTTGCCTCAGGATGTCTAATGAGATTAGGCTAAGGAAACAGAAATAACATAATTAACAGTCTGTAATGACATACTTAGTGGAGAACTCAGCAAACTTAATCAGTAAACTGTGTACCCACACAAGTCAACACATTTAAATCTAGCCTATGCCCCGCAGAAGTTAGCTAGTCAAAATCAGGCAAGCTGACCTTTCAGAGACCCCAAACTGAAGTAACTGGCATGGGAAAGCCTCTGTACTTGTTGAAGGATGGTGCAATGAAGGATCAGTCCTATGAAGCTGCCGAGTCCGTATTAAGCATTAAATCAGAACCCAGATGGAAAAGGGCTCTATTTAGTCACTGGCTGCCTTCTCCAAATTGCATGTTAGAGTGCTGCCAGCAGATGAGCATGCTTTATTAAGGACAGACTTGCTCCGGAAGAGGATTGCACCTTGTGCCAGGTGGCCATTTTTTTTATTTTCCCCCCTCTCCAGTTGACTATCAACTGACCTAGAATGCTTCCTATCAACCACTAAGTTTACAGAACCCAATAGATCTCCCCATACTTTCTCAAACCTATGTTCACAGTTGTTGGAGTATGAAACATATCAAGATAGTGCCATATATGCTGCCAAGGCGGATTTTTTTTTATGTATGCCCTAGGTTCCCACCTTCAGTGCATACACATGCATGTGACAGGGATAGGCATGCATTGGGCATACTGGCATACCATCATGCTTCACTGTGACTCAGACAATGCCCAGAGGACAACCCTCCCAACCATGCATGCCCGACCTCGACTGGAAAATGACCATAAAGTTTGCCCATGTGCATATCCTCTCCTCAGCTTGCCAGCATCTCAGATGACCAGGCTGAGTTTACCTAGGTCATAATAAGAGCATTATCTCTCTATGCATACAAATATAGGCTAGTTATATGTCTAAAGATATCTCTGCACCATTTAATTATCCAGTTAAACTCTTATTGGAGGCTGGCAGGCTCTTCAGCCGAGACTGTCTGACAACACAGAAATGTTCCTGCTATAATGATTGTATGGAAGCTGCATGATGTTTTGCTAAATGATTTCCTAGGTATACCAGTCATTTTATCAGCATTCATTCATCAAGAATGGCTGTCTGATTCAAACTTGTGCTGTGTGGACTTTGGTTATAACCGTAAAACAAGCTTACAAATACAGTTATGCATTTGGCAAATTGTGCTTTGTATCCTGGCCCTATAAGGTTGATAAAACCTTGCCTTAAATTGCTATATCCAATTATTCTTCAAATTGTTTACACCTCTTTGAGGGCCAGGGTGTTTCCTTTTTTATTAAAAGAGTCTTTGATCTCATTGATCCTGAAGAACTCATCTTTAGACACAGAATTGTTGGAAAATTATCATCCAGTTTTAAACATTTTCTTTTTATTGGGAAGGCAGTTGAGTAGGTGAACTAAATACAGCTTTATTCACATCTGATATCATATGGTCTGTTAAATCCTTGTCATTCTGACTTTAGATCTAGGCACAGTATGAAGATAACACTTATTAGTGGTTAATGACACTCTAAGGGATCAATAACAGTAATCTAGCCTGATCCTGCTTGATCTGTTGACAGCCACTGACATCTGGATCATGGAGTCGTTATTGAGTGGCTGAAAGTAAACTGTACGTTATGTGGTGCAGTGGTGGAGACTCTCGAGACATACTTAGCATGTGGTGTCTAGTTTAAATTCACAGTCTTCAGCTCACTATATTATGGTATCCTTATAGCTTGGTACTGGATGCTTTGTTATTTACTGTGTACATATTGATGTTAAGGGAGGTCATTTTAGGGAGTGATATTTCATAGACAATCCAAAGTCAGTCCCAGGACGATAATCACCTCATCTAACCTATATCCACTCTCATACAGCATTTCTTGTCTCCTGGAAGGCAAAAGAAATAAGACCGAGGATGAATTTACAGGTGTCCATACAATTATCAAGGTTTACCTTAAAGAATGCAAGGGAATCACTCGATTTTATAATAAATAAACCCTCCAGCATGCTAGATGCATTTTTGATGGAGATTCAAGTCTTTAGCTTGAGTGTTTTTGGAGGCACTGGAGATCAAAGAGAGTTGGTTCCTTAATAGCTCAGAATGCTAGACAAACCACCACATGGGAGACTGTAAGAGACAAAAAGTGCAGGGACAGAGCTTCTGTATGTTTTTTGTAGCTGGGGGTCTTACATCCGCTGATTATTTTACTTAGGAACTTCTGGGACCTTTCTAGTTGCATAGCATGTACTAAAGGGACATTATCTAACTGGTCTGATCAGGTTAGACTGTACAGGAGTGACAACTACTTTTAACCTAGTGAAATACATTTAGTTATTAATTGGACTAGAAGAAAGGATTTCCAGACCATCTTTGCTATGTTCTGGTCAAAGGATAGGGAATTGTCTACAAGGGTGCCAAGATCTCTAATGAGTATATTACTCTACAGCTAGGTGGTCTCTGTACGGAAAATTGCTGTTGAGATTTGTTTACCAAGGGTGACATTCCTATCTTTGTTAACCTTTTGTTTAACCCCATTTTAATGCATCTTTGATTTGTATGGTTTAGCCCTTCCTATAGTAACATGGTCTAAGATCTTGAGCAAATGACAGCACCCATCTTCCAGGCATTGATGAATTTGGTTAGCCATATGTCTAGGCTATTTGTTTGGAGATCTGAGAGGTATATGCTGAACAGAAAAGTTCTCATTACTGAGCTTTGAGGAATGTGCCACCTTTTTGATTTTTAAGAAGCATCTGCCCCTTTAGCTTTGTGAATTGTGTCTGCTAGTCCATTTGCTATGCAGTTAAATATAAGGGTCTATCTACATTTAGGCTTTTGAGCTTGCTAACCATTGCAGTATAGGGAGTAATGTCAAAAGCCTTGCTAGGTCTAGGTTTGCTCTATGACCACTGTGCAACTGTGTGCTGTGTCTTTCTCAGGGAAGCTTAATAAATTAAATTGACATGTTAACCTTTTTAAAAAACATAATGTAATGAGTCTACAGCAGTAAGATATTTTATATTAGTGCTTCTGCAATGAAATCTAATGCATTCCATGGTTTTGAATATTAGGCTTGTTATGCTGATGGGGCCATAGTTTCTGGGATCTGAAGCAAGGCCTCCTTTATCAGGAGGTATAACTATAGCTGTTTTTCCATACATTAGGAACTTATCAGAGTAGGTATGGTAGGGAGGAAGGAGCTGCACCTCCCAAGCACAAAGGTGTTGGGGGACACAATCAGCAGAAGTTGATCAAACAATAGAGCGCTACCAGTCTGAAGGCATGCACTACATTTGTTGTCAGGGCTGAAGATGGGGCTTCATTGCTTTGTGTGTGTTGTGAGCTATAGCAAATAGTTTGCTACAGTATGCAAAGGAAAATAAGCTTTTTGTTTTTTGTACTAGTGGATTATTTTGTTTGCTCGTCATCTCTCAGCTTAATGTTGAGGGATTCAACAGATTAAGGAATGGCACAGGACACCAGAATAGCCAGATATGCCTCTGCAGGAATTTATCTTTTGGCTATGCTTAAGTGAGTCTTTTGGTAAGTCGTATGTGGATGATATCCAGTTATACGTCTCCTTTTCTCTGGAGACTGTGCTGGATTGAAACCTTAACTGGGTGACTCATAATAATAAAAAATTCAATTCAGCTAAGACTGAAGCAATACTGTCTCATGCCAGTGTCTTTCTCTCAATTATTCCTTTCGTCTGTTAGCTGATTATCTGTGAAAGGAATCAGGCTGAATTTATGTTGCAAATTCTTGATCTAGTAGTTGCTGTTGATGACAGATTGAAACTGAAGGACTAGGTATCATGTCAAGCCGTCTTACTTCTACCTGAGGACTATAGCATTATTCCAGCATCAGACTTGTGGATGGTAATAATTGCACTGATTTTGTCCTATTTTAACTAGTCACTGCTTGGGCTTTTCAGTTGTTATCCGGGCCATGTGCAGTGGGTATAGAATTCTGCAGCTATGTTTCTGACAGAAACTCCTAGCATGTGTCTGTCACACTGCACCCGTACTGTAGGATTTGTGCTGTTTGCTATTTGCAGCCAGGTATGTATTTGAGAAATTATCCTCAGTTTCTGTGTCCTACATGATTTGAGTTCTGGTTATCTGAAAGAGATGATGAATCGTCCTGTCCCTGATAGGCAGCTCATGTTTTCACAAGAGAGAATACTATGTGTTCTGTGATTTCAGTCTGTAATCTCTGGAAGAAGTCTGCTTGCATATCTTGCCCCACTCTGTACTCTGGGCTCTAAACAACAACTTTCTTACCAACAAGGATGAAAGAAGTCCTATCAGTGCCATTTTCAAAAGTCTGACCTGAGCCTCTGACTTTATGGACCACTAAATGTTACTAGCCCCACCCCCACCCCCCAGCCATTGGCATCAGCAGTGAAATCACACTATGGTTCAAAGACTTCCTGATTAACTGGGAAGACTGGCTGTTCTCTGCTGCATGCTGTCTACACTCAGTCCGCTGTACTATAGGGATCAATACTTGCCCCAATACACTGTTCCATTTTTATAAATAATTTACCCCTTGACCTACCCCACGTACAACTCCGGTTATGTACTGATGACATGGTCATATAGGTTCATAGGTTCATAGGTTCATACTAGGCTATCTGCCCAAGGGCATTTATAATAAAAACTATGCCTATCATTTTTCTGTGCCTCTGTCAAGCAGTGACACTGAAGTAATCCCTGGTATAGTATCTGCATCTCCCATCCATTGGTCAAGATCCTCTTGAACAAGGCCAATTTTGTTCCACAGCATAGGGAGTCTCTGGGTGATGAATCTGTCCATAACCGTGTCAAGGTTTAAGTCTCCGCCTTGTGGTTCTGAGGGATCTAGATTTTTGAGGTGAAGCATATTCATCAAATCTGGGTTTGACATGGCCTTATATGTCAGGCACAGGTCACCTCTGAGCAAGCGGTATGAGACTGAATAAAGCTGGAGTTCTTTCAGTCGGGCAGCATAAGACATATTTTTGAGACCCTTTATCCTTTTGGTGAGGAACTTTTGGGGCCTTTCAAGCTGCATCAGGTGTCTGGTCAGATACATTCATTGTACTCAATCATAGGTCTAATGAGTGATGAGTACAGGGGACGATGACCTCCTTGATCTAGATGTGAATCCCTTCATGATCAGGTGGGCGATATAGAAGGTTTTCCTAACTACTTTAGCAACATGAGTGTCATGATGACTTTTCTGTGCTCAGTGGATTGTCACTAACCTTGTTTTCCATGGCTCTGGCACCAGTTATCCGTTTCTGTGAGGCCCTTCTGGAGGATATCTGTGTCAGATGACTGAGCCCTGTGGGACACCATGACCCTGTGGGTTCTAGCCAGTTTGCAACCCATCTTGTGATGGCTGATGAGTTTTTCGATGATACCTGAGTGGGGTATTGTGTCGAAGGCCTTTGCCAGGTCGCGTATCCATCTCAGCACAACAGGTAAGTTACAAACTGAACTTCTGAAACTAATTCACTGTTTCACCTAAAAAAAAGCTTCTCCTTCACCCCACCACCACAAAAACAAAAAACAAAGCTATGCTCTTGGGTACTAAAAGGACTTTCCACATTCTCAGTCAATCTGTTAAATTTCAGAAGCATATTTAAAAACTTAGATCTAAAATCAACTACCTCCTTTTCCAGGCTCAGAAAATATCTCACTTCCTTTTATTACCAGCTAGGAGAGCCACTGGAAAATTGTTCTGCTCATACAGCTTCAGTATTGCATTAGTCCATCTTAGATGTACTGTACAAACTATACCCATGAATTTATTTTGTTTGCCACCTCCTCTAACAAAAATATATCAACATTACAGACCTTTTTTCAACATGATATAAGCTTTATATGTAGTATCTTTCTTATTTTGTGGACACTGTATTATTGTGTTCCACTGTTGGTTGTATTTGTTAGATTTTTATTGCTAGTATTTTGAATTGTAACCCAGGCTGAGTTTGCACTTGGTCAGTGCTTGACCTTGGTAATAAAACTGAAAATGAAATAAATCAATAAATTTGTAAAAGGTGCACGGAATTTTATCGGCTCCACGTGCTACTAGTTAAAAAAAAGTGTACAACTGCAAAGTGTTTTACCAGCTTTGAAAGGTAGTAAAACTCTTACAATGTCAGACAGAATGAACTGCTTTCAATGCTGTCAACAATTTGTTCCTCCACACTTTGTGTTAATAAGTGTTGCAGTGCAAGGTATCTAACAGTTTTTTAAGGCTGCTTTACCTTCTGACATTTTTTGGCAACTGGCACTTTCCACTGTTGATCCCCATCTGTATTCCCAATCTTACCAACATTTAGGGGTGCTAATCAAAAGATTATTAAACAGCGGTGCCATCTTTTTGGTGCTAGTTTACAATAACTATATTTAAGTACTTGGCTATAATTTCAACCTAGGGCTAAGGGGGTTAAGGATATCCCTGAGATAAATTGTAGTACTAATATGTAAATATTATTTGATAATGGAGTTTAATCTATAAAGTTCCAGACTCTGGTAGTGGAATACCTTGTAGAGTCTAGTGTAGCTAACATTTTCTAGATCCTTATTAGGGCACTAGTGGTGAAGCAGTAGCTCACGTCATGGATTAACTTACAATGTCTGTCCTTGGCTTTACCTGTCTTGAGATAGAATGACAGATTTTTTTTCTGAAATAAGAAATCATCCAGGGTTCCCACTGGTTCTTTGCAGTGTTCTAATGCTAGGCTGGGTAGCTGTATTCTTAAAGTATGTGTGATCATAACCGGATCCCTCGTAAATAACATAATTAATTTCATTTCTTTGAAAGCTGTCCATTAATTGTAAAGTAACAGAGCAACCTTTTAACTCCTCATGCCCAACAATACCCACACCTTGAACTTTAATCTATCATCTCCATGGTAGCACAATACTGGAGAAAGGAGAATGTAGCCAAAATAGTCCACAACAGTCTCCATGATCTCTTTAGTTCTAGCACAATTTATGAAACATCCCTCACAGCAGGGCAGCTGTCTGTATTCACAGATGTATTCCATAGTGTGTGATTATTTTCTCTGTTTTTTTTAAAAGTCATCTGATGGTTATGAAATGCATGAATCACTGGTGATAAAGTCTGTCAGTCATTTTTAAATCTAGGCTTACATCAAACTATCCCCATATTCATGGAGGTAACTAATCCTTACGGAAGAAGTTTGTTAAGAAGTATTATAAATGCAAATGTCCTCATTACAGAGTTGATGCCCACACAGTTATGCAACCTTACAGC
The DNA here is from genome assembly GCF_019279795.1 of Protopterus annectens. Taxonomy (NCBI): domain Eukaryota; kingdom Metazoa; phylum Chordata; order Ceratodontiformes; family Protopteridae; genus Protopterus; species Protopterus annectens. The sequence goes on from NC_056733.1 coordinate 1,767,592,653, forward strand.
ATTTTGGGTGGGTAGCTTCAATCAGACTGGATTGAGATGAATCTTACAGTTTTACATGCAAGGCCAGAATCATATAGTTTCCAATCTGCAGATTACCTACATTCTGGAAGTTGTTACTGCCCTTGCATAGAATTCCAGTTCTTTTCTTCTTCTTCTTCTTTCGGCTGTTCCCGTTAGCGGTCGCCAATGTGGATCATCTGTTTCCATTTCTTCCTGTCCTCTGGATCTTGTTCTGTCACACCAACCACCTGCATGTCCTCTCTCACCACATCCATAAACCTTATCATAGGCCTTCCTCTTTTCGTGTTACCTTGCAGCTTCATCCTTAGCATCCTTGTCCCAATATACACAGCATCCCGCCTTAGCACATGTCCAAACCAACGCAATCTCGTCATGGTATTAGAAACCCAAAAGACTTGGAGAAATTATTTACTTGTTACTGTCAAATATTATATTATTTACAGTGTTTACCATCTGAATAGGTACTGCTTACTGTATTACAAAATTAAAAATACCACAAATTATCCTGTTGTTTTTCATTCTGTTTTGATCAGTAACAGTTTCCAGTTTTGCATGAAGTGCCTGTACGACTGTCTACTATATGGATGTTAGTGTGCGATTCTAATTTTTAGACCATCAGTACAATTGCAAAGACTACTTAAAACAGTCTGCCACGCATCCTTTTTTCTCAACTAGATAGCCGCTGTGGATTGCTTTGAACTGTTGATAACACTAGCATTCACAGTGCTTGTGAGTTGAATCTTCCTGCATTACATGTACTGCGTAGGCTTGTCTTCTTAAAACCCAGACCCCTTGCTGTCTTAAATTCATATGAAATGTAAACCCTGTGTTACCTGTATGTGTTTGTTGAAGCTGGAAATTGTATTAACACTTAGAAATGTTTGTGAAACCTGTAACCGCAACCTAGCTTTTACTTGTGTTAAATTTAGGAATGCTGCACTAATACGGCTACTGGGTGTTTGTAGCTAAGTATTTTAAGCATTTGTTTGCTCTCTGAACCTAGCGACTGCTCGGACAGTGAATCTACTATTATCTTACTCTGCAAATGTAAGTGTTTTGTGTAACTGAGAACTTAGACTTCCTCCTATACTAATTGTGCTGTTGTTTTTGCTCCCTAGCTATTCTCCCTCCTGTTTTACCTACAAATATCCTGGATCTCCTATCTCAGTACCGCTACTTGGTTATCCCTCTTCAGCGACCGGGAAAACGGCCCTGACCAGCACATTATAAGAAAGCCAACTGCGAGGGATACACACTAAGTATGTTAATATCCCTGTCAAGTATAGAAAGTATTGTGCAGGGATGAATATAGTGTGTATCTGCTAAGTCTGAGTATTCCAAACTGCTTTTAGTTTTAATTACCATAGCTGAGCACTTTACCACGGGTTCCTACTGCCATACCTATACTCCCATCTACAGATTACTGACAAACAAATTCCCCTGCCTACTGTACACCTGGTTATAGACCTCTTGTACCAAACTTTTATATTTTAGAGCTGAAACTTGTGTTTAGCCTGACCTCCTCAAGTGGGATAGGCTGATTGTTTCTTGGATGATCTCACTCCAGTAGGTGCTGCCCCGCTCCGTTATACCTATCCACACCATTATTCCCTCTCACCCAACCCCACCCCTTCCTGTCTCACAAACCAATCCTTGACTATTGCTTATTAACAACCCCTATACTTACATTACATTACAGCTCCATTACTTAAACCTGTACTCCCTATCTTATACCTTTAACCTACATTTCCTTACATAACTCTACCCCCAATTTACCTTTCTTTTACCCCATACTACCCTGCTCTTTCATAACGTTTCCCCTTAATACACTACCACATCTTACTATCTCAGACAATGTCTCCTCTTACAGTACCAGTTCTCTTCCTACCCCCACTCACTCTCCTTCTCCTTTTAACCTCCCATCCCTATAAACTTTCCCCTATAACAATAACTCCTACATACCCCTATGCAGTCTCTCATGCTGTTCATCTCTCTATAATAATTTCTTCTTCCATCCTTTCTCTAAACACTCTACTCCCTAAAATAAAATTGTCACCTACTTATCTTTTAACTTCCCTTAGCAAGCCCAAACTTTGCTACTACCTAATACCATTTCAAAAGTACTACCATCTACTACCTGCCCTTCTTCTATCTGGTGGTATACACACTAACCCTGGACCTATCTCCCCCTCTGTTTTATCCACCCCTCCCCCACCAAAAAAACACATTTCCTTCTACTCTATCAACACTCGCAGTATACTAAACAAAGTCTGCGAACTTCATGCCTGGATTACTAATCATAACCCTGATATTGTCTCCTTGACTGAAACCTGGTTAAAACCACATATCCCTGATAATGACATCCTTCCTCCAGGTTATAACATACTACGCCTAGATCGCCCTAACAAAAAAGGAGGTGGCGTAGCAATACTTTATGCTAACCATCTCACATTGACTTTGCTACCTAAACCTACCCCATCCTTTTCACCTACAGAACTGATCACGGCAAATTTCAAAATTAATGACCACTACTCCATTACCATTGTTGCAATTTATATATCCCCATTTTAGAAAATATTCTCTCCTACTTCTCACACAACTTTCACAATGAAAGTATTATACTTGGGGACGTGAATATCAACTGGTTATCTATCACTAATGACAACTCAAAAATTAACATTAACTTATATGGCTTCTCTCAGCTTATCACCCACCCATCCCATTCTAATAACTCTCACACTACTCATACACTAATTGACTGGATACTAGTATCCCAAAGTTGAAATACCACAGCCCCCAAACCTTGCCAAACTGCTTAAGTGACCACTCTCCTGTAAAAGTTACAAGGTTCTCTCCCCAACTATCAAAGCCACCTAGATACATCACGTGCCGCAAACTCTCAAACTTTAACCCTGACACTCTTAATGCCCTCCTCTCTGTAGTTGATTGGGACATTCTAAAATACCTCCCGTTAGATGAAGCTGTCCTTTGCTTCAACTCTATCTTTCTCAACATACTAGACTCTGTTTTTCCAATTCATACCATTCACATCAAATCAATAGTCTCACCCTGGCTGTCCAAAACTACTCTCAACCTTATGAAAAATAGAGATAAGCTTTGGAAAAACTGGTCCCAAACTAAACTTCCAAAAGATCTGCAAAAATACAGAGAAGCAAGGAACTTAACAAAGAAACATATAAACAAAGACAAAAAAGACTTTTACTATAACCCTCCTACTGCACTAAAATCCAACTCAGAAAAATTCTAGCACTCAATTAACCAGATACTCCACCCAGGCAATCCTTCTTCCCCAAACCCATCTCCAGACAACACTCCTTTAGAAATTGCCTCCCTATTTAACTCCTACTTTATTGCCTCCATATCCAAGCTATCAAAATCTAACACACCATCTACTTCATATTCTCCTGTCACAAATCCTACTTCGACCACATCCCTCTCCTACTCCTTCTCTCTCAAACCAGTGCCAACTTCCTTTATCAAGACTCTACTATCCAACTTAAAACCCTGCTCCCCATGCACAGATAAAATTCCTCCTAACTTTCTTAAACTTGCATCGGAGTCCCTAGCCCTACCAGTATCCATTCTAATAAATCACTCTATCTCTGAAGGAGAAGTCCCATCCATATGGAAGCAGTTTCATACCCTTCCAATACATCTGTCCTATTGCTATCCTGTCTCCTCCTTCCAAAGTCCTTGAGAAATGTGTTCACAAACAGGTCATGCAATATCTTTCTAAGCACAACCTTCTAACTCCTACTCAACATGGCTTCAGACCTAGACATAGCAGTACCACTGCATGCCTATCCTTTCTCCACACAGTCTCTCTTGCCAGGGACGACCACAAGCTAGTTTCATGCCTATTTCTGGGTATGTCCAGGGCATTTGATGCTGTCTCCCATCGTCTCTTCTTGAATAAACTACAAGAACCAAACTTCTCCCGTGAAGCTGTTTCATGGTTCTGTAGCTACCTATCCAATTGAACCCAGTCCGTTAAATGGCAGTCCAAACTCTCACCACCTCTACCAGTCCAAATGGGTGTCCCTCAAGGCTCCATTTTAGGGCCATTACTTTTCAATATTTTTACTAACAATCTGTACACCTCTTCCCCCTTGACTTCCCTAGTTCAATATGCTGTTGACTTGACCATTGCTACTATAGCCAGCTCCCTCTCTGAGCTCCATTCTGCCACCCAAACTGCCTTTAACACAATAGAATCTTGGCTTACTGACAATCAACTCTTACTAAATCCAAAGAAAACAAAACTGCTACTGTTCCTCCCTAAAACTCTTTCCTATATCAAATCTACTTTCTCTATTCTATCCCTTAACAACACTTCCATACAAGTAGAATCCAGCACCAAACTCTTAGGAATCACCATAGATGACCAATTAAAGTTTGACATACATATCAATAACTGTATCAAAAAGACCCAGCAAAAACTTGGACTGCTCTACATATCAAAAAATTCCTTTCCTCTGACCCCAAAATTACACTCTCCCAGTCATACCTCCTACCCAGTCTGATGTATGGCTCCCAGATCCGTATTAATCTTGACTCTTCCCTTCTTGCCAAGATTGAAACCGCCTACAATAAGATAGCTCAATTTGCAGCAAATCAAAACTATAAATCCCATCACTGCATCTCACTTAAACAAATGAACTGGTTAGAACTACCTCACCTTCTTCTACTCTCTCAACTCTCCATTATTCATTCCATCCTTTACTTGCCTTCATACTGTCCAACACTCGCACCACTTATTTCTTATTCCATCCTTTACTACTTTCATACTATACTCCAAACACACAACACTCTTATTTCCTAACCTCACAAACTTCATATTTCATTCCATCCTTTACTTGCCTTCATACTGTCTAACACTCGCACCACTTATTTCTTACTACTCTCCCTCCAGACAACTCAGAAGCTCTAACCAAAACTTACTCCAAATCTATAAACCCAAAACCAAAACTGGATGTAAACTGTATAGCTATCACCCATCTATGTCCTGGAATAAACTACCCCAAGAGGTACGGTCCCTAACTGACACAAAATTATTCAAGTCAGCATTAAAGGAACACCTCAAAAATCATTGGTACTGCCACTGTACTCAGCCACCATAAAAATATATTCATTTTATATCCTTTACCCCCTGTTCTAGCTATCATACTATTCTACTTTACTTACCCACTCTCCTGTAGTTCCACAAATTTTCTACTATCAACCTCCTGTATCTTTTCAAATCTTACTGTCCTATTCTAAATTCCTATCCTTGTCTAGCCCCCTCCTCCTAGCCTTTCTTCCCTCTGCTTCTTACCTCCAACCCCCTCTCTTTCTGTATAGCTTTCCAAACCTCCTCCATCTGACCTGCACCCATTTTCAAGTCTTACTTCTTTACTGTATGTTATAAGCCTTAATTTAAAGCTTCTATTTAATCAGATTGTATTGCTAAGACTGTAAATAGTTGTTGTTATCTCTGCTGTGATTGTAATGTAATTACTGTAAATAGTTTGTTTATTTCTTTTTATTGCTTAGTTTATTTGTTATACTATGATGTACAATCTTTATACTTAAATGCTATATTTTATACTTTTTTGGAGCTTTTCTCCCCGGGTCTCAGCTGAAAAAGGGCACGTGCCCAGCCAGACTAACCCAGTCAACAAATGTAAAATAATAAATAAATAAAAAATAAAAATAAAAACATTTATCCTTCAATATCCTCAGGTAGAATTTTATATTATGCTTCTTTGGGTCAGGAGAATAAAATATAAACATTAGATGGCCTAGCCTAGTTCACTTTTCCCTGCACTCATTTCTTATACTACTGACATGCGTCAAGCAGTTTAATGTTTTGACAGCTTTGTTCAACAGTGTCCCAGTAGCACAGATAGAATAATATTAGGCAATATTCCAAAGGAAAAGCTTCCCAAAATGCAAAGCACAACATTGATTATTCATGAACTGTTTCCACAGTCATTAGACAAAAACCTAATGTTTAAAATCAATAGACTTTTTACAGATTACCTAATATGTTCTAGGAACAAATAAATCCTGTGATTTACTTTTCTCTGGAATCCTCATGGGAGAAGTCTGTTTCAAGAGTCACATTCAGATATCTGCCATAAAAAAATGCAGAAAATCTATCTGACTTACAGACACAGAAGGCTGTTAATAGTAAGCAGTGTCAGTTGTAGGGTGTGTGTTTTAGATTCATGAGCAGTTGAAGAAATGCTTTCAAAGGAAGTAGATTTCTGCTAAAATGAAATTATTGCTGGACAGTGCTGCTGATGTCACATGTTATTTATCTTTAGTTAACTGGGTAAGTGGGCTGTCTTGACTCAAGCCATGAGGGTAAGTATAATGTATGTAAATATATAGACACATTACCTTAGGCAATCAACCGTCATATTTTTGGGAGGAAACCACACAATCTGGAGAAATCATACGCAAGTATACGTGGGCATGCAAACTCTACAGTGGCTGGAATTCAAGACTGAACCCTAGAACTTGGAGCAGTAAGGCCATGATCTTCCTGTTCTCACTCAGGAAATGCCTGTTTTTAATTGACTTGGTCTAGTAGATCCTTTACTGTACCAGCTCCAGGCTTAACAGGCTTCTTGCATATAAAATCTCTCATTTTGCATAAAGATTCAGGAAAGGATAACATACAGATGTTCACTTCTTTTATTGCTAGAAAAATGTCAGTAACTCTGTATGTCTCAATAAGAATGCATACCTGCACACTTTCTGGTCAAAAGAAGTACAAAATGTAAATGTAAAAATGTATTCATGTATTACAGCATTTAAGAAATAGCACTAGAGAGATGGCATTTTGCATGTCAGAATGAATGGCACATGTTCATCCAGCCATGCTTTCAAGTACAACTGGCTCCTTTAGTGATACCTTGAACAGCTGCCTCCAGATATAGAGTTTCTTAGATAAGGAGGGGAACGGAAGTAGGCTGCCAGGCCTTTCTTCCATATCACACACACCCCTGTGGACAGTTTCAAATTTACTAATCCATCTACTACTTGTCTTGGGAATGTGGGAGGAAATAGGAGCACCCAGGGAAAACAATGTAAGGCCAGGGAGGACATGCAGACTCCAACAGGGGACACCCCAGTTGAGAACTGAACCAGACAACCTCTTCTTGTGAGGCAAAACTGGTGGTGTTACTGTGCTACCCTAACTGTTACACATACATTTCCATAATCTGGTAGAATGTAGGGCAGCGCAGGGGCAGGTACAGCAGGGAACATCGCTGCCTCACAGCACGCGCTCCTCTTTTTCCTTTCCTGGGATGCCTTCCATGCTTGGTTTGCATGCCCTTCCTGGCTGTGTGTGTGTCTGTGTGTGTGTGTCTGTGTGTGTGTGTGTGTGTGTGTGTGTGTGTGTGTGTGTGTGTGTGTGTGTGTGTGTGTGTGTGTGTGTGTGTGTGTGTGTGTGTGTGTGTGTGTGTGTGTGTGTGTGTGTGTGTGTGTGTGTGTGTGTGTGTGTGTGCGTGTGCATGCGTACGTGCGTGTGTGTATTTTTCCTTTTGCTCTAGTTTCCTTCCAAATCTCATAGACTTGCAGGTAAGAGAATTAATAATGGGTGCAATGGCTGTCGCTCATCTTGTTTCCCATTAAATATGAACAGGCAGGGTAGTTCTTTTACATGCTTTATTACAAAGAAGCACATCAGGATGGAGAGCAGCAGTACAAAATATAAACAAACTGATTAACTGACAGACTACACAGAAAGGCATGCTTACATCTCGACAGCTTACTACAAAATGGCAGCCAGGCTTGCACATGCTCAGTATTTATACACTTGTGCAAGCCCCTAGAAAACTTCTTAAAGGTGTTCACACATATTGATCTACATCCTCCCTCTTAAATGAATTGCCCACAATATAATGACATTTGAAAAGAAACATGCAATGGTATAGACAATAAAAAATAAACACAACATTTATGTCCAGGTTGCCGTGTATCTGGAACATGGTCTGGAAATGTGACGTGATCTAGTGCTATAGCAATCAGAATTGGATTTAGCAACAGGTATAGTAATTGGTGAAAGGACAGTTAAAGGAGTTTCAGGATTCTTCTCAGGAACAGGGATATTTACTGGAATGACTTCTGGAACTGGTACGTTGGATAACTCATTCTGAGAGATATAGATTCTCTTTCCCAGGTATGATACTGCAATCCAGGCTCGGACACCAGGATCAAATGTTTCCTGCTCCGCCTAAATTTTGCTCCCTATGATTCCACAATGTACAATCTTGGCTCTAGATATACACTTTTCACGACACCAGTCCTATCAAAACCTTTGGATCCTCACTATCTCCCCTTCTCATAATAGATTGAGCAGTTTGCTGGTCTTATCATAGGACTTCTGGGATAAGTGCTTCCTCACCAGATTGTCTTTCACTGATCTGTTGTTCTTGACACATGGAACCAATAATGAACTACTAATAGATAGTGTGGTTCTGGTTCTGGTTTGTCTCAACAGAAGTGTCTGTGCAGGTGAACCAAGATATTTATAACGAGGAACATTTCTGAGATTCAAGAGATTCAAGACAACATCACTATTGTCTCATTTCGACTTCTCTAGTAATTGTTTTGCATTTGGAACTGCATGTTCTGCCAAACCATTTGACTGCGGGTACTCAGAGTTACTCGTGACATGAGTAAAGTCCCACTCTCCAGCAAATCTTTTGAACTGCTGGCTTGTAAACTGTGTACCACTGTCAAAAATAACTTTATGTGGACTACCATGGACTGTATAATGATGCTTCATCTTGGTAATGAAAGTACTGGATGCTAGATTAGGAAGTAGGTCAATCTCGAACCAATTGGAATAAGAGTCTACTAACATAGTAACTAGTAATGTTGACCATTCCACTCGAAAATGCCTGCAGCTACTGTTCACCAAGGTAGTTCAGGAATCTGATTTACTGAAGTGGTTCTTACTGTTGATGTGGCTTAGCACTATTACATACAGAACAAAATGAAAGTACTCTGTCAATATCCTGTGACACAGAAGGCCAAAATACTAGGTGTCTCACCCTTCTTTTGTTAGAATCAGGTCCTGGGTGGCCACAGTGCAAGATGCCAATGTATTCTTGTTGCAAGGATCTTGGAACAATTACTTTTGGATCTTTCATGATGATAGCATTGTCAAACAAAATCTCATCTCTGTAAGGAAAATAAGGTTGAAGGTCTACTGGTAAACAAGATTGCTTTGAAGGCAATCCTCGACTGATAAAGTGGTTGAGCTTCTGAAGTAATTGATCTGAGGCTGTATGACTTCTAATCTCATCAAGATTTATGGAAGAAACATTCACTTCCATGACTTCAAAATCAAGTTTCTCATTTTCATGCTGTTCAGTGTTTTTTCTGAGTGATCTGGGTAAAGTATCAGCAAGATAAAGAAGTTTGCTTTCGTATAGACAAGATTGAAATTATACTTTTGCAATTTCAACATCATGCATTGCAACCTGGCAGGAGCTGTATGTATAAGCTTTCTCAAAATAGTGACTAGAGATTGGTGATCTTTTATAGTCTGGATAGGTCTAGCATAAATATAATCATGGAACTTCGAACATGCAAACACAATTGCCTAGAGTCATTTCTCTATCTGCGCATAGTGCATTTCAGTTTGGGTTACAGTTGTGGATGCATAGGCTACTGGTCTACCCTCTTGAACATTGACTGCACCAAAACCAAATTTCAAAGCATCACAAGAAAGAGTAACTAGTTTGTGAACATCATAGTATCTGAGAGTTTGTGGACTGGCAATTCTTTGTTTCAGGACATCAAATCTCTTGTGTTGTTCTAACCATGAACAAGATACATTTTTGTGTCAGCTGTCTAAACGATGTAGAAAGGTGGCTCAAGTCTGGAATGAACTTGCCTAGGTAGTTAACCATGCCAAGAAAATGTTGTAGAGCTTGAACATTGTCTGGACCTGGCATCTCAAGAATAGCTGTTTGCTTGGAAGGATCCGGTCATAAGCCTGAACTGACTAACATAAGTAACTTCTCATAGCCTGAACTTGCACTTCTGAGAATTCAGTTTAATATTCACTTCACGTACTCTTTCCAGAACTTTGTTGAGGTTTCTGTCATGCTCGGCTTCACCATTACCTTCTACTAGAATATCATTTACTGTAATAGCACATGGATACCCAGAAAAAATTTGCTCCATTGCACACTGAAAGACTTCTCTGGCAGAATTTATCCCAAATGGCATTCTCAGACATCTGGACCTGCCAAACGGAGTACTGAAAGTGGTTAACAACGAAGATCTCTTGTCGAGTAAAATTTGCCAAGATGAACTCTTTGCATCTGAGACAGAAAAAAACAGTGGCATTTGGCATAAGAGTGGCAACTTCTTCCACTGTACACATTGGATGATGAGGTCTTTTCAGTGCTTTGTTCAAATCTTGAGGATCAATGCATATTCTGATATCAGCTGAGCTTTTCTTATGAGCTACAACCATGGAAGATACAAGATAAAAGATAGGCTTTTCAGTAGGTTCTGCAACTGGACAAATTACATCTTTTTGCACCATTTCTTCTAGCTTGGCCTTGACTCTCTTCTGCATAGCTACTGGAACTTTCTGGGCTGGCCTGACACCTGGACTGACTTCAGGGTCTAACTTCATGGAGTACAGAGCTGGGAGATTGCCTAGTTTGTCTTTGAAAAGATTAGCATAGGTAGAAAAAATAGACTGGGTGAAACTGGAACAATGATTTCTTAAGTTAACATTATGAACTTCCTTATTAAATGAAAGTCATCCCATTTTCAAACTGTCTCTGAGGCCTAATAATGACTGTATATGCCTTTTGACCACATAAAATTGCAAATTGTAGCTGTTCCCAGCAGAGTAACATGAAAGCACTACTGAACCTTCAGTTTGAATTTCTTCACCACCATAAGCAACAAGCTTCACACCCTTTGCCAAATCAAGCTTCTCACCAACACATACTCTTAACAAATGTTTCTGCTGACTTAAGATTGCATGTTGAACTTGTGTCACTTTTGAGCTGTATGGGTTTTCCATTTATCCAAACAGTGCAAAAATACTTCATTCTTTGCCCATAAATCTGCTGCATTGACTGTTACATTAAGCACTGACACACCATCAACATAAAAAGTGGGGTCACAGCTTTCTAATTGATCAACTTGTCTCTTTGAATGTTCTCTTTTAATAAAAGAATGGCCCTTGTTTGATTTACAAAACATTTTGAAATGATTCCACTTATTGCATTTGTGGCATTGTTAACCAAAAGCTAAACACTTTTCTCTTTTGGGCTCATGATTTGCACCACAATTACGACAGTTGACTATGAAACCGGGTATAGGCACATTTGTTAAAAAGCTACAGGGTTTCCCTGTGGGTGCTGCAGGACTTACAGTTGCTGCTTTGTGCATGAGCCTGTTTCTTTTAACAAATGTTGCATACTGTCAACATGAGCATTAGAAGATACTGGAAGCATGCATTTCTCATTTGTAAGCATATTTAAGTGCTTTTCTCTGACCTCATATATTTGACAAACGTTAATGGCCTTATTCAAAGTTAAATCACTGTCACGAAGCAAAGTCTTTCTCACAGCATCATCTTTAATACCACACACAAGCCTATCTTTTATCAACTCATCCCTTAAATCACCAAATCTGCAAGTTTTAGCTTTGTTTCTCAAGTCAGTTATATATGCTGCAAAAGTTTCCCCAGGCTTTTGATCTCTTATGTAAAATAAGTGCCTTTCAATTGTAATATTCATTTGGGGGTTACACATTTCTCTAATTTACATTTTAAGCACTCTGTGTCTTTCCTTGACTCAGCCGGTACCACTATATGGCGTTTTTATCCCCCTCTCCTGCAAACACAGCAGGTGTATACACAAATGAACGCTCTCTTTCTATGGCTTCTGAACCAGCTAAATTAAGCAGAATAAATGCCTTTGTACGGTCATCTTTATCAGAAAATACAGCTTGTATGAAAATATCATACTCTTGTTCAAACACTCTGCAGTTCTCTGCAACATTATTATCAAATACAAGTGGAGCTGGTTTTCAAAATCCATCAGCCATGCCAACAAAGTATGCTTAAACACACTGGAAGTGGCCCTTGTAATTATATATGAACATGCACACACAGCCAGTACCTGTAATAACATTCATATGCAAAAATAAACTCTTTGAAATACTGTACTTTGCGAAATATGCTTCAAAATGGCTATATTTTGCTAAATAACTGTACTGTAAAACTGCACAATCATGCAAACTCTCTGTATACTTCAGATATCTTGAATAGCTTTAATTAATGCGAAAAATACGTGCTATAAGCTGCTTCAAAAAAATGTGGTCATTTTCCTTATTTTATTAGTTTTATGGGATTTGGACTTTATTTCACAATTTTCCTTAGTTATTCAAATATTTTCTCAATATGTCGCAATTTCAGACAGTTTGTTTACTGAGAAATTTGTTTAGAGTGCTCTGAGTGCTTCATTTTATATTTTGCAAATAAGAAATCATTTAAGTAAGCTTTAATACCTGAAATTCGTTTCTCACCTGTTTTTGCTAATTAAACGTGCAGTGAGGATGAACCACTTCTGTATATTCCTCCACCTTTAACTGAGTGCCTTCTCGGTCCTGAATCTGGATTTACGGGTTCCCACTTCTGACACCATGTCACTCCTTGTCTTGTCTCCCATTAAAGATGATTAGATGGGGTAGTTCGTTTACATGCTTTTTTACAAAGAAACACATCAGGATGAATAGCAGCAGTGCAAAATATAAATGAACTGATTAACTGACAGACTACACAGACATGTTTACATCTCAACAGCTTACTACAAAATGGCAGTCAGGCTTGCATGTGCTCAGTATTTATACACTTGTGCAAGCCCCTAGAAAGCCTCTTAAGGTATACAAACAACTGCCATTAGGTGAGTGAGTGTGGATATCCTTAGACAGATTGGTGTCCCTTGCAGGAATACTTCTCTGCCTTATACCCAAAGAGTGCTTTGATATACTCCAGCTCCACTGTAGACCCTAACGTAATAAAACTGGAATCAGTAGTTGAATGAATGGTTTTAAGGTGACCGTATATTTTTATATTTTATATAAGGGAAATGAGCTTCACATTCAGCAAAACCTTGTATTAAATGTTGAAGCTGTGAACACAGTATCATCATGCTATTCGTAATGACTGAGTGCTGGTACACTCCCAGTTTTCTTTTTGCAGGCAAACTGAAATGATGCAAAATCCACATGCTGTGTAAATGTGTCTTTAAAGACACCTTCATGTACTTTCTTTCAAATATAAGACCTGCTGGTTTACGCTATTACCAATGTGTAAATTGTTTTAAAAGCTATTTAACCTGTTTCAGAGCTGGGTATAGTTCTAGTCTGACTAGTCAGTAAATATACATTTAATTTTTGGTATTAAGGCATCCAGTTGTGCTTTTGCTATATGTAATTACCCAAGAGGTATCACACTATATAGGCAAGTTTCAGAATTCACAGTTTTTTACACATCTATCCAACATACATTTAGTCTCACACATTCTTAATTTTGCTTTCGCAGTTGTTTACCACATCTAGGCCACCAGGGAAATGTCTCGTCCTTAACAGAAAATTACTAACTGGTTATAGAATTGTGAGATCTTAGTGTTATTCACCATATAAATATGTGGGTTGATTTTCTGTGCTTAACTGTCTACTGGAGTACCTGAAAAAAAACCCACCCACGCACTTTATACACACACAAACACACACACACACACACACATATATATATATATATATATATATATATATTTATATATGTATATATATATATATATATATATATATATATATATATATATATATATATATATACATATATATGGGTCTACTACGTTAGACCAGCAGTCCACAACACCGACACCACAAGAACGAAACCGCAAAAACACGAAAGCTCACATGCCCGACAAACCACAATACCGACAGTTAACAAAAGAAAACGTTCACTGTTCCACACAACAAACACACAACACAAGCACACCAACAACCTGAAAACCTACAGTACACCTTACACACAACTATCTATGCACTAACCTTAACCCAAACCCTAACCCTAAGGTCCGTCACTATCCCACACTTACCGTACCTGCACCCTAACCCTAACTCACTTAATCCGCCCCTAACTCTCAAGTCCCTCACTATCGCACACTTACCTTACTTGCACCATAACCCGAAGTCCCTCATTATTGCACACTTACCTTACACAACCCTAAATCACTCACTATCGCACACACACCTTACAAGCACCCTAACCCTAAATCCCTCACTATCGCACACTTACCTAGTCGCGCTCACACGTTTCCCGTGTCGGTGTTTTCCCTGTCGGGATTCCGAGTTGTCGGTTATCTGCTCCGTCGGTCTTCTGGCGTCGGTGATGTCAGTGTCGCTCTTCCGAGCTTTCGTTCTAACGTAGGGAACTCATATATATATATATATATATATATATATATATATATATATATATATATATATATATATATATATATATATACATACACACACACACACACACATATATATATATATATATATATATATATGTATATATATACATAAATATATATATATATATATATATATATATATATCTATATATGTCTATATCAGTTTAATCAACAGATAACATAAACTTTCAGTCAAACAAAAAAAATATAAACCAAAGTCACTAAACAATAAAAGTGTATACATTTAGCTGGGACTCTGACTTTAAACCCATTTACTTATAAGTACTAACTTCTTGGTCACACAACTGGCATTAAAGTGCAAAAACCAGTAAAACAAAAATTTCCCCACATGCAAGTTAACAGTAGCAGCACTCAACCAAATTTGTAGCATACTTCACAACCAGTGAACTGCTGTGTCAAAATAACCAAGTAAAATCATGTATACATGACCATTTGGTAACTTTTTGGCCACCCTTCTCTCTCTCTAAATATCTCACCAACAATGTTTTGCACCTTTTCCATATGCAATTCTTTGATACAGTTTATTAAATTTATCTCTTACATCTACACACCCTTACCGTACCTCTGACCTGTGCCTGATTTTGCAAAACATACATGATTTTTCCCTCATATTTTGCCATGTCCCTCATAACGTGTAGTTTCACTATAAATTACCAAGGATTATTGTGTGTGTTTATGTGCCTTCTGTGGAAGGTTGGGGGCCAGGCTGGCAGCCTAACACGGTAAGACTCTACTGCCAATCGTTCTGTGGACCGTTGTTCCGCTGTGGCGACCCCTAACGGGAAAAGTTACAGATAGATATAATATATATATATATATATATATATATATATATATATATATATAGATATATAGATATATATAGATATAGATATATCTATATAAGTTCTACAAACAATATTATGCTATTGTTTGTGGAATATATATATATATATATATATATATATATATATATATATATATATATTATGTCTGTATACATATAGCTATGTTGTATATATTCTACAAATGATAAAAAATATCACTTATTCCACCTGGTACACAATAAAGCAAAAAGATACAAATTGAGTAGCACTCGATCCAACCCAAGATATATAAATCCACAGTATTTTGTTAAGTGCTTTCGTCTATGACAAGGACCCCTACTCTTCTCTGTTTACACCAATAATCTAGCCTCTGCCACCAAACATGGCACACTCATACAATATGCAGATGACTCACCCATCATCTGCTCAGCCCAGTCCCTACCCAAACTGCAAAAAGTCACACAGGAAGCCTTTTCCTCTATTGAAACTTGGTTATCCGATGCCCAATTAATACTCAACCCAAACAAAACTAAACTACTCATCTTCCAACCCACCAAACATACTCAAAACAACTCTCACTTTAACATAACAGCAAAAGACAACACCACTATATACCCAACTGAACACACCAAATTGCTAGGAGTGGAAATAGACAATAAACTAAAATTTGACATTCACATATCCATGACCATAAAATAGTCCACAAAAAACTAGGAGCATTATACAGAAATAAGCAACTTCTCACCAAAGCAGCAAAGATTTCAATAGCAAATTCCCACCTTATCTCCACCCTACTTTATGCCTCTCCAATATATACCAACCTAAGGCAATGCTATCTAAACAAGCTAGAGACCTGCTACAACAAAATCGCCAAATTCGCCACAGGGACATCCTACCGTAGTCACCACTGTCTCTCACTTGCTGAACTGGGCTGGCTTGAACTCCCTCACCTCCTTCAATATTATCAACTCTCACTTGCCCACAAACTTGTAAACCATCCACTAAATGTCCCCTCTCTCCAGAATCTACTCCAACCCTATCGCACTACCAGACCACTAAGATCCATCAACAAAAATCACTTGCAGATCACTAAAGCCAATAACTCTGCTGGTGAAGCACTATTCTCTTGCACCATAGCCAAATTATGGAACTCCCTCCCACCCACAATTACCTCCATACCATCATGCACCCACTTCAAAACTTTACTAAAAGCGCATCTATAAACATGCTGGCTATACCCTTGCAACTCCCACTCTAATATCACCCACCCCATCCAACCACTACCTTTCTTTCCACTCCACTAACTACCTTGATTATAGCAAGCTCAGATGCTCATAAGCCTAGTACATATTATACAGCAGGAACTTCTTATTGTAACATTTGTTAATGTCTGTTATGTATTTCACATGTAAAGATTCTAGTTGTCTACTGATGTACTATGTTCTTCATTTGTAAATATGTTGTAAGTAATTGCTATGTAAATTGTTAATCACTATGTAATCCAATGTAACTACTGTCTGTTTATTTTAACTGTGGAGTTTTTCTCCCCGGGCCTCTGCTGAAAATGGACCTACGTCCAGTCGGACACTCCTGGTCAACAAAAATAAATAAATAAATAAATATATTGTTTCCTAATTGTATAGCTGTGCTGATATACACAACAAATATTCCTTCATCCTCATACCACTTTATTTATATATACTTAATCCATGGTCATACAACTGTGAAAAGAAAAAAGACACCTCACACAGTGAATCACTCGCACAAATACAGATATCTACAGATCTGGGGGTGCAACATGCCGGTGGCCACTGCCAGTCACTCAGTTCAAACTCTCTTTGTTAATAACTCCTATGATCAGAAATTACACCATTACATACTGACTATATGATTTGTAATTCAGTCAAATACAAATATTCAAAGACTATACATATATATATATATATATATATATATATATATATAGAGAGAGAGAGAGAGAGATAATGTATATATATTTTATATATGTATATGTATATATATATATATATATATATATATATATATATATGTATATATATCTATAGGGTCTATATTAGATAAATGAAAGTTTATCTTACCGAACGCTGACATTATCGAAAGTCCCAGTCCCCCACACCTCCCACTAAATATATATTCCAACTCCGAGATCGCACTACAGTGAGGAAAGGGCAAATATTCCTGTCTTCACTGTACACTCTCACAATTTCCGTTTTCGGGTTCTGGGATTTTCGCTCATGTTAGCATTCAGTAAGATAAACTTTTGTTTATCTAATATAGACCCTATATATATATATATATATATATATATATATATATATATATATATATATATATACTAAGAAATGAACTTTGTGACAATAACAGCATTCAAAAAATAGTAAATCACACCAACAGCTCTTGTAGTACTTTAGCGCTTTTGTCTTATTTATTATCAAGACTTCTTCAGAAAGACATGTTTCATAGCTATGAGCAGCCATTTTCACTTCCTTTAAATACATTAGTTCTAGCAGGCCATTTAAATTAACAACAGTTCCTTTCCAATAGAAAAGTGTGAACAGGCAGGGTGCTGTGTGCATTTTCATTAACATTACAATCGCAGTTACATAAGGTAAATTGGTCAGACAGTAATAGCCTTGTGGTGACGTGTGCATACTAATAGGGATCGTGTGCAAAAAGGGATTGTGTGCAAAAAAGGGGACTGTGTGCAAAAAGGGATTGTGTGCAAAAAAAAAAATTTTTTTTAAATATGGGGGAACCGGGAAGGATGATAGTCATGCTGTGATAATTCTAATATAAACACGTAACTTATGAGACCCTGCCTCCAAAGGTAAGTAAAGAAGTGCATGGAGAAATGAGGAGGAGTCAGGTAGAGAGTCCTACTTTGCTTGGGTATCAGTGTGTGTGTGTGTGTGTGTGTGTGTAGAGAAATGTGTGGGTATGCCACCTGATGGGGGAGTGGGAGGAATGCGGTGTGGACTTGAGGGGGGGCTGTTAGGGGGCCTCCCATGACAAGGAGTGTGGAGCTGGGGTTTGATGGGTAGGAGAATATGAATAATAGAGTGTCCCAGAAGACCGTCAGTGCGGATGGTATCACCCCTTGTATGGCTGTGTGAAAAATGAGACTGGGGGTGGGGGGTTGGTGGAGTCAGCGGGGGCTAGCCTGGTGACTGGGAGTATGTGTGTAGGGGGGAGGCAAAAGTCAGAGAGAGAGAGAGGAAACACATTATATTCACTTGCAGAGTTGTAAATCCATAAACACATTAAATCCTCTTGCACAATTCTTCAAACCCTCTTGCACAATTCTTCAAACCCTATCACATTTCAGTCTCTATACCATTTAAGCACACATTTAATGTTCAGTGTCTCGTTGAGACCTGGATAGACATCAGCTCTCAGTTCTATCTGCCATTTTAATTCCTGGACTTGCAGGAATGTATCCATGTCCACTACAAATTCTGTTATTTTTTCCAGCGCTGTAAATTTGAATACTGTGAAGTTTGGGCAAATAGAACTGTGTTTAGCCAAGGCATTCAAACTGTCCTGTTTGTGTATTGCTGCAGTGTGTTCTTTAATACGGCTACTCAGCTTTCTGTTCATTTTGCCGATATAGAAATTCTCGCAGTGTTCGCAGAAAGCACAGTAGACTACATTTTTTGTGTTGCAGTCATAGTGGTCATGTAGACTGACAGTTCTGTTGCAGTGCGGGAAGGTGACATTGTTGCTTTTTCGTATGTGTACACAGGCAACACACTTGCCGCAGTCAGACATTCCAGGTTCTGTCAATACTTCGCTCTGTGGGGATGGGCTTTTATTTCTCTCAAACCCACCACCAAAAGAAGAGGTTCATTTGAAACCGAAGTTTGGGGATGTCCCAAGTCACTTTGTCAGACCTTTTTCTCCTTCCAAGATGTCTGAATTGTTGGTGAGGACCCCTCTGATTCCAAACATATCTGTGGAAATTGGAAGGGGGAAACTTGACACCCAGTCCTTTCCGTTCGGTCCGTTCTGTGCCCTTGCTGCGAAACCCTTTTCCAGGATTGGTGGGTACCTGGAGTGTCTGTGCTGTATGATCTCTTGGAACAGGTTGTCTACTAAATACTCTGGGTATTTTCTTTTTAAGAACAAGTTTCTGAGGTAAAAACCTTCCTTGATGAAAACCTCGTCCCTAAAAATGATTCTGGATAACTGGATGAATTGTCCTTTTACAATATTCTTTTTCATGAAATGGGGATGCTGGCTGCTGAACTCTAGATAGTTATTCTGGAAAGTGGGCTTGCGGTAGATGTTGGAGTCAGACTGTCCACTTTCTGGGTCAGTAGTGAGGTGGATATCCAGGAATTGAGTGGTGGTTCCGATATGTCCTACCGTGAGAGTCAGGAAGTCCAGACTCTGGAAAAGGGTTTCCAGAAAATTGCTCAGAGAAAGTCTGTCCCCCTTCCGGACCAAAAAGACGTCATCAATATAACGCCTGTACATTATGGTGTTGTTGAACCCAGGCAGTGATTCAACCTTATCCATTTCCCAGGCACTGAGGATTAAGTTCGTATATGCCGGGGCCATTTTGGACCCCATGGCTACCCCTTTCTGTTGGTGGTAAATCTTCCCGTTGAATTGAAAGAAGTTATTTCTTAATACTGCTTCTGTTAACCTGCATACAGTATTAATCTTAGTCCCGCTTAGGGAGTGCCTGTTCAGGTACTATCTGGTGAGGGTCAGTCCTTTGGCGTGGGGGATGTTTGTGTAGAGTGCTTCTACATCTAGGGTGACCAGTAAATATTCCCCTCCATCCAGCCTTAGTTTGGAGATGTCATTTAGAAAAACCCAGGAGTCCTTGGTGTAGTATTTGCTGTTCTGTATAATGGGGTTAAGGATGTGGTCCACGTATTGTGAAATCTTTTCTGTTTTTGTCCTTCGGTTCGATATATATATATATATATATATATATATATATATATATATATATATATATATATATATATATATATATATATATATATATATACACACACACACACACACACACACACACACACACACACACACACATATATGAGAGAGAGAGAGCTTCTGTTTAAGTGAGTAAATGTTGCCAAACTGCTTGAGCTGTAAGGCACAGGTGATCATAACCTCAAGTGACCTCACAGTACTTTTATATTTTTTGTGGGAGATTATGGTATAATGGGGTGTGGGAATGAGCCCTTTCCACACTGTTGTGTGAACATGGAGTTGATGTATGTGTGTAGCAAATTGTGTGGGAGGGTGTAAAGGAGTTTGCCCTTTCAAACATCCTTTATTTGTAACTTAAACAGGTTAGTGCTGTGTTCAATGGCTTGTATTTTGATTGCTTCTGTTGTGTTGCTTTGTATTCAAACACATGTGCTTTCAGTTATCTGGTATATAGATTTACTATTGAAATTCTGCACCACAAATCATGACAGACGTGATAAATATTTATTTTCCAATGTCTCCAGCAGAAAATATCGAATTGCCGTATTTGAAGGAAATGCTGAATCTGAGATTCGATATTGCCTCTATTTTTTCTTCAACACCAGTGCTGTCACAAATATCCCCTCCATCATAATTAACTGAACTACCATAACTGTCCCGTAGTATGCTCAAATAGTGCATCCTGACATCCAAGGAACAACTGTTTTACAATGAAATGGCATATTTTGCAGTGACAGACTAAAACACCTGATGAAGTACTGTGCTTGATTGAAAATAGTATGACAGTCATCATGTCCTGATAAGATCTGTATTACTCACATCACTTACGCATCAGCAGATGTATGTAAAACTATGAATCGGGTGTCATTATCACAATTCACATCTGAAATTGAAGAAATGCTTTGCAGTCTAGAAGCTCTAATGATGTGCTTGTACCATATCATGCAGTGTGAGCTGCTCCCTCCTCTACAAAAGCTTCATAAATATTGCTTCCTTTTTCATGAGCCTCTGATGTTTTGCTGATGTTGGAATTCCATGGAGTTGTCAGGTGCATAAGTCTTCGACATGGTTTTGTTCCAACTGCATCACTTTCTAAATATCATTCACTCCGAATGTTTTCCTCCCCTGTAGACTGCAATACCACCCCTTCATTACAGTCGGTCTCTGTGGATATCGAAGTGAAAACATATCCCAGTGATTCCAAACGTTTATCTGATAAAGTGGTGGCAGATGTGCAAAGGACCCTTTCCTTGCTAATAATATCTTGGTCATCCCAAAATGTAATTGCTGTCAAAAAAGCGACATAAGGGAAGTGCACATTAGGAATATCCTTTACAGTGGCATCAAATGTAGGCTGAACATCTTCAGAATTAATGAAAGCAAGACTAGCAGTTTCCTTCACTAGGATTGAAAACTCTTTTGAGTCATTGCCAAAACGGGAAGATAATTGCAAATTTGCACTTGACACCAAATCATTTGACACAAATCAAACCAACACCCTTTCAGAATGCTTTTGGGAAAACATTTAGAAATTGAATTCACAGCTCTCTTTCCAAAATCCGTTAACACCATATGGGGATTAATGTAGTCATGCTCAGCACAACCAGAACACATCACAACAGCAGTCTGATGTAGAAGTATCCCTTATATCACAGGAACTATCCTATGGTTTTCTCCTGACCCACTCCTCCCATGGATGGTAAACAGTTGCTGACATTCTGTACTACATACTGGAAAAGTGCCATCAATTAGTATGTAAATGGGTAATACGCACATGCTGCCTAGATTAGCAGCTCTAGTAATTCTGACTACTGGACTTTCATTTATGCATTCTTCACTAACTCTAATAATGAGTGAGACAGACTTAAGTGGTATCATATCAAGTGTTAAACATGTGATGTCAGCAAGGCCTTTCTCTCTGAGTTTACATAGTCTTTGTCTACATCTTTGCATGCACTGCTTTATATCCTTTATATTCAATACTACATTCACAACAGTGTCCTCTGATGTTGTAGAGAAGACATCAGATAAAGTATGACAGGGAATGGTGTTTGATTGAAGTGCTCTTTTTGGTATGTTTTCCTTAGTTTCTAACACTGATGGCATCATAGTGGATGGGACATGGTGATGTGCAATGCTTTTTACTGATGTCTCACCATCATTTGCTGTCATACTAATACAACGGCCACTCCATTCCAGGCATTATTTTATGGAAGATCAGTATAGTTTCTACTGTCATTTTATTTTCTTTTCCAGGTGATACAGATAACCATCCACTGTTAATATTTCCTTAACTTTTTGTGATGGTAAAGTTTTGTATATGCTGCCAGTATTCCCAGGTGATACTGTATCTCTTATCGGAAAATGTAGTATCCACAATTTACCACGCAGTTTAGGCAGAACATGTCACAAGCAAAGTCACTTTCAGATGAAACAGAGCAATCCTATGCAATATGTTTATTTAAAGTACACACCATGTACATATTAGAGGCGTGGTACAACATGTCATCCTATAAGTACTTGTCACACACCTTTCAATATGTTGGAGTTGTGCATTGCCATATTGGCTTGTATGTCGCAGATAACTGCTTACTTTCTCATGGATACAGCATTCATAACATCCTTCAAGCAAGATTAGTTAGTCAGTAGGTTTGCATTCTTATTTTGCAAATCAGATACACTTTATCCTAATGAGAATGCTTGAGCTACCTGGTTGCATTCTGTGCAGAAGTATCTCATAGGTTCATAGGTTCATAGATTAGTACTAAGCTAACTGCCCTTGTGAGTCATTTGGCAAACCCTCCCAACCCAAAACTCCACAGCAGTACACATGAAGGCTGTTGCCTGCATCGCAGTTGTGTAACATCAGCTGCATTTTACTGAAACTACAATGTTGTACAGCTGTGTCTTTTCAATTGTACTGATTTTAGATTCTGTGGACCAGCTGGTGACATTAGGAACATGATATGTAGAACTTCTGTCACTTGTGGCATGGCAGTTCAGTAGTAGACATATATAGATATGTCTATATATATATATATATATATATATATATATATATATATATATGTGTGTGGATATCTTTATCTATATATGTGTCTATAACATTCGCTTTCTCTCTCTCTCTCTCTCTCTCTCTGTATATGTATATATATATATATATTTGTGCATGTGGCTGTGTTGGTGACTGGTTATTGAATCACAAATGATCGGTAATGAGTGATTTGCAAGTAATTACTTCAATTGATGTATGTGTCAAATATTAACATTCAGATGAATGTTATTTTTATTTATTTTATTTATTTTCCATTTGTTTACCGAGTTAGTCCGACTGGACACAAGATGACCGTTTTCAGCGAGGCCCAGGGAGAAGAGCTCCAATTACATAGTAATTGTGTGTGTGTGTGTATAAACATAGCTATTTTGTACAAAGAGCATAGAACATATAAAAGGAGTAAAAATCAGAGTTTTACAATTATTGCAGCATACAGTGGTTAGAATATTGAGAAACAATTAAGCAAGATATTATACAACAAATATAGAATTGCTTGAACATAAATTCAAAAAGATGTTTCCATAAACAAACAGGGTCATAAACTAGAAATCATAACTATAAAGGTGGCCTAACACCTGGTTCACAATACTATGCACTAAATGAAACTACACAGTACACCTGTGATCTAGGAATGTTGAAAGTTAGGAACATGTGAAATTAGTCTGGTTGTGTACAGGAACATATCCACGTTTTGAATAAGAAATCTTTTAGTAGGGATTTGAAAGTATGTTTATTATTTAGACATCTAATGTCAGGGGGTAGAGAGTTCCAGGCCTTAGCAACTGCATAGGAATAAAGAGATTGGTCTGAGCTATTTAAGCAATTGGTAACAGTCAGTAGGGCGGTATTTGAAGATCTTAGTTGACGCGCAGTATTATGGAAGGTGAGCAAACCAGAGAGGGTAGCAGTTTTATTTGGTTGGTATAGCAGTTGATGGGTCGCTAGAAGTTGATTGTATTTTAGTAGGTTAGGGAGTTCTAACCATCCTAGTTGTCTTAGGGAGAGGCAGTGATGAGAACAAAGCTTAGCACTGGTTGCAAATTTTGAGATTTTATTGTAGCAAGTAGATAGTTTCAGAAGGTCAGATTTGTTTAGGTTAGTTTGAACTGGGGTGGAGAGTAGATGGGTATGAGAGATAGTGATTTGGGATAGCTGTGTGAGGAAGCTCTTGCAGCAGTTGAGTGAACCTAGTTTTTTTATGAACTTTGGTAATTGTTAGTGCTATATAGGTTCATAGGTTCATACTAGGCTATCTGCCCTGGGGCAATTATAAGCCTAGCCCGATTCTGTATGGCTTATGACACCCCTTGATTTGAGTATACTGTGCCCTTTTTAAGGTTTAGTTTACTGTGCCTCTGTCTAATAGTGACACGGGAGTAATCCCTGAGACAAACCTATGATCCCCCATCCACCTATCGAGATTCTTCTTGAAGAGATTCAGTGAGGTGCTCTGCCTCACATGAACTGGAATTCTATTCCAGAGCGAAGGGAGCCTCTGGGTTATGAACCTGTCCCTCCAGCAAGTTCTATTTATTTCTGTGCTGAGGTTCAAGTCCCTCGAGCATGTGGCTCTAAGGGATTTAGATTTACTGAGGTGGAGCATGTCCATTAATTCTGGATTTGACATAGCTTTGTATGTCAGGCATAGATCGCCTCAAAGTAGGCGGTATGCAACTGAGTAGAGCTGGAGTTTTTTTAACCGAGCAGCATATGGCATCTGTTTGAGACCCTTGATCCTCTTGGTGAGATACTTTTGGGGTCTTTCTAGTTGCTGCAGGTGTCGGGTAAGGTACATCCCAAAAGGGGCATTGTATTCTATGATGGGCCTGATGAGGGATGAATAAAGGGGCACGATTACCTCTCTTGATCTAGATGTGAAACCCTTCATGATGAGATGAGGTGGGCTATGTAGAAGGTCTTTCTAACCACTTTGGCATTGTGGTTTTCAAAGGAGAAATTGCTATCAACTTGGGTCCCCTGGTCCCTAATAACTTTCTCTGTACTTAATGGGTTTCCGCCTATGTGGTAATTTGTGGGCACATTGTTTTTGCCAAAGGGTATGATTATACATTTTTTGGCATTTAGCTTTAAACCATGGCGCTGGCACCAGTTATCTGTCTCTGTGAGACCTTTTTGAAGGATGTTTGTGTCAGCTGGAGAGTTGATTATGGCACCCAGTTTGCAGTCGTCTGCGAACTTGGTGAGCCATAGTCCTCCCACATTGCCTGTACCTCAGAAAAGTATATACCGAACAAGAGTGGTCCCAGGACAGAACCCTGTGGGATGCCACTTGTGACCAGTTTCGAGTCTGACATGGCTCCAGCAACTCTCACTCTGTGGGTTCTGTCTTTGAGCCAGTTTGTGACCCATCCTGTGACATAGGGGTTTATATTTAAGCTGGATAGCTTATCTATGATGCCCGAGTGGGGTATTGTGTCAAATGCCTTTGCAAGGTCCAGATAGGCTGTGTGGACTACCTTCCCTTCATCTATGGCTTTGGTGACTGTTTCGAAGAAGTCAACCAGGTTCAAAAGGCAGGATCTGCCCTTGACAAAGCCGAACTGGGTAGGATCTAGTGTCTGTAGGTCCCCAATGTCTTTGTTTATGAGCTCCATGATGATCCTCTCCATAGCCTTGCAGACTAAGCTAGTCAGGCTTATGGGGCAATAGTTTCCAGGGTTCGTAGAGGCTCCACCTTTGTGGAGTGGGACCACTGTTGCTGTATGCCATTCTGTGGGCACATATCCTGTAGTGAGGCTGAGATTGTATAGCTGTTTTATATGAGGGATTAGTTCCTCTTGGAGTTCATGTAGGACGCAACCTGGGACACCATCTGGTCCCATGGAAGCAGTGTTTTTTGCTTTGGAGAGGGCAGCCTACACCTGAGCATCAGAGATGTTTGGGAGGCAGCCCTCTGCTGGGATAGATACTTGCTCTTTTCCAGGTTCTGTCTTGGAGAAATTGTAGAGAGGGGGCTGAGTAAGTAAGGGTGGTGTCATCAGCATACTGTATATGTTTGTCGAATTTTAAGTTTTGGTCAATAGTTACACCTTGTAGCTTGGCTTGGGTTACTGGTGTGATAAGGGTATTGGAGGATGTTATTGGGAATGGTGAGGTAGGGGTGAAAGCTTTTGATGGGTGGAAGATCATGAGTTGGGTCTTAGATGGGTTTAGTATGAGTTGGGAGGAATTAAGCCATTTTTCTATAGTAGTGAAGGCTTCCCAGGTTCTGTCTTGGAGAAATTATAGAGAGGGGGCTGAGTAAGTAAGGGTGGTGTCATCAGCATACTGTACTATATTAGTTTGTTGGCTAGCCAAGGGGAGGTTATTGGTAAAGATGGAAAATAGTAAGGGACCAAGAATGGATCCTTGCAGAACACCTTGTCCCACTGGGAGGAGAGGGGAGAGAGAGTTATGCCATTTAACAGCTTGTTGCCGGAGGGACAACTAATTTTTAAACCAAAGTAGAGAGGAGTTAGCCAGATTGAGCTCAGAGAGAGTCGATAGTAATTTGCAGTGGGATACCATGTCAAATGTCTTTGACAGGTCTAGGAAGACAACAGATACTAAGTTACCAAGAGTTTTTTTGTTGGTTGACGTGGTCAGTAAACGATACAAAGGCAGAGGTGGTACTATGGTTTGGCCGAAATCCATGTTGGCAATTAGCTACCAGGTTATATTGAAAAAGATGATTCAGTAGTTGGGTGGGTACATATTTTTCTACGATTTTTGATAGGGGAGATAATTTAGCTATGGGGTGATAATTACTAAGTTCTGTCGAGGATCCACCTTTGTGTTGGAGGACGACGTAAGAAATTTTCCAGAGAGAGGGGACAGTGTGTTCAGCTACGGATCTGTTGATGAGTATGGAAATAGGGTGGGCGATGGCAGAGGCGGCAGTCCTGAGGTAATCAGTGGAGAGTTTATCATCAGCGAGAGTGGTGGGTTTCAATTTGGCAAGGTGTTTACAAATTAGGTCAGTTGGAATAGGTTTGAGAGAGAATTGGGTGTTGGTCTTACGGTGATAGTTTTGTGTTTTGGGGGTATTTGTAGTAGTGGGGAAATTGTTGAATAACTTTTGGGTAGAGGTGGTGAAATAGTCATTAAACTGGGTGGCAATATCATTGTTATCACCCTCAGTGTTAGGGTTTGGGGAGGTGATTTTTGTCTGGTTGGAGAATGTGGTTGATTGTGGACGAGAATTTTTGTGGATTGTTGTAGTGAGTTTTTTGTAGCTGGATATAATAACTTTTTTTCATTATGTATTTTTTTTTTTGCTTTGTTTCTGAGCTCTGGGAAGTATTGTCAGTTTCTATTGGTTTTGTTGGTACGCCAGGTTGCCCAAGCTATGTCTCGTTGTTTGAGTAGGGATCTTGTGCCCTTTGAGATCCAGGGGGCTGGGTTGGCTTTAGTATGAATTATACATTGTGGAGCCATAAGATTAAGGATACCTCAGTAGGTAGTATTAAAGTACTCCACAGCTTCCTCTAATGGTAGAGTTTTACGAGGTGACCAATTTATTTTTTCAAGGTGTTGATGAATTGGTCTGATAGGAAATTTTTGGAACTATGGATAGAAAGAAGGATGGGGGGGTTATGGGTTTTGTGTGCTGTCTTAGTATGAATGTGGGTAGGTGATCACTGAGAGAGTCGGGTAATGTACCAGATATATTGGCAGATGAAGGCTTGTTGGTTAGGATCCAGTCTAATATGGATTCCTATTTGGTGGATTTGTCTGTACGGGTGGGGGTTTGGATAAGCTGTGTGAAGTTAAATAGGTTTAAATGGTACTTCGGGGGGGATGCCGTGATAAAGGCCCAATCAGTGTTGATGTCCCCCAGGGTAAGTGTCTCCTGAGGGAGGCCGGTGGAAGTCCGATGTAAAATGGATTCCAAAGTGGCAATATTGTCACCTGGTAGTAAGTAGACACCTATAATGTTGAGTTGTTTCTGCTGGTTTAATTGTATGTTTGTAAACAGGGTTTCTGCATAGCTGAAAGTCGGGATATCTTTGCATTTTTGTTGGAGAGTAAGGTTGTGCCTGTAAAGTTGGGCAATGCCCCCACCTCTTTTAGCTATTTGATCACATCTAAGGATGTTGTAGCCAGGAGGGCTATGATGGTATCTTTGATGTGGGGCTTGAGCCAGGTCTCAGTTAGGAGTTCAATGTCAGGGTTATGAAACGTTATAGAGGCATGTAGCTCTTCACTTTTATTCATGCTGCCGCGGATGTTTATACTGAGTATTAAGAGGTCAGAGGATTTTTGCTTGCAAGAGATATTAGGTCCATGTAGGTTTGTAGCAGTAGGTATAGTAGTGGAGGGGCCTGGGTTAGGGTGGATGTCACCACTGAGTGCAAGTTGGTTAGTAGCAGTGGTCAGTGTGTGTAGGTAATTGGTGATCATATGGTGTATGAGTAAACTGGGTAGCTTTTTATAATTAGTTTCTTTGCAGGTGAGCCTGGTGAGATCAAAGGGGGTATGGTTGAAGATGGTAGGTGAAATGTATATCCGATTATGGTGGTGAGTGTTTGAATAGGTTAGTGTGGGAGAGTATAGGTGAATGTGGTTAGTGATAGTGGAGTGGTAGGAAGTTAGATGGCAGCCTAGGGAGAGGAGAACTGTTAAGAAAATAGAATGTGCAAGCATGCTGAGAGTTGAAGAAGGTGGTGATAGTATATGTGGAGTTAAGTTATCTGGTTTGGGAGTTATTAGAGGAAGAAAGGTTAGTGTGATGTGGCAGAGCACCACAGAACAAATTAATGAGCAGGTGGTGAAAGGAAAGATGGGGTGAGTGATTGGAGGATGATGATGCAGTAGTTTGGTGGGAGGTGTTAGGGATGTCAGGTGATTGTGGTTATGACTAAAATGAGGTATAGGTGGGGCGGGTGGGATAAGGGGCAGGGTGGAATGCGAACGTAGCGGGCTGAATCCCACTCTACAAGGTAAGGAACTCAGCAAAGAACTGAAACAGTAAACTAGAGTAGGTAATGTACTGATTAAAGTGCGATTATATTTAACTGTGACTGGCAACACCACTGTGAGTTTTATGGGCAGTAGCTAATAGTAAATCATGAGGAAGGTCAGGGTCAACTGTTAATTAAGGGATGCTGTTAATTTTAAGTCAGTTGCAAAGAAAAAAAGGGGGGGTCTATGGCAGACCTTAGCTTCCATGCACACTACTCACTCAGAACAATAAGTAAGATACTTTAATGAAAAAAAACACCTACAGATTTTAATAACTAGTGCAGCTTTGTGGTGGAGGATGGTGGGGCAGGTAGTAGACCACCGCAGCTTCAGATCACAGAGTACAGTCCCGAGGGAGAGGCAAAGCAGCAGAGTTATATTTTCAGTAAAAAAATGCAGCAGGTATATTTAAACACTGTAAAAGAGAGCAGAGATGTAGACGTTAGGGTGAGGTGAGTGGAACCTCTGCAAATGTGGAATGGGCAGTATTAAGCAGAGCAGAAAATACTGGGTAATAAATACATGGATTTAGGCTAGTCATGCAGTAGCTGAAATAAAAACAGTATTTAGCCCACTTTTATCAATGGTACATTAAGGAATATTTAAACACACACCAGTGTAGTCCCAGTTACATTTAGAGTGGTTCCACTATTTCTGGACTAATACAAAGGCAGTGTTTCTACATATAATCATTCAGACCTCATAGCCTCACAGGGAAAACCTTTGCCAGAGTCCTGAAATGGAGACTTTGTCAGACAGCTGACCAATAATTTGTAAGGAGTAATTATGGTTCTGTTCTGGAACTGGAACAACAGATGAACTCTTTCATCTTGCACAGATATAGCAGGGGTCATCATAGATTGTGTTTTTGGACCTAGAGAGTGCAAATATTAATGTACCAGAGAATGCATTATTGGAAGTGTTGCAACAATATAGGATCCTGGGTAAATGCAAGACATTCTTTAGTACATCTGTAACCTCAAAGATAAGGCCCAGATTTGCTCTGAACTCATAGTTAATGGTACTACATATACAGAACCTATGGATATAGCAAATCTGCTGGCTGACAGGTTCAGTGAAAACTTTTACTCCTCTGTCCTCGCCACATATACCCCAAAGCATCCCTAACATCTGCTCCCCATCTACTATCTCCGAAGAGCAGGTCTTAAACGCCCTCCCCAAGGCCAAAAACACAGCCTCTATGGGACCAGACCACATCCCGACTGTGTTCTACATGGGTTAAAACAGGAATTAGCATCACCAATCACAGCCTAAGCACTGGCTTCATCCCAGTGGAATGGAAAACAGCTACCGTCATCCCTTTGCACAAAGGGAGTATACCAACAGACCACGGGAACTGTAGACCCATTAGCCTGACCAGCCTTGTCTGCAAGGCCATGAATGAATCATCGTGGACCTTATTAACAAATATATAGGAAATCTCCAGACACTCAACCTCACCCAGTTTGGCTTTGTAAAGCAGAGCTCACACCTGTTAAAATTGATGGACTTCTTTGTCAAGCAGAGATCATGCCTGTTAAACTTGGTGGACTTCTTTGAGACAGTCATCAAAGCCCTAGACGAGGGCAAATCTGTACATACGGCCTACCTAAACTTAGCCAAGGCGTTTGACACAATCCCCCACTAAAGCATCATTGATAAACTCACCCAGCTGGGTATCAACCCATATATTGTCAGATGGATTGCAAAGTGGCTCACTGATAAAACTCATACGGTCACAATACGGCACTCCACCTCCTCCAGCAGACCTGTATCCAGTGGTGTTCCACAGGGGTCGGTTCTGGGACCTACTGTGGGAATCTACTTCTCTGAAGTACAGGCAAAAATTAAAGGTCTGTGGCAGACAATGTATTCTGATGACTGCAAACTGGAAGCAATCATTAAAACCCCTAGAGATGTCAACATCCTGCAAGAAGGTCTCACGCAGAATAATGACTGGTGCCAAAGGCATGGTCTTAAACTTAATGCAAAAAAATGTATTATCATCCCCTTCAGCAAGATACAAATTCCTGCAAACCACCACATCAATAGCAATACCCTGAGCACATAGTCAGTGGTGAGAGATCTGGGCACACAGGTCAACAGCAACCTGACTTTTGATCATCATGTCTCCACAGTGGTAAGAAAGGCATTTTATATTGTTCACCTCATAAGTAAGGGCATTGCCTCCAGAAAAAAAGACGTTATAACCCCTCTGTACTCTTCCCTCTTCAGGCCAGTAATGGAGTATAATGTTTCCTTTGGTATGTTCATTTCCAAACACCTGCAGTGGTTGGAGAGACCACATAGGTTCCTTACAAAGAAAATTCAGGGTCTTCAAGATCTGTCTTATGCAGACAGACTGAAATCATTGCCACATTACTCTGTGTCATACAGATTGCTCAGAGGTGACCTGTGCCTTGCAATTAGAGCAATCTCTGACCCAGCTTTAATGAAAATGCTGCACATTCGCAAGTCAAATGTGCATGGGTCACTCGCTCAAAGGACCTTAACCTGGTAAGTGACATCAACAGAACTTGCTGGAGAGACAGATTTTTCTCACAGAGGTTGCCCTACCTTTGGAACAAGCTTCCTGTTCATGTTAAACAAAGCCCCTCACTGGCCCTATTTAAGCGTAATTTAGACAATTGGATGGGTGATCAGAAATTCATCCCAGGGGGTTCCACCTGCGTCCCTCTTGGACAGGGGCAGTAGGTACTGATTTTAGTGTCTCCTTGAACCAGACACCCTTGGGAACAAGGGTTGAATTTGGCTAAACTTGTAGGGGCCCTGGGGCCGTTAGCCTAGTAACCTGTTATGATTCTATGATCCTGTGATCCTACTATGTGCCATATGATCCATGTATATGTACAGTGACTGTTATGTCTGCATTCTTTGTGTAAATGCATTTGTGGTGAATATAGGACCCTGCCAGTGTTTGTCTTGTCTTCTCTTCTCTGTCAGTATGCAGCTGAGGTTTGGTGTGCATCCACCTGCGTGGTTATTGTTCACAGACAGTTTTGTTCTCTTGCACTGGAAAAAAGTGTATTTCTGCCCATGTGAAGAAGAAATAGCTACCACAAGTGCAGGAGTTTAAGTATCTTAGAGGCTTTGGAGATACAGTCATATTGGATGCAGTGTGGGTAGGGGTTAGTACCTACAGTGAGGTACTAGGCTACAGGGATGAAGTAAAAGTTGAGTTGTAGCATAGATCTCTCATTATAATGGGCATTCAGTGTTTACAGCCACACCTGCATCACAGTCATTTGGTAGTGATTGAAACAATGATTCTTTTCAACACAAGTGGCATTAATGAAGTTGCTGTAAATTGCTGATGGGCTTACTTTTGATGACTAACTGATGAACATGGCAGTCTTGGAGAAGCTCGGAGTACAGGAGCTGCCTCTCTAGGTTGAAAGAAATCAGTGAAAGTGATTTGAGAACATCGTGAGGATATCTAAAGTGTCTCCCCAACCAGGGGTATAACATGCACAGCCCACTGGACAGAGACCCTAGGGTATATCCCAGGTATGATAGAAATAGCTCCTATTTGTTTGAGGACTGTGTTGATTCCATGAAAATGACATCTGTAAATGTTCAGTAGATTTTAAGATTTGTGTCCCTCTGAGGAATTTAGCAAAAATAACATACTGGACAGAAGAACCAATTAACCAAAGGGCAGACTAACACTGTCCATATCATTACCCACATGGGAAGCACTCTAGCTCAGACAGATTTGACCCTATTTGTCAAGCTTCAGTCATTTATACCGACTTGTCTTTCAATTTCCTGCTTTGCTCATTACTATAAGCAGGGTATTAGACTTAGAAGATGGGCTTGGAGAATCAACAGTCCCCACTGGATACTCAGTGTTCCAGAGGAGTGTATTAATGTACAGGGATAGCCCAGTAAAAATGAATTGTCTGTTTTGGTGAAAAATCTATATGCTGAAACTAAAATCTTTTATTGAAACTTCCATTTTCTTTCTTGTGGCTTATGAATTTTGAAAAAGTAGCTCATGTGGCTGATGTATTTGAAAGTAGTTAATGAGTAGGAAACATAAAGTCAAATAAAAAAGAACATGTTTGCAAGTAACTGCCACTTCCTTTTTTGTCACTGACTGTGGCTTGTAAAGAACCAACTATAGCAAGAAAAAAAAACAGTCCTAAAGCAAGTAACTGCAGCAGCAGAAGTTAAAACGATCTGTGTTTGTGTTTTTTCATTCATGAATACCTTGTTATGGTTTAGATGCATCTGACAGCAGTGAGCTTGAATATGTTATGGTGGCTGCTATGTATTAAGTCATTCAATTAGTCATAATCTGACATCAGAAGTGTGCATAGTCAGCAATGTGTGTGTGTGTGTGTGTGTGTGTGTGTGTGTGTGTGTGTGTGTGTGTGTGTGTGTGTGTGTGTGTGTGTGTGTGTGTGTGTGTGTGCGCGCATCTGAATTTCTGACATTTCCAAATGTCTTTGTGGCCAACTTGCTAAATATGGGCAGCCTGAGGCAATGTAGTAACTGTCTAATGTTCTCAGACAACCAATTAATCATTAAAGAAAAGTACACAAGTACAAACAAGGTTGTTAGGAATATCCACACTACATCCCTCACACACATTACTCACCCCCCCCCCCCCACACACACACACACAGGTTGTGTTATGCTGAGGCATTTAAAAGAAACCTTCCCAAATCTCTAAGACCTCCAAAGCCGCCTAACAGCAACACCACTCCTTAGCGATCACATAAATTAAAACCAAAAGCAGCAGCAAACATCTCCCATAAGCCTACACTCAATAGTACCCCAAGATAAAAGCTAATAAGGCAAACATATACTTTATCTAAAACTTTTATGTTTGGGGACTCCATTGTGAGACTCGCAGACAGATGTCTCACTCACTAGGTTAAGCAAAGAGAAAATAAAGGTTGCAGTATCACACACACACACACACACACACACACACACACACACACACACACACACACACACACACACACACACACACACACACACCGCACCCCAGTTACCAATATAATTCTGTCATAGTCCACATGGATGTAAATGAACTGAGACATACCTCAATGGACTATATGAAAAGAGACAAAATGGATCTCTCATAATATGTGTCACATGTAGGTATAAGCCTTGCATTTAGCAGCATTCTACCTTCACCAAGGATAATCCACAGTATGAACGTAAAATGATCGATTTTGAATAATTGGCTTAGTTTCAGGTGTCACGCCTGGGGGATCCAATATCTGTCATCATGGGATGATGTGGTCAACAGACCATGTTGCTTTACCAATGATGGGCTGCACCTGCTCCCCCCCAGCTTACAGGTATTGGCTAAAACTTTATACACCCCCTTAGAGCTGCTTTTAGGCAATGTCAAAAAGACAAAATTACCAGCATATTGAAAATGTCTCAAAGCAACCTTTAGGTGTTACTGCTCAATGCTAGGAAACTAAATTAAAAACTCTATACCCTTTAAGCCTTCCTCACTCTAGAGAATGTAGACATCTTTGCAATGACCAAGACTTGGTTTAAACTGTAGAAAGTACTCCAGCAGTACACAGCTACATAGCTTTCTACCAATTTAGACTAAAAACAGCACAGACTGGAACCAAAGGTGGAGGTTTCTCAATATACGTAAGCAGCAAACATACCTCCTGATTGGTTAAACAGGATGATACCATGCTGTTTATCCACGTGCAAGTCACCATAGATGAGGTTCCTCATCATATCATTGTTAGCTGCAGGTCACCATCTATGCCCCTAGAGTCTCACAACTCTTACCTAAACCTACTAGAAGAGATCACCATCAAACATACTCCTTATTTATGGGTAACTTTAACTACCCCTCTATAGACTGGAAAACTTACACTGCCTCAAATTCACAGACACAACATTTCCTGGACTTTATTAACAGAAACATCCTGGAATGGATAGTGCACACTCCATTGAGAGGATCAAGCATACTGGATCTGGTACTCACCAACATAGTTGAGCTTTGCACACACCCCATTGTCATGTCCTCATTAGTTAGGTTGGATCACAAAGATGTCTCATTTGAAGTAAAACTCAACCTGTAAAACCTGGCTAAAACAGTAGCAGTTAGGAACTATTCTAACTCAACTTACATCCTATTAAGTGACAGTTTGTCAAAATTCAAGGCTCCCCCAACCCTGATTCCACAGCTATCTATGCTGAATTATTCACTGAGTCTTCTTCTTTTTCTTTCGGCTGTTCCCATTAGGGGTCGCCACAGCAGATCATCTGTTTCCATTTCTTCCTGTCCTCTGCATCTTGCTCTGTCATACCAACCACCTGCATGTCCTCTCTCACCACATCCATAAACCTTATCGTAGGCCTTCCTCTTCTCTTCTTACCTGGCAGCTTCTTCCTTAGCATCCTTTCCCAGTGTACCCAGCATTCCTCCTCAGCACATGCCCAAACCAACATAATCTCATCTCTCTGGCTTTGTCTCCAAACCGTCCAACCTGGGCTGACCCTCTAATATACTTATTACTAATCCTGTTTACCCTTGTCACACCCAGTGCAAATCTTAACATCTTTAACTCTGCCACATCCAGCACTGACTCCTGCCTTTTTGTCAGTGCCACTGTCTCCAACCCATATAACATAGCTGGTCTCACTACCCTCTTGTAGACCTTCCCTTTCACTCTTACTGGTACTCGTCTATCACAGATCACTCCTGACACTCTTCTCCACCCACTCCACCCTGCCTATACTCTCTTCTTTACCTCCCTTCCACACTCACCATTACTCTGAACTGTTGATCCAAAGTATTTAAACTCATCCACCTTCGCCAACTCTACTCCCTGCATCCTCACCATTCCTCTATCCTCCCTCTCATTCACACACATATTATTCACTGAGTCCCTATACAAATGTGAATGGCTGCACAGAGGCTGCCATACCTACCAGAAGTAAACTCAAAACAAACACTGAAAACAATCCCACTGGTGTAATCCTCACCCGAAAAGAGTATAGAATAAAAGAAGAAAATTCATGGCCAAAATCAGGAAGAGCAACTCCCCTAAAGACAAGTGCTCTCCTACACAACTAAACAAGAAACTTAGTAGATCTAATTAAGTTAAAAAATGTCAACTATGAGGTCAGGATAGCCTTAAAGGCTAAGAAAAATCACAAGGCCTTCTTTAGTTTTATCTGAAACCTTCAAGGTAACACAGCAGTGTGCGGAATTGGTGGTTAATGGTGCCATCTTCACCAATCAGGGTGACATAGCAAATCTACTGGCTGATAAATTCAGGTCAAACTTCACCCCCTACTACCCCCCCCCCCCCCATCTCCACCAGGTTAAATCCTCTCCACCATACTACCTCCAACTATTAGCAGGGATCAGATGCTGACAGCACTCCCTAAAGTCAAGAACATGATAGGATGGATCATCAGCCAACCCAGGGAACTACAGACCCATCAGTCTAACAAGCCTAATATGCAAAGCCATGGAACAAAATGTCTTGGAAATGCTAAACAAGGATATTGGCAACCTACAGACACTGAACCCAACCAAAAGACTGTGTTAAGGAAAAGTTTTTCCTCTTGGTAGACTACTTTGAGAGGGTCACAAAGACAGTGGACTAGGGTAAAAGAGTTTATACTGTGCATCTTGACCTAGACAATGCATTTGATACAATACCACACTCAGCCATTGTTGACAAGATTTCTACGATAAGCGTACATTTCTTCATAGCTTGCTAGATTACTGGCTGGCTCATAGACAAGACACAAGAACTCAGGACTGGTGAGACCACCTTCACCAAGAGACCAGTCTTCAGTGGAGTACCCAAGGCTCCATGCTAGGCCTGCTCCTGTTTGGCATCTACGTCTTGGAAGTCAAGGCTAACATCCAAGGCCTTTGGCTCACCAAGTTCAACGATACTGTAAATTGGGAGCTGTTATAGATTTTTCCCCAAGACATCAACATCTTGCAAGGAGTTTAAGACAAATACATGATTGGTGGCAAAGCTATGGCCTACAACTAAATGATAAAAATATATATATAATGCCCTTTGGGAAACTGTCAACTCAAGTAAAATACTCCTAAGAGTCAAGCCAGTAGTAAGGGATCTGGGAACATATGTAGACAGCAGTCTGCCCTTTGACACATAGTTAAGATAGTAAGAAAATCATTGTATGTTGCCCAGTTTATAGGTAATAGCATGGTATCCAGGTCCAAGTAAGTTGAAGTACCACTCTACTCAGCACTTATCAGACCTATCATTTAATACAATGCTCCCTTTGGCGTGTATCTAACCAGACACTTGCAACAGTTGGGATGCCCACAAAGGTTTCTCACTAGCAGATTTCAGGGCATGAATACCCTATCCTATGCTGATCGCCTAAAGGCTCTGTCTCTGTATTCAGTCTCCTACAGGCTGCTGGGAGAGGATCTTTTCCTGGCTTACAGGGCTTCCTCAGTCCCATCCCTGATGGATCAGTTGCACATGCGCAAAACAAACAGTACCAGAAAAACTAGATCCAGGGATCTGAACTTCACTTGTGACATAAACAGAATGTGCTGGAGAGACAGATATGTGTCCCAAAGTATCCATGCTGTATGGAATGGGCTTCCATTCCATGCAAAACAGAGTTCATACCTGAACCTATTCAAACAAAACCTTGATATCTGGATGGGAAATTGTAAATTACCCCTGGTCTGGCCTCCTTGTCCCTAATGAACAAAGGCCATCAATAAGGAAAGTATTATCCTAACACTCCCACTGCAAATCCATAGTTGCCTTCACTGTGGTGGCAGGACAGGTAGCTTTCATCCTTCTAAGTTGGGAACTGCTAATTGAGAGCCCAGTGTCTGTTATTCTTAAAGTGTATTAGTTCTGGTTTAGGCACTTGGGCTTCAGGCCAGTTATTTTACATTAAGAAGGTTTGTGGTCTGCACTCTTGTGGGAGAAGAGGCTGGACTCTGCCCTTCTGAGCTGGGAATTTGTGGTTAAAGGTTTATAGTGCCTGAATATTTGAACTGTATCTTACGGAAATTGGTACACCTTGTTTGCTGTAGCATAGACTAGATCCAGGCCTGCTGAATATAGCTTTGTTTATATGCTTGTTGTTTGTTTGCTTGTTATTTCCCTGGAACGCTAATTCCACCTAATGGCGGCTTCTGTGGCTCACTAGTGATATCTGCATTGCTTACTGTACTTATTTTTGTTTCACTTGAAAGAAAGTTACTGTTTGTCGTTTTTGCATTTAAGTTACCTGTAACACATTGCAAGTTACCTGGCACATGCTCACTAAAGCAATTATATAAGTCAGCACTAAAAATTAAAAGCACTACACCCTCACTCCCCACTGGCCCTGGTTTTCAATTATTAAGGAATTCCCAATATTATTCTAGCATGTCCAAAGGTCAGTTGTCAATCTCCTCTCCGGTCCAGCTGGTGAATCTGGGAATCTTGAGGCGATGTTACAACTGCTTCATGTATACAGACAACCCTCTCCTCCCAACAGATTCCAACACATAGAGAGATGCAACCATATAACCATACTGGAGGCTAAGCTCTCCAACTCAGTACTGGCGTAACGGGTCAGGATGAGAAGGAAACCACACCCACTACAATTCCAGTCTCACATAGACCTACCGACAGCAAACCAAACACATAATCACACAAAAACATACTCGGAGCTCTAAATAAAGATCTGCGAAGCAGCAGAGACCTCAAAGCAGACACCCAAGCAGCCGCTACCCCAAAACAAAACACGCAACACATATCTCACAAAGCCAGTGTGCCAAACAGTCACAGCCCTTAAGACTAAACAACACACCTGATACACTTGTAATAGGTGACTCTATCCAGGCACACTGGCGTCCCGCACCAGGCTGAACAAGGAGAGGGTCACGGTGAGCAGCCTCTTGGGTGCTAGGATCCGCCACATAACACAAGCACTCAGGTCACTTCAAGGCAAGTACAAATATGACTCAGTCATTGTACATGCTGGTGTGAATGACCTGAGACGATCCCTGGACTACATGAAAGAGACATAAAGGAGCTCTCTGAGCATGTAGCCCAGGCCGGTATGACCCTGACCTTGAGTAGCATCTTACCTCACCAAGAATGATGCCACAATATGAAGACAAGATGATCAATTTCAACAATTGGCTTAAGTACTGGTGTCATTCAAAGGGGATCCAATGCCTGTCAGCTTGGGATGATATGCTCCGACAAGCCACGATGCTTCGCTAGGGACGGCTTGCACCTGTCACCCTGGGCTTTGGATATTGGCAAAGGCTCTTGCTACCCCATAGTGCCTTTTTAGGCAAGGCTCAAAAGACAAACCCACCTCCATAGGTATCACAAGGGATAAGAAACTAAGAGTAATGCTGCTCAACGCCAGAAGTCTAAACCTCAAGATGCACTTTCGAAACTCTCCTTAGCATGGAGAACATCGATATCTGTGCAGTAACAGAAATCTGGTTCAGGGCCCGAGAGCACCCCAGCACTACCAGGTTATACCTCATACCATGCTTTTCAGCCCCAAAACTTGGACTGAACCACAAAGGGGAGTATCGATATTCATCAAAGATACCCACACCTCCAGGTTGGTGGCAAAGCACGAAGCATCAGAGACTATCCATGTGCAACTAACAGTGGGTAAAACTGCCTTCCAGTTTATAGCCTGCTACAGACCACCCTCCCAAACCCAGGAACCCCACTCGGCCTTCCTGAGAACACTGGAAAATATGAAGGTCTCTCCAAACACCATTATATTGGGCGACTTCAACTACCCAAACATAGACTGGGAGCATTACTCTAGCTCCAACACCTAGCCCAAAGGTTCCTAGAATTTATAAACTCAAATGCTATGGAACAACTTGTTACCACTCCCACAAGAGGGAAAACATACTGGACCTGATCATCACCAACATGGGGACTCTATGCTCCAGACCAGAAGTGTATCCCTCACTGGTAAGATCAGACCATAAACTAATCTCACTGGATATTCACATCCCGACCCCACCCCTGCCCAGAAAACCACAGTGAAAAACTTCTCTAAAGCAAATTTTACACTCCTCAAAACTGAGGTGGAATCCTTCAAAGCCCCCTGTGGAAAATAGACTGCAGAATCCTTTATAAGCATTCTATGAACACCTTCAGGAATGCATGGATCATCGATCCCAAATAAAACCAAGACCCAATCCTCCAAAGGCAGGCGTCCTGTCTGGTGGACCCCAGCCATAAACAAACTATACAATAGAAGGAGGAAGCTACTAAATGATAAAGCAAAATCCCAAACATCACTGATCAGTATTAGCAAAAACTACGGGCACACATAAAATTGTCTAAGGCCAGCTTGAGAGAAAAATTGCACAGGACACTAAGGATAATCACAAGGCTTTCTTTAGTTATGTTAGGAACCTGGGTGGTAATTCCCAGATATGCTCAGAATTAGTCCAAAATGACAAAAATACACCGAACCCACAGACATTGCCAACATCCTAGCTGACAGG
This sequence comes from Protopterus annectens, assembly GCF_019279795.1. NCBI lineage: Eukaryota > Metazoa > Chordata > Ceratodontiformes > Protopteridae > Protopterus > Protopterus annectens. Next base: position 1,767,633,525 of record NC_056733.1, read on the forward strand.
TTCAGCGCAAACTTCTCCCCTCTCCACCAAAAGGGCAAATATCTATCCCAGCAGAGTGCTGCCCCATGACATCTCAGATGCTCAGGTAAGAGCCGCCCTCTCCAAAGCAAAAACACAGCATCAGTGGGACCAGATGGTGTCCCGGCTCGTCCTACATGAACTCAAAGAAGAGCTAAACCCAAACATAAAACTACTGTTCAATCTCAGCCTTACTACAGGATATGTGCCCAAAGAGTGGCGTACAGCAACAGTGGTCCCTCTCCATAAAGGTGGTGCCTCAACGGATCCTGGAAACTATCGCCCCATAAGCCTGACTAGCTTGGTCTGCAAAGCTATGGAAAGGATCATCATGGACCTCATAAATAAAGATATTGGGGACCTACAAACACTGGATCCTACCCAGTTCGGCTTTGTTAAGGGCAGATCCTGCCTCTTAAACCTGGTTGATTTCTTTGAAACAGTCACCAAGGCCATTGACGAGGGGAAGGTGGTCCACACAGCCTACCTGGACAAAAGCCTTCGATACAATACCCACTCGGGCATTATAGATAAGCTGACCAGCTTAAATATAAACCCTATGTCACTAGATGGATTGCAAACTGGCTCAAGGACAGAACCCACATGGTTAGAATTGCTGGAGCCATGTCAGACTCAAACCAGTTACAAGTGGTGTCCCACAAGGCTCAGTCCTGGGACCTCTTGTTAGGTATATATTTCTCTGAGGTACAGGCCAACACGGAAGGACTGTGGCTGACCAAGTTCGCAGATGACTGCAAACTGGGTGCCATAATCGACTCTCCAGCCGACACAAGCATCCTCCAAAAGGGCCTCATAGAAACAGACAACTGGTGCCAGTGCCATGGCCTCAAGCTAAATGCCAAAAGTGTATAGTCATCCCTTTGGCAAAAACAAAGTGCCCACAAATTACCACATAGGTGGAAATCCATTAAGTACAGAAGAAGTAATTAGGGACCTGGGGACCCAAGTTGATAGCAATCTCTCATTTGACAACCACGTGGCCAAAGTGGTTAGAAAAACATTTTATATAGCCCACCTAATCATGAAGGGATTCACATCTAGATCAGGGAGGTCATCGCCTCTTTACTCATCCCTCATCAGGCCCATAATTGAGTACAATGCCCCTTTTGGGATGTACCTTACCAGACACCTGCAGCAACTGGAAAGACCCCAAAAGTACCTCACCAAGAGGATCAAAGGGCTCAAACAGATGCCATATGCTGCCGGTTAAAGAAACTCCAGCTCTACTCAGTGGCATACCGCCTGTTCAGAGGCGATCTGTGCCTGGCAGTATAAAGCCATGCCCAACCCGGAATTAATGGACATGCTGCACCTCAGAAAATCCAAATCCCATCGAGCTATGTGCTCGAGAGACTTGAACCTCAGCACTGAAATAAATAGGACATGCTGGAGGGACAGATTCATAACCCAGAGGCTCCCTTCACTCCAGAATAAAATCCCAGTCCAGGTTAGGCAGAGTCCCTCATTGACTCTCTTCAAGAGGAATCTTGATGAGTGGATGGGAGATCGTAGTTTTACCCCGGGTATCACTTCTGTGTCACTGTTAGATAGAGGCACAGTATACTAACCTCGAAAAAGGGTATAGCAAAATAAATTTAAAATGGGTGGCGAAAGCCAAACACATTCTGGCTAGGCTTATAAATGCCCTAGGGCAGATAGCCTAGTATGAACCTATGAAGCTATGAACCTATAATAACATGGCCCAACATTATAGACACCCATGATACTCGGCACCAAAATGGTTTGTGGTGTGCAGCTAGGCTTGCAAGGGCCCTAGTGGTTGTTAGCCTAGTAACAACCTATACATTTATATGTGTTGAGAATCTGTCTCTGTGCCTCTGCGTATATATATATATATATATATATATATATATATATATATATATATATATATATATATATATATATAAATATAAATATATATATAGATTTCAGTATTTCAAGCTTCTGAAGTGAATCCGTGTTTATTTATATATATATATATATATATATATATATATATATATATATATATATATAGGTTTACTATCAAAATTTCGAACCGAACTCCGTTGACTGTACTATCGTCAAACACGGAAGTTTGAAAACGGGAATGTTGAAGTCAAAAAAACAATCTAGGAATGGGTTTTAACATGGGTCGAGGTAGGTGAGATGTTTGTAGTTCTGAATAATACTAAACACCTACCTTGACCCATGTTAAAACCATTCCTAGATTGTTTTTTTGACTTCGACATTCCCGTTTTCGAACTTCCGTGTTCGACAATAGTACAGTCAACGGAGTGCGGTTCGAAATTTTGATAGTAAACCTATATATATATATATATATATATATATATATATATATATATATATATATATATATATATATATATATATATATATATATAATAGTTACATATACATTACACACACACACAAACATATATATATATATATATATATATATATATATATATATATATATATGTGTGCGTGTGTGTGTGTATATATATATATATATATATATATATATATATATATATATATATATATATATATATATATATATATATATAAACACGGATTCACTTCAGAAGCTTGAAATACTGAAATCTCGAATTTCAGTATCTTGAGCCCAAGAAGTGGGATCCACAAAACAACGAAAACTAAAAACCGCGAAATTCAAAACCTCGAATACCGGACGTTTTGAATTTCGCGGTTTTACTTCACACACACCGTCCACCACACAAACACATACAATCATTCTACTACATGTGGGGGGCTGTGCCCCCCCTACTTAAATATTCTCACTCCGAGGTCACACTACATACAAGCACACACAAAACACCACCACACAAGCTACTTTCTCTTCGCACATACACATCACAGCAACAAAACACACTGACACACACCACAGCTCCTACCCAAACCCCTTAACACACACACACACAATTACCTCCGGTATCCGAGGTTTTAAATATCGCCCTTCTAAACTTTCGCTATTATGTGGATTCGGCTTCTTGGGCTCGAAATACTGAAATTCGAGAGTTCAGTATTTCGAGCTTCTGAAGGGAACCCATATATACACACACAGAAAAATGTATTTAATTTCCATGGAACAAGTTCTCTCAACTTTTTCAAAAACTTACAATACTTTACGCATGGGCCCTGACAATTTACCAGATTGCCTGATTATCACAGCCAAATATGGCCTTTCTGAACCCATACTTAACATCTTTAATCTAAGCCTGTCCACTGGTTACATTCCTGAAGCCTGGAAAACAGCCATTGTAATGCCATTACACAAGGGTGGCCCAACTGGTAATTATAGACCCATTAGACTTAGTATACTCATATGTAAAGCTACAGCTTCAGAGCAGGAAACCATTTCAGAAGGGCATGTCATGCCTGCTGGAGCAGTAGATGTGGAGCAAAATGGCCAGCTAGAGGAGGTACAGCTAGCAGCAGGACCCCCCCCCCCGTAAAGAAGAGGTGGACAGAATACAGTATGGTACTGGCAAACAGGTGGTGTCAAGTCCATAGCTATGGGGCATGAAGCAGCACAGAATGAAATGTTAAATGTATAAACAAACAAAAGTTGTGCAGTAAGTGCTTTGACCAGTCTTGTATCAGGCATTACCTTAATCATTCATAGGTTAAAGGGTAAGCAGAAATTATTCATCATTTGCACTGTGGGCGGCACCATGATAGGTAACAGCAATGCTGTCACATGAGCAAGCTTCTTGGAAGGTAGATGTGGTAGCAGGTGGTGAGAAGTTATGCATCGCAGCCACCACTGGCATGGTGGAACTACCATGTCACAAATATTGGTGATATGTACTGCAGTGTCCTGCAATAATGGGCTTGATATGGTCAATGACAGCAATGGTGTAGAACTATGGGAATATGTGTGTATGTGTGGCATAGCTCTTAACCTCTTAGTGCACTAATTTTGGACAAAGCCAAAAGTAATGGTCAGACAACAGCCCAAATTCACAGACAGATTTTTTTATTATTCTTATAAACTTAGAAAGCTGATAAAATAACACACTTTGCATTAGCATGCATTTTCAGAAGGATATTAAGTTTGTAACTTAAATGTCTTTGAGTGATTTTCCAGAAAACCACAAATTTTATATGGAACAAACCAAAAATAGAAGGCAAAATTCTGGACATTATGAGAAATTCTGGACATTTCAGAGATAAGGATGCATAAAGATAGAGAGACCCATATTGGGAGGCATGAGATGAATAGAAACTGATACAACAGCCATGTGCAAACTTGGCAATTTTATCTGCCCAAAGGATATATTTATGGTGTAGAACTGTGTGAGAGTGACAGCATGCAGTTTGAGGACTTATTCCAGGACTGTAGCTTGTGGAGTATTGTTGGCCATGTTTATGGGACCAGCCATGGTCTGGAGTGGCACCTTTTTTGGTCAGAGCCAACAGTGATGCTCTCTCAGGAATAATCTGTTTTATCTTAGTATGCATGGATGTACCTAGCTACCTCATTTCCTGACACTTCCATGACCATGGTCAGCAAGACATGCAGAGGTAGATGAAGCGATAGTTAAGATCTGCCATATTGATGCAGTCCAGTTTATGCCATTTTATCTCCCAGTGTCTTTAGAAGCATTGTTTGCTCCCTGCTTCTGTACTCATTGTCACATTGCAGGTACTGGATGTTATGTTGCAGGCCACACAGGTGTCATATGTTATACTGCAGACCACACAGCACACTTACCACCTCCATAATGGTATGGATAGCAGCTGTCTGTGCTTGGATCCCTGACCTGCATATATGCTGATTAATGTCAAGTGTCATGCACAGGACAGAAACAGAGCTGGAGTCATGGTAGCCCTGTATACTACCACTTTTGTCCCCTGTTTGCTGAGCATGTATGCAGTGAGAGTGTGGCTCACAGATGTCATGTGGAGATTTCTGTGTAGCCAGAGTGGGACTTGTGGTAGCAAGATATCTTTCTAAAACATTGGTGAAGCTGGGGTTTTGGCCTGAACCTAGTCAACCTCTTCATATGTGGGGGATGTGTAAAAGCCATCCATTGTGCTGCTGTTAGCATCACTGTTATGTCAGACTGTGCCATGTGCATATTGCCACCATTGTCAGTCACAGCTGCCCTACTCATATCAGGTGTGTGCTGTTTCCTTGCACTGGACCTTCCTTCGGTAGAATCTGTGAAAACATAAAACATGATACCTATGTCAGTACTGCAGTAAACTGAAACTCTCCAAGAAGCAATAGTGTTATATGAGAGAATCGGCAAATGCCATATGGATGCTTGTATACCTCACTGTACCTGGTATGCAAACATGCAGAAGACACTTGCTGAGTAAATTCCACCTCACATGCACTGTCTTTACTGTACTTTATACAGTGTATTGACTAATACAGATTGGCACATTTCTTACTGGTGGTAAGCATTTGAAATCTCAGGACCCACATTGCTGAGTCCTGAGATGTCGAGACTTAATGGTCAAAAATATGGACTTACATATACCAGTTCCAAGGTCATTTTTCAGGATAGTCCACTTTTTCCAAGCTATGGTGATCTTAGAGTTGATGTACATCAGTCTAGGGGTGTGGAAGAGGCTTGTCCCCCAACATTGGAGAATGCTGGCAAAAACGAAGTTTAAAGGAGAAGAGTGATGTTTGATAGTTGAGCTTCTGCTACTTTGTCTTTTTTTCATAATGTTGGCACATGGTATTTGGAGTCCCAACATTTCAATAGAGAGCCTTGTCCTTTTCTCCAGTCTTGCACTCCCTTCTTTCTCAAGGCACTATCCAAGAGGTACCTCTTAATCTAAGAGGGAAAGGATTTTATTCCAGAATGTTCCTGGTCCCCACGAAGGAGGGTCCATGGAGACCTATTTTGGATCTATCCCATCAGGTCCCCTCCTTTCAGATGATGACTTTTCCTACTCTACTCCCCTGATCCTCTCTCAGGCCTACATGGTGTCCTTAGACATAAAGGATGCCTACCTGCACATCCCTATCCACCCACTTTTCAGGAAAGTCCTTCATTTTCCAGTGGGTTCCTCGCATTTTCAGTTCTGTGCTTTGCCATTTGGTCTCTCCATGGCCCCAAGAGTGTTCACAAAATGTCTAGCCCCAGTTATTGCCTTGGCCAGAATGCAGGGGATCCAACTCTTCCCTTAACTGGGCTATAGCCTCGTCCAGGCATTGTCCCCACAGTTGGTACAAGAGCACCTGGACTATGCCATGTCCCTGCTGAAATGGCTAGGGTTCACCAGAAATCTTCAAAAATCCTCTCTGACCCCCTCCCAGGACCATGTATTTCTAGGATGCAGGATTCTGTCGGTGCAAATGATGGCCTGCCTACCTCCTAACAAAATTCAGAAACTCACAACATATTTCCAGGAACTACTTCCTTTCCCAACTCTGTCAGCCAGGGACTTCCTAAGACTCTTGGGGTTCATGGCTTCCACCTTTCCCATGGTACCCTTGGAAAGACTGCACATGAGAACATTTCAGTGGTTCCCAAGGACTGTCTGGAAACAACACCTACACCCTCTGGAGTTTATGGCCCCCTTCTTATCTTGCGTATCCAAGGAGCTAGAGTAGTGGATTGCTCAGATTTCAAAAAATCCATCCTTCCTCCCCCAACCAGGATCTGTACATGGATGCATCAGACTTGGGCTGGGGGCAACCCTTGGAGACTGGAGAGTGAGAGATGTATGGACCCTCTATTAGCAGAGAGAACATATCAACATCAAGGAAATGAGAGACTTGATCTTTGCCCTACAAATCATCAAGGCTCACCTCCTTCCAGGAGTGCTGAGATGGTAAGCAGACAACACCACAGTGCTGTTGTACATCAACAAGCAGAGGGGGACAAAGTCCTACATCCTATGCAGACTGGTTTTGTATGCGTGGTAGATTGCTCAACAAATTCAGGTGTCTCCCCTAGCCATCTACATCCCCTCAGCCCAGAATGTGATGGCAGTTTCTCTGAGCAGGTCTATGACTCAATCTCATGAATGGATGTTAAACAGGGATGTGTTCCTGGACCTGGTCCATCAATAGGGTACACCTCAGGTAGACTTGCTTGCCTCCCCCATGAACAGACAGCTCCCAACTTACTGCACCAGAGTATACACTTTTGGGGTATGGAAGGCAGATGCTGTTTCCTTTCCGTGGAAGGAGATGTTCATATATGCATTCCCCCCTTCTGTCTTCTACAGAAAGTTCTACTGAAATGCAGAGATAACCAAAAATCTTGTTGGTGACCCCCTTTTGGCCAAGACAGCACTGGTTCCCCATTCTACATCATCTAGCCAAGGGCAATCACCACAAGTTACCCCTCAGGATGGGCCTACTCACACAGGAAAAGAAAGCTGTCTTACATCCTCAGATATCCACCCTGAACCTAACGCTGTGGGTGAAAGGCCATTAATCCCCTTTACACACCTTTATACTGAGGACATGCTTCAGGTTGTGCAGGAGGCCATTAAACCCACTACCAGAAAATCCTACTTATCCAAATGGAAAAGATTTTCAACTTGGTGTCTCAAACATGACTTTACAACCAGTGAGTGTAGAACCTCCAGTGGTTCTGTCGTACCTGTATGAATTGATGAACCACTGGCTTGTCATATTCTTCCATCAAGACACATCTACGTTTGACTCCTCCTTTGGCATCCAGGTTGGGAGTCAAGCTTTTTCTAAAAGGAGTCCTGCACATTAGACCTCCAAGGAAACATATCCCTCCTCCTTGGGACCTTAACTTTGTGTTGGAAAAACTTACCTTGCCTCCCTTCGAACCAGCTAAGGACTCCACTCTACAGCACTGCAGATGGAAAACTGTTCCCTTGGTGGCTATTACTTTAGCCAGAAAGGTGTCTGAACTGCAAACCCTCATGGCTTCACCCCCTTTCCACAGTTTTCCATAGGGACAGGGTTTGTCTGCATTCCAATCCATCCTTCATGCCCATGGTAGTTAATGAACTCTCCTTCAGTCAGGCCATCAATCTGCCTACTTTCTTCCCTTCGCCATAATCCTCTAGTGAAGGAATCCTCCACTCTTTGGATGTGCATAGACAACTCAGATACTACTTGGCTAAGACCAAAGCCATTTGAAAATCAGATCTTCTGTTTATCTCCTATCACCCAAGAGGCCTCGGAAAACCTGTTTCCAAGCAAACAATTTCTTCATGAATCTCTAGAGCCATTACCTTCTGCTACACAACCAGTGGTAAGAAGCATCCTTTCCCAGTGAAGGCACACTCCACTAGGGCTGTGTCCTCTTCTGGGGCTTTCTTTAAAGGCTTGGATACAGCTGCCATTTTAGAGGCAGCTGCATAGTCATCTGTCCACACTTTCTCCAAACATTACAAGTTGGATGTCATTTCTAGGTCCAGAGCAGGTTTTGCCAGGGCTATTTTGCATGACTTTGTGGAATATACCTCTGTTTCTCCTCCCAGTCCTACTGTAGCATGAACTTTGGCACTCTCCCTCATGTAATGGATACTGCAGCATATGAATAGAAGGACATAGTATAGTTGTGTAAAATCTTACCATAACCTTAGATATCCTTCTCTTCTGTATGCTGCAGTATAGTTTCCCACCATGCCTTCCCCCCAATGCTTGCCTGACTCCTGGGTACTCACTCCCTTCAGGCTGGTGCCCAGCAGCATTCAGTTCTGAGGTCCTTTTGTAATGGTTGCAGAACAGCTTAGGTGATCACTTCAGCCTCCACTGAGGAATTTTTTTTGCCGGGATGCCAATGTGTGCCAAGCCTGTCTCTCAGCAGGGGAACAGAGATCACTCGGCTCAAAGTAACCCGGAGGGCTCATTGGTGGCCTCTGTGACCACTACTCAGGAAGCAGAGACTTCTCTTCTGAATAGTGGCTTGGAGGGGGTCCCCTATGGTCACCCAGTGTCAGAAACATAGACTGGTGATGTATAAGGTGTGCTGGCAGCTGAGTTCCTACCTCCTGTTTATGGAGTGCCTCATGCCATGGATGATTAAGTTGGTTGACTGGAAGTCCCTGGGCCATCAGAAGCACAGACTGCACATGACATCAGTCACACAGGTGACAAATATCTGTGTGGATTGGCCTGTGGGGTAGTGTAGCACCTGCTTTATATCCAGTCCTGTCTCCTATCTCCCATCCCTGTATTACTCAACCTTATATGCCACCCTCTTTCCAAGCAAACAATTTCTCACCATGCTTGATTGTACTAGTCACTTTTTATACAGTCATTTTTCTAAATTTTACTTCATCTGATGCTGTAATACTCTATCTAAGTGCCTTTCTCAAATCTTTCTATTTTTTTTTTAGTCTTTTTTAAACTATTTTCAAATTTTATATTAGATGTTTCTGTATGTTTACAGTGTGTTTATTATTTAGTATGACGTTACTGGAGCTTTTCTCCTCGGGCCTCCACTGAAAATGGACATGTATCCAGTTGGACTAGCCCGGTCAACAAATGTAAAATAAAATAAAAATAAATAAATCTTTACCTTGTTTATCATCTAGTCCTCCCTATCACCAATTATATACCTTCTGTTAGTATGTGTCCTTGCACTGTTGTCCCAATCTTTCATGTCAGTACCATCACGTCTATGTCTGAATTTTATGTTTGTGTACCCCAGCAAAGTTTCCTTCTCCCTGTATTCCTCTCAGAACTTTTCCTTACTACCTTCCCAAACTGCACTCCTCGTATATAAAAAAGGGAGCATTTCTTACACAAAACAATGTGCCCCACTACCCAGTTACTTTATATGGTTACCCCATTTGTTTTCTGCTTGCTAGTCCTTTTCTTACTTTGCAATCTTTCCCTTTCTTCCTCACATGTTTGATGAACTGGGACGTCACATTGCTGTGCCAGACATCCTTGGCCTGTCTTCCAGTGTGTGTCTGGCTTTGATGACGCTCCTAGTTGCACATATGACAGGACACAGTCTTGTTCACACTTGGCCACACTTTCTATGATGTCGGCTTCTTCTGTTGTGTGTACGTTGATAGTGTGACATCCCCACACACACACTGCATGCAGTACCCTCCTTGTTCCTGTAACATGAGTGCTCTAATTTCTTTTGTTGTGCTGACTGTCTGCACTATGTAAGCCCTGATTCATATCTAAGTAGCTATTTACAGTGGCATGCTGTGGGATCCCTGATCTTTAGCAATGAGTTGCTGCAAAGTGCTCATCTATGAATACCAGTACAAATGTAACCTTGAAAACATTGTTGTAATGCTCTACTGTGTTCCTGTGCCTGTCCAAAACTAATGTATTCTCACTCACACATCCAAATGCGGTCTGTATAGGACATGTCTACTAATAATAATTTCTTCATATATCTTATTTATTTATTTAACTTATTTATTTACATTTGTTTACCGGGTAGTTCCTGACTGGGCTAGAAGCCCATTTTCAGAAGAGAAACGGAGAGAAAAGCTCCAAAAAAATACAGAAAATAGTACCATGGAAAAATGTATAACAATGTAAAACCATGAGAATAAAAAGTATATCAAACATAGGAAAATGAAATTAGAGCATGTAAAATACTTGACTCCCAAATAGCCTTTAAAGCTGCACTAAAAACCCACTATTTAAATAATCCCAGCTGTACCTGTGAAATACAATGTAAGACCCCCTTAACCTCACAAACTTTACTACTCAGATTTTACTCTTTAACCCTCTGCTTATTTTTTTTCTTCCTCCTGTATATGTAGTTTCTCCTACTTACGATATGTGCAATTTACTAAGGTTTATGATTACTTTCTTGTGGACTGAATGTATGTTATTATGTATCCACTCAGTCTGACAATATGTATTAACTTATTTACTGTTTACTCCCCGCCTTATGCGTATGTATGTATATCTCTTTCACTGTGTATTTGTTCTGTACAATATTTGATTAACTGTGGAGCTTTTCTCCCCAGTCCTCCACTGAAAATAGGTTTCTGACCCAGTGGACTTTCCTGGTCAACAAATATCAATCGATCAATAAATAAATAAATAAATAAATAAATATAGTACCATGTCAATAATATATAACAATGTAAAAAAGATAAATTGTTTCAACATAGAAAGCAAATTTGTACAGGTAAAATAACAGAAATAGTACCATAGAGAAAATATGTAAAATGAAAAAAAAATTATTTCAAACATAGTAAAGAAATTAGAACATGAAAATTCAGAAAAACTGGAATCACTGAGTCTGTGAGCATGCATTATGAAAGATGTTGTTGTTTGTCTTTTGGCTTTTCCTGGTTAGGGGTCGCCACAGCGGAACTCCGGTCCGCTAATGATTGGCAGTAGATTTTCACGAACGCCGAGGTGCCAGCTCCACGTCCAACCTTCAACTAAGACACGCCCATTTACGCATGTCTTTCGAACGCCCACCCAACTCCACACAGAAGGCACTCCCCACACTCCAGCCAAGAATTGAACAGGAGAACCTCTTGCTGTGAGGCAACAACACTACCGCTGCACCACCGCGGATATGCATTATGAAAGATAATTGAAGTATTTACAGTCTATCAGTGGAAAACAATCAAATGAAAAAAACAAGTACTTCTTTACAGTTTGTCAAGGGAAAATAATCAAATTTTACTTGAATGAAAAAAAAACAAAGTATTTAGCTGAAAAGAGTGAAAGAACGAAAAGGAGAGAATAGTATAGAATCAGGGATTATCCAGGGGGACTACAGGGGCAGAGCCACTTGCTAGTGAGATATTATTTTATTTTTGTTTTAAATGAAGAGAAGGGGGGCTGCTTTGTAAGCCTGGAGGCTTACAAATGAATGTCTTATTGTACTTTCTATTAATAAACATATTTCCTAATTTCTCTTCCTATAACTTGAGTACCCACTTCCCACAACATGAAGACCAAAATCTTCATCACTAGGGACAGAAAGTCCACACCACACAAAGGGTCTCAACTCTTAGTGACAATTAATAGCTCCCTGACTAGCACCTTGTGGTACCCCCTATCTGATGAGGGAAGCCTGACAAAATGCTTGTGCTGAGGCAGTTGGACTGTGCAGTCTTTCAACTATACCAAAGAGTGCACAAAGTCTCTTTGCAGCTGCATTGATCTACTAAGACTTCCTCCAGGACTCTCAGTATGGTAAACGTAAAAATGGTTATGTAGGATAATCCTGTCCTCAAGCAGACTGGAACAACTTAATTTGTATTCAGTACTTCATGCATTCCTGTCAGATCACAGAGCTCAAAGCTTAACCGTACATTTCACAAGACCAGATGTACACTAGTTGTACATAGCTTGTGGCCACAATGGGCTAGTGTCATTATTGCCTTTAAGCTGATACAGCAAGACAGGATTAAAACTGTCCAGGATGATCAGTCTATGTCCTTTGCAGTGAACAAAGTCTGTAACAGGGAGTTCTACCCAGAGCTGGTCTACCATGAATCAAATGATTGAGACTTATCTGAGACATGTCCTGACTCCATTTTGCATCAGAAACGTTTCTTCAAGAAGTGGGCATTTGTGACATGGATAACTGAAGATATACAACATTAAGTAATATATAAAGTCATGGTACTTTCTACTGAATTATCAGTCAAGGTATACTCTCATTCTCACTCTTTGTAATAGATTAGTTGGCCATGTGACACCTCAGGAAAGCTATAAGATGGCTGCTGAGTTAACAGTTTGATGCTTACAAAGCCTGCTTGCTGGACTAAGCTGCAGCCTGCAAGTGAAGTTTAGACCTTTGTTGGACGAAGGGATGATAATCCCTCTCTTCTGTGGGAGATAAGAGATTAGTTAAGCAAAAGAAGTATGCAAAGACTGTAATTTTTTTTTTAAATGAGAAATGTTTACCACCTCAACACTCTTCCACACACACAGTTCACTGCTGCTGTACTTAAATTGCCCTTCAGAGTGTGTACTGCATTTTGCTGAATGTACAGTTCTTAAGGAGAAGAAAAATGTTGCTGTATTTAAACAAGGTGTGACATTTCTTCTATCCCTGGAGTTTTTGTTTTCATTATCAAATGGGATTTGACTTTTATTCATGGCCACAATGTGTGTGTGTGTGTGTGTGTGTGTGTGTGTGTGTGTGTGTGTGTGTGTGTGTGTGTGTGTGTGTGTGTGTGTGTTTTAGTTTATTGTACATGTATTCATATGTGACACTATCCTGCACACAGTATTAAAAGCTGCCAGTAGATGGTCTAGGTGTTTTGAAAAGTGTGGGCTGTTTGTGATTCACTTCTTTCTCACAGCATATTGAATCCCTTTAATTCTTGTTTTTGTATCTGAAGCTGTAACTGTGGTATCTGACTTTCTATCCAAGATTTAACGCAATTGTTTCATGATGAAGTTTCAAACATTTGCCAAAACTTTGAGGGAGGAGGAAATAAAAAGTGAAAATGAGAACTGCAGGTATGCTGACTGTATTTTATACAGCTCTAGATGCAAGAATAGTAATGCAAAGTATAAAATGCTTGATATTTTTGTCAGTGAGACTAAGAATGAATACAGACCCATTGATAGCAATTTAACCTGAGGCACAAAGTACAATCTGATGAGAAATCCGAGTCCAGAGAGAACAGTAAAAATGTAGTGTGCCATCAGTACCCTTGTTATAATGCATGTTATATACATTTACACTTATTCCATAGCAAAACGTGTTTCTGTAATACATAGCTCGGTCTCCTTTAAAACAATTTAAATTAAATCATTATAGTATACTAGAGGTCACTGGTGTCCACACAGTTAAACAGCACTTTCAGATACCTAAGTAGTGATGTCCTTCAAGGATGCATCTGCAGTCCTAACATATGGGGTTGTCCTGCTTCAGGCAGCCCTTCGGTCGGCCGGATTCCAAAGTCTACTTCACCCGACGTCATAGCTGCTGTTCCTCAGTCTTTCTTTGCGTGGTGTGGAAGCAGAAGCTGTTCGCAAGTGCCGGTCGGTCAGATCCAGAGATTTCTACTACGAAGCAAGGGCTACAGGTTTCACTTCCACACTCTACCAAAAAAGAGGGGATTGCCAAACCTACCACCAAGCCAAAAAACAGATGCTCTAAAACAAATCAACAACTTACCAGAGATAAGAGCTATAGAAAAGGTGCCACCAATGGAACAAGGCCAAGGTTTTTACTCCAGGCTTTTCCTGGTACCAAGAAAAGAAAATCAATGGAGACCTATTTGAACACATACCTCATTGTTCCAAAATTTAAAATGCTGACCCTCCAGCAGCTTCTTCCCATGCTGGGCAAGGAGTCTTGGCTGGTGACTCTAGATCTCAAGGAGGCATACCTGCAGATTGCAGAAGATACCTCAGATTTCTTGCAGGATCAGAGCATTATCAATTCTCAGCATTGCCCTTTGGCTTATCTACTGCCCAGAGTATTAATGCCTGGCATCAGTAATTGCTTATTGCAGAATTCAAATTTACCCATACGGACAACAAGGCACAATTGACAAAAGATTTGAAAAATGTCATACAACTGTTGCAAGCCTTGGGATACACAGTCAACATGCAGAAGTCAAGACTAGTACCTTCTCAAAGGATAACATTCTAGATCTGGACACATCAACTCAGATGGCCTTTCTCACAGAAGAAAAACAAAAGCAACTACCAGGCTATTTCATGTCATTAACAAAACAAACTCAGCTTACTGCAAGGAAAGTCCTGCAAGCCCTGGGTTACATGGCATCCTGCATAATATTGATTCATGCCAGGCTACATATGAGAAAGTTACAATGGTACCTAAGGAATGTATGGTCTCAACACCAGCACAGCCTAGAAAACCAGATTCCAATAATTCCATGCCTGAAGCAAGAATTCCTGTGGTGGGCTCAGGCCTGCCAGTTGAACGGAGGCTTGCCTTTCCACAAACCACATCCAAGCCAGACCATCACCACGGACGCCTCAGACCTAGGATGGGGGGCTCACATGGTGGACAAGTGTATACAAGGCCTATGGACCCAAGACCAGCTGAATCTACACATAAATCTAAAGGAGATGCTGGCAGTGAAATATGCGATCCAGGCATTCAGACCACTCCTTCAACAGGGTCATCTGCTGATACGGACAACACCACAGTCATGTGGTACATCAACAAACAAGGAGGTACACATTCATATCCTCTATGCCGGATGGCAATGGACCTGTGGAATGTGGCCCTGAACCTCAACATTCAACTTCAGGCCAGATTTGTACCAGGAAAAGAAAATTCTCTAGCAGACACCTTAAGCAGAACTACCACGGATGCTCACGAATGGATGCTGCATCCAGATATTTTCAAAGCCATAACAGAGAAATGGGGACTACCACAGATAGACCTGTTTGCCTCCCCACACAATCACCAATTGAAAAAATTCTGCACAAGAACATACCACCCACTTGCTTGGAGGGTGGACTTTCCTTCAGCTGGAAAAACCTGACAGCATATGCATTTCCACCTCTTCCCTTGATGTACAAAGTTCTACTGAAGATCAAAGAGGATCAACCAAGGGTAATTCTGATAGCTCCAGACTGGCCGAGGCAACATTGGTACCCGCTACTGAGAAGCATGTCATGGCATCTACCTCTAAGTCCCTTACTACTAACACAGGACAACTACAGGATCCTACATCCAAACTTGAAAACACTGCAGCTAGCTGCTTGGAATATTGTATAAACCAAAATAACCCTGATCTATCTCAGAGGGTTAAGGACATTATCCTGAGACCCTCCATAAGGAAGACTTATTCAGCCAAGTGGAAAAGATACCTCATTTGGAGTGCAGCAAAGGGAGAAAATGTCTCATTGGCAAACATAGCACACATCCTGGAATACTTAGCAGAGCTGTTCCATAATGGCCTGTCTTACTCCTCCATTAAGATTCATGCATCAGCAATTTCAGCAGAATACAACTTGAATCCTCCTGTTTTCTCTCATCCTCTACTCAGGCAGTTCTTGAGAGGAATCAAAAATGGAAAGCCTCCAAGGAAACCACCTTTACCTACTTGGGATCTCAACTTTGTGCTGGAAAAGTTAACTCTCCCCCCTTTTGAACCAGCAGCAACAGCAGAATTACAATTCCTGTCTTGGAAAACTGCTTTCCTACTAGCAATCACTTCAGCAAGAAGGGTTTCTGAGCTACAGGCATTAATGGCAGTACAACCCTTCCTTATCTTCCATCAGGACAGAGTCTCTCTGAAAACCAACCCTACCTTTCTGCCAAAAGTGGTCTCCAGAGTATCATTGAACCAAGCGATTCATTTACCTACATTCTTCCCCAACCCACAGAACAGGGAGGAAAGACTGCTACATACCTTGGATGTGCACAGACAATTACACTACTATCTGGACAGAACTAAGACCAGCAGAAAAGCTTTTGGTAGCATATGCAACAGGAATGCAAGGAAAAGCAATTTCAAAACAGACAATCTCGAAATGGATAGGAAATTGCATGTTACTCTTTTCATGGAAAGACATCTCCTGATAATATCAGACCTCACTCCACAAGAGCTACAGCCACCACTACAACTTTCTGGCTACCAAAGACATTTTAGAAGCTGCTACCTGGAGCTCCGTGCATACATTTGCCAACATTACAATCTTCCTTTATACTCTAGATCCTGAGCAGGTTTTGCAACTGCTGTTTTGCAAGGGATCCTAACTACACCATCTTTATCTTAGTACCTCCTCCCCCAGTTTGGCTATGGTATTCTACCCATATGTTAGGACTGCAGATGCATCCTTGAAGGACATAGTACAGTTTTGTACGTACCATAAATGTAGATGTCGAACCCTCCTTCCCCTCTGTGGTACTCCTAGGGTATTTACCCATCTTTTAGCTAGCTGGGGGAATCTGTTATGGTGTATTTGTTTGTATATATGTATATATACATCTATATTTGTTTATATTGTTTGCTCTCCACTGTTTGGAATTATTGCATTTATCCAAATTTAGCCTTACTAGAGGGCACCTGGCATCTGGGGCAAGAAACACTGAGGAAAATGGCGTCAGCTGATGCCTTTATACCCAATAAACAGCAGCTAGACATCAGCCGAGGCCAGACCCAGACTTTGGAATCCCTGCCTGAGGCAGGACAACCCCATATGTTAGGACTGCAGATGCATACCTCTCGGACATCTACATTTATGGTAGGTACAAAACTGTACTTTCTGTTTGTTCTATACATAGAAATTATCTGGTTGACTTTGGGGTGATTGCCTCTGTTACTCAATCCCCGAGATTACCAAAGTTAGTAATCTTTACATGAATTGTATACTTCTGTCATATCTGCAGTCTGTTGCCTGTAACTCGGTGAATGCAATCCCAAATGATGTAGTTTGTAATTATAACAAAGCTAGCACTTCACACACAGGTTATGAGAAACTTAGACTGCAGGCTTTTTGAGATTCAGTATGGAAATGCCCTACAGAGTTCCTCTTTCTAAAGCTGCGTAAGTCATCACAGCATGAACTCACATTTTGTCCAAACTGGACTACAAATCTAATTCTTCCATAATCTTGGATTTGATAAGTTTTCATAAGCGAAACCTATGATTTGTCATATCAGACCATGAAACAGCATTTTCAAGACAGTGCTACAATTTATATTGATCATCTTTGTTATGTATTATATTGACTATTTTGAAATCATCAGCACTGAACATGTCAAAAATTGTTTTATCAGTATTTAAGTCTATCAAATAGAAGCCCCAAGATGGAGGCACCCGCTGTCTAGAAAGCATTCCAGTTTCCTTGTTCTCCTCAATCTTCATGAACCATTTTCTTTTTTTGAGAGCTATTCCACCATCTCCAGTGTAAGCTGATTTGATAGATCTATTTTTTCTATTTATTTATTTTTGTTACAAGGTTGTGATTAACCAAATCAAAAACCGTGATAGTATGTGTACGTATACGTATAAATGTTTTGGATATATCAACCAGTAGACGTGTTACCAGCGGGTGCCACAGGGGTCAGTGCTGGGCCCCCTACTATTTGGTGTATACTTCTCAGAAGTTCAGGTCAAAACTAAAGGGTTGTGGCTGAACAAGTCTGCAGATAATTGCAAACTAGGTGCAGTCATTGAATCCCCAAATGATGTCAATATACTCCAGGAGCGTCTCACACAGACCAGTGACTGGAATTAGTTATGACCTCAAACTGAATGCAGAGGAGTGCATCATCATTCCCTTTGTCACACACAATGTCCCTTCACACTATCAAGTCAGCAACAATACCCCAAAGTACCCATGAACTGGTAAGGGACCTGGGATCGCAGGTTGACCGCAACTTTAAATTCAACCACCATGTGTCTACAGTTGTAAGGAAAGCTTACCACGTAGCTCACTTGATTAGTAAAGGCATCACCCCAAGAGCAAAAGAAGTTATAACCCTCTATACTTGGTACTTATCCGGCCCATAATTGAGCATAATGCCCCATTTGGTATGCACCATACTAAGCACCAGCAGCAATTAGAGAGACCTCAGAAGTTTCTAACAAAGAAGATCAAGGACCTCCAGCATGTGCCTTACACGAATGAACGAAAGTCCCTGTCACTATACTCCTTATCGTATAGACTTCTTAGAGGAGACTTATACCTGACTTGCAGAGCAACCCAAGACCCAAACCTAATGAACTTACTGCATATCCATAAATCAAATGGGTCTAAGGCTACCCATTCCAGGGAATTAAATTTAAATATGGCGTGTGACTTAAATAGGACTTGCTGGAGGGACATATTTTTCTCCCAGAGACTGCCACATCTTTGGAACAGACTACCAGTTCATGTGAAACAGAGCACCTCTATGACACTTTTCAAGAAGAACCTGGATGAGTGGATGGGGCACCATAAATTCCTACTGGGGATAGTGCCCACAACCCTCCTGGACATGGGGAGTCATCACTAAATGCAATCTTGGGTATTGACTAGTACTTCTACTGTATTAAATTGGGTTGAGTTGAAACAGCTAGGCTTAAAATGACCTCCAGGTCAATAGCCTTGTAATCTCCTATGATCCTCTGATCCTATGCACTTGGATGATGTAAGTTTGGCTGCTGGTTTGCTTTATTGCATACAAAATATGTACTTAAAATCTTGAGTGATAAAGCTGGCCAAATTATGTTGTTGTTGTTGTTTTGTGGTAAGTTGACTATAACATAATTCTGAGTTATTTCACACTTTCTCTGTAGTTATATAACCATAGAGTTAGTACGTGTAAGTTATGGGGGTGGGTGGGTAGAGCTCTCATACTAGGGGATATGGTGGGTAAAGCCCCCAACCTAAAAAGAAAGTTGTATTTGAAGGGTTTATGCAAGGTAGGGTTTTATGTTGTGTCCTGGGATGGTTTGGTGGGTTTGTTTTTTCTTAGTTATGGGTATGTATTTTAGTCTAGCAGTTCATTTCAAAAGCAAAAGCATCATTAACTTTGTATTTTTTGTTCTGTAAAAAAACAACTTAAAACAAACTGCAGAAAGATAAACAGGCTGTGCCTCATTCCTAGGAGCAAATAATTCCAAAACTACTCGCCAAAGTAGAAAAAAATCTTGTTTAATAAAACGAAAAATCCACCAACGTTGCACACAACAGATAGCAGGTTACTGGTTTCGTTTATCAATGTAAACTTCATCAGACAGCATTCAAGAACATTTCTAACATTTAAATATTCACAATCAGATTCTAATTGGCTGAAGCACTTAAAGCAACATAAACCCCTAAAATTGCCTAAATAAAATCTAGTATACATACTGTGAAATGTATGTTTTATAATAAATGCATAACAAAACATTAAATTAAAACAACTACATCACATTATTCACTAACTTGCCAAAAAATACATTACTAGTTAAAATGTGGTAAAAAACTGTGAAAGACTTTTCTCCACAACATACTGAAGAACATTCATAAGCTGTATTTCCTATGAAGTAACTGAGAAGGGAACAATATTAGTTTTCCTTCTCTTTCTTCCTTCTTTCAAGTGCCTTTAATTTCAAAACTGGGACAATTGAAACTATCATTTATGCCCGGCCATCTATCGGCTTGTAGAAGTACCTGCCATTTTAATTCTTTAAGTTCTAAACTGGCACCCCATGGTGTCCTTTCATTGATTTCTACATGGTCGATTGCCATGAACTTAAATGAAGGACTAACATTTTCATGAGTATGACAGGCTGGATCATTATTAAGATTTCATTTTAATAGCATATTCATGCTCATAAATTATCTGATTAAATCTCCTCTCCGTTTTTCCTATATAAAAAACGGAGCATGATTCACAAGTAGCTAGATATACTATAGCTTTTGAGTTACAATTATATCTAGCTTTAATTTTCATTTTAAAATTCTTAACTTCAGATTTATCTCCTGTTCTGACCTTATGGCACCAATTACATGTTCCACATTTGTACATACCAAGGTGAACCTGTGAGCAAGGAACTTGACTAGTTCTCAATAAATCTTTCATATTCCTACCTCTCCTACTGGTAATGACAGGTTTATCACCTAAATGAGTTCTAATGTTAGAGTCTTCCTTCAAAATTTCCTATTTTTTATTGAAAACCCATCCTAAAGTGTGGAAATCATGAGTGAAAGTGATGGTCAGAGATCTTGTGAAGCCAATTTCAGCCTCTACTGTTATATTATCAAACAATTGCACACTAACAGGAAGGTCATTTATTTGTTGTACAGCTCCCTCTTCAAGAAATAGTAAAAGAAATATTTTTTGGCAAGTTAGTAAGTGAATGATGTGATGTAGTTGTTTTAATTTAATGTTTTGTTATGCATTTATTATCTAATATATATTTCACAGTATGCTTAGTAGATTTTATTTAGGCAATTTTAGGGGTTTATGTTGCTTTAAGTGCTTCATCCAATTAGAATCTGATTGTGAATATTTAAATGTTAGAAATGCACTTGAATGTTGTCTGATGAAGTTTACATTGATAAACGAAACCAGTAACCTGCTATCTGTTGTGTGCAACGTTGGTGGATTTTTCATTTTATTAAACAAGATTTTTTCCTACTTTGGAGAGTAGTTTTGGAATTATTTGTTCCTAGGAACGAGGCCTGTTTATCTTTCTGTAGTTTTTTTTCTGGTTTGTAATGAAAATTATCTTGCAAACTAAATTAGTCAATGTATTGTATCTAAATCATTTTCTTCTGACATTTTTCATGTTATATACTCTCTCTCTCTTCATATATGTGTATATATATATATATATATATATATATATATATATATCTATGCACACACATGCATACATACATACACATATATGTATATAAATAGATATATGTGTGTATATTGGTTTATAGTCACATTTTAGAATGGCAGTCACTCAAACTGGGATGGTCAAAAGGCTGTTTTCCAGTTCTTGTAACGCCAAACCGAAAATGATCAAGTCCATAACAGCGAATGATAGTGTGCATTTGCTGTTGTGAGGTTGATGTTCTGCTTGGAGATCACACTACATCTGGAAATGTACCCTCTTCCTCACTGTAGTGCAATCTCAGAGTTTGTATACACTCCCCCTCAACCCTTCTCTCCTTTCCCAGATTTAGATAGAGTATCCTCTCTATCACTATAAAACTGAACTGAAGATTACTCACTGCTAGTTAACCCTTCCAGGGTTTAGTTATCATTTAGTCTGTTATTATTGTTATCTTGTCACTGTCTAGAAAATGTGTAGCTCTGAGTTTTACTTCTTATTTCTCAATGTTTGTAACTAGAGCTTACTACTCAATTGTACTGATTTTGCTCCTGTATTACTCCATGTCACGATCACCTCTACTGTATACATACCTTTATTGTTATTGTTTTTCCATCTACCATGTCATTCTGTGGAGCTTTTCTCCCCAGGTCTCCGTTGAAAAAGGACTTATGTCCAGTCGGAATTTCCCAGTAAACAAATGTAAATAAATAAATATATAAGTAACGGGGTGGGGGTGTGCAGGGGGGCTTGCCCCTGCAAAACGTTGGTTAGAAATCACTGGACTGCAAGGTACATTGGGTAATGTCGACAATGTCGAATATGGATGTGTCAACATTACCGTTTTCGTCATTTTGCCTCAGCAATGTTTTTATTTTCAGTGTTTTTTTTAGATTAAGTCATCACTCGACTGAATGATATTCAGAAATGTGATAGTAAACCGTGTATGTGACTGTTTTTTAAGTTGCTATCTCTCTATGTAAGTAGATAATGTAATTGTATTTAAATTTCTTTTGTATGTGGAGCTTTTTTCCCTGGGCCTCCACTGAAAATGGGCACTTTTTGGCCCAGTGGACCATCCCAGTAAGCAAATGCAAATAAATAAATAAAATATTTATATATCTGTATCTATATAGATAGATAAGGTTAATATGGTTACACTACAATGTAACAAATGTTCATTTAGTTGACATGGTAGCTGAGTGGCTGTTTTAGTTGACTGTTTAATTAGTAAAAATTTATGGTAGTTAACTGCGCTTTGGTTGACATTACAATGTAGTGTCTTGAACTGTAGTTGCGGTTGTATGATTACCAAGTTAATAGCTATACATAAAAGGGTGTAAAATTGAAGCGCTCACATGTAAATACATGTTTTGCATTTACATGCAGAGTGGTGTGCCTTGTATTTCCCCTGATAGAAGAAACAAAGTTGTTTCTTTTGCAATCGTTATTCCATAGAAGGAGAGTTGTACTGACTACTGCAACTAAGGTTGTGGCCATAAATAGTTTCTTTTCATGTATTTTACATGTGGTCTGTATTTCATTTCATCACAAAAGAAAGGAAGGTGTTTATTTTCTTTTCTGATAAGTAATTGTTTTATAATCTGTTGTGCTGTAGATTTTAACTAAGTACTGAAATCATGCTGGTGATTACTTGTGTTTGGTTGTTTGTGGAACAAAGTGGATAGTTGCTGATTAGGGACTGAATATGAATCATCTAAAGTTGTGGTCAATTTTAGCTGATGCACTAATACATACATATGCATATCAGTGAGTGCGTGGGTGTGTGTGTGTGTGTGTGTGTGTGTGTGTGTGTGTGTGTGTGTGGGTGTGTGTGTGTGTGTATCTAGATATATTTCAACATCACCTTGTAGCCTTTTATTTATATTGAGCACAGATCATAACTGGATCTTCCTTTTCTAGATGCCTTTTATTCTAAGGTCATCTGATATTTTATTTGAAATTAGTTTCTTAATTACTTTCCATGTGCATATTTTAAACCTAAACACATTCAGATAATTCAAAGATTTGAGTATGATTCTCATGCAAAGAAGCCTACTGAACTGGTGGCTGATTGTATGGCCGGGCTGAAGAGTCAGGTCTTTAATTATGGAATGATATTGCTACAAATGTTGACAGTATTACATTTGGAATAAATGATGATCACAATCAAAGAAGTTTGATTATGGAAACTAATTTAATATTAGAAAATGATTTAAAGATTTTTTAATAGTGGAGCAGCAAACAAAATGGGCATCATTTGCAAGTAAGACAGACTGTTGTGCACATACCAGTGTATAGCAAAGTACAAGTAAAAGGCATATACCGAAGAGTAAGAAAAGCAGCAGATTTAATGCAAGTTACTGGTGCCTTGGCTGCAACATGCCGCTGTTTTTAAATTCTTGCTGAAAAAATTCATTAGAGGTGATAAAACTGAGAACATAGTAAGTTATAGGATTAAGGAGAAAAAAACATTTTAGGAAAGTAAGCATTATAAGAACTGAAGAGCTGTTTAGTGCCTCATC
This sequence comes from Protopterus annectens, assembly GCF_019279795.1. Classification (NCBI taxonomy): domain Eukaryota; kingdom Metazoa; phylum Chordata; order Ceratodontiformes; family Protopteridae; genus Protopterus; species Protopterus annectens. Next base: position 1,767,657,242 of record NC_056733.1, read on the forward strand.
TCCACACACTGTTTATGCTGAGGAAGGAGATACAGAGCAAATATTTTCTTAATATATTGTATAATGTTTGAATCTGAAGAAAGTAAAGGCATTTCTTGTGGAAATTAAGTTGAATGTGTACCTATACAACTTGGAAGTGGCTATTGGTGGGGACTCCCTATTGGAATAAACTGTCATTGAGATACAATGAATGCTGAAACTCACTATGAAACATTGTGCTTCTTACGTACAGTAAACTCTCAGTTAACCAGGCAGAACTCAAGCAACCAGAAAAAAAATCGAAGCACTACAGTGCAATTTTCATGTGTTGCACTTTGCCCCCCCCCAAGAAACATACATTATGTTTTTAGAGTTTTAAAAAGGAAGATAGGAATAAATTCCCTGACTCCCCAACCTGAGAACAAGTCATACCAAACAAATAGTACAGGCCTATTTCTAATAGTAACTCTCAAGCAATCAGAAGCTACAGTTATCTGGCATCTAACAATCCCCATGAGTGCCTGTTAACTGAAGAGTTTACTGTATATATATATATATATATATATATATATATATATATATATATATATATATATATATATCTCAGAGTAAATGAATACTCAGATAATTCAGTCTATGCCTAGTCTTGTGTTCACTTCAGCTTTTCTGAGGATCTCACTCATGGTCCTCAGAATGTCAGTAGTCATTGATAATGGGATCAGTCACTGTAATGGGTACATTGAAATTCAGTTGTCTTGCAACTGATAAATATTCTGTTGGAATCCTGTACATGAATACCTGCAAATACTTTGAGGTGCTAGTAAGAAAGATTTATGTAGGAAACAAGAGACAGCTTAACTTTTGAGTGCAGTTGGAGTTACTGGACCAAGTCTGCTGGGAAGAGGATGGATGGATGAAAAAAATCATTGAAACTGTGGTGAAATAAAGAACATAAATTCTAATGCTGATGATTTACAAAAAATGCTTGTTTAATATGAATCTGTGTATTTAATGGTGAAGTGGGGAAGCAAACAGTTTATGTTCTAACAGGTGCCAAAACTAAGTTCTTCAAACCTAGATCATTTCTTTATGCTGTGCATGGTAAAGCAGAACAGATATAATTAGACTGCTGGAGATTTAAAAGACAGATTATAATTCCTGTGAAATGTTAAGGGTTGTCTGCATCTCTGGTTACTATAATAAAATGTGATAGGACTATTGGGTGATGTAGATATGTTAACTTTATTAAACACGTAGCTTATTCAGAACATTCGGTCACAATCTGAGTGGAGGAAATCATTGTTGTCAGATGTTTAGAAGTTTTTGAAACTGTATGTTAGCACTTCTTATTAAAAGATGGGCATACATGCACTGTCTGAGAAATATTTGACAAAACAATGCTCATAAATGTATGTGGAACCATTAACATTTTGGAGTGCTGTCTACACTAACTTTGCTTTAGAAGATAGTACAAAGTTGGTTACAAGTGTGCCATGTGATTAAATTTATTTCAATGACATTGCAGTCACTTGATGTGCAGCAGGCAAACATTTTATGAAAATGTTGGAGAACTTTTATTCTTAGGAGGAACAAATATACAGTGGATATAAAAAGTGTACACACCCCTGTTAAAATGCCAGGTTTTTGTTAACTATATGTAAAGAAGTAACGGACACTACAAAACTATATGATGAAAGAGGACTATGGACTGGGGGATGGAAATGTGGAGTAATACTGAAAATGGAAAATGATAATGTTATGCACATACCTAGTATTATTAATGTTCGTGGTAATGTGATAAAAAAGATGTTACTTACAGTGGATATAAAAAGTGTACACACTCCTGTTAAAATGCCAGGTTTTTGTGATATAAAAAATGAGACCACAATGAATCATTTCTGGGCTATGGGGTAGGGTTGCAAGATGGAAGCCTTTTCTTACACAGGAAAAACATCCAGGCCCGGCTAAAATTTGCAAAACAATACATCAAGTCTCCCAAAAGCATGTGGGAAAATGTCTTATGGTCTGATGAGACCAAGGTTGAACTTTTTGGCCACATTTCCAAAAGGTACATTTGGTACAAAAACAACACTTTGCATCACCAAAAGAACTCCATTCCCATGGTGAAGCATAGAGGTGTCAGTCTCATGCTTTGGGGTTGTTTTTCTTCAGCTGGAACTGGGGCTTTAGCCAAGGTAGAGGCAATTATTAACCAAGGTCACATTCTTTGCTCTCTGTTTCCTGTGGTCATTCTACACAAAGTTCCAGACCTCCTTCCTGTGACATGTTCTCTTCAGCTGCTTCCTGCGTCGTCCATTGCTCCTTCGTATGGGAACTCATTGGCCCATCACTCTACAACATACTGCATCACAGTTGCCAAGGTTTCCTGCTGCTTCCTTTGCTGCACAGCTCCACCTGAACTTTTGCGCTGATTTCCTGCTGAAGGCCAAGTGATCACATGCTTCCTTTCCTTTTCTTCCTGATATGGGGACTCGTTCCATCATGCTGTGATACTACATTTGTTGGATTTTTTAATACTAAATCCTTCTTTTTGCAGGTAAACCATAACTTCAGTTTCTATTTGTTTATATCCTGATGCCTTTGCCAGTATTTCTTTTCAAATATCTTTGGTGCTGTTTTTTTTTTTTTTGTATTTATTAGTTTTGCTTTCTCCTTTGTATAAATATTGCACTATATTAAATCTCTTTTTTCTTTCCCATGTCCATATTACTTTTTCTATGTTTTGTTCTTTATATTTTCACACATCTTCTGTTGTTTCTTTTTCCAAGCAGCCCAAAGTTTCTTTGTCTATGAAATGTTTTTCATGGAACTGCTGTATTAATAAACACAATTTTACATTATATGCTTCTGACAGTTGTTCTTGTGCAAGTATTTTTCTTTCCTAATTTATCTCTTAATCTTTCTGAATATCTTCTATCTGGAAATGTTGAGCTTCCTACAAAAAAGTAACAATACATATTTTTTTCCTTATCCTCAGTAGTCCACTGTGTCATCTTAGCCTCTCAGTTTCTGTGGACTACTACTTACTTCTACAAAAGGGGGCTATCCTCCCACTTAGCCTGGCCTAACCCATTGTAGGAGTGGTCCCGTGTCTTCAGGATTCTACACTGTCATTTTTCCTGTCTGACACCAGTGCACATTCCAGGTTAAGCATTTTTTTTAACCTGGGACTTGTAAACCTAGCTGTCTTTTTTTTATTTTTTAAAGTACCTCTTTCCATGATGTATGATATTTTATTTTTATTTTTATTTTACATTTGTTGACCGGGATAGTCTGACTGGATGCATGTCCATTTTCAGCGGAGGCCCGGGGAGAAAAGCTCCAAGGGTAAGCAGATACAGCATTACATAATACCAGCATTACATATTACAAACAGACTATTTACAGAGATTACATAAGTAAGCAAGTTAAACAAGTTCCACAGGTTACAGTTAATCCCGAGCGCAAACTGGGATTAAATTAAATTACACAGTAAACTGGTTAACATATTTTTACACATTCTAGAGAGAGTTAGCCAGGCTTGATACATTGACATAGCCAGTTAAGTGACAAATGTTGTTTGAGTCTAGTTTTAAATTGACCTAAGGTGGAAAGTAAGGTAATATCAGCTGGAAGAGAGTTCCAGGATCTACTTACAGCTTTTGCAAAGAGAGACTCACTGGCTGTGTTATTAATATTGCTAGTCTGAATTAGTAGTTTGTTAGAGGATCAAACCGGTCTAGGATTCTTATAGGGGGTGATAATATTTTTAAGTGCAGGAGTATTGTCCGGATTATAGAGGATTTTATAGGCCATAATCAGTTGGTTATACTGGATTAGGCTGGGTAGTTCAAGCCACCCAAGCTGATTTAGATTGATGCAATGATGTGTCCTAAAAGGCAGCCCAGTGGCAAACCTGGCAATGTGGTTGTAGCAAACTGAGAGTTTGTTAAGGACAGTCTTGTTTAAATTCAAGAGTAGAGGGGATGCATACAGAAGGGTTGAAAGAAGGTGAGAGGGAGCTATGGCAATTTTAGCTGGAGGGGTTAGGAAGGCTTTTATTCTGTAAAATGGCCCTAGTTTTTTATTGATGGTTTTGATAGTTTGGTTAACATGTAGGTCAAATTTTAGATTATTGTCTATGATGACACCTAATAGTTTTGTAGAGGGGTCAGGGGAGATTATTGTGCCATCATTTGAATTTATGGTAAAGGTGAAAGCGGTAGACCTACGTGTTGGTGAAAATAACAGCATTTTAGTTTTTTTGGGATTTAGGATCAGACGATGTTCAGAAAGCCAGTTTTCTATTGTATTAAAGGTAGTCTGGGTAGCTGACCTTCATATATAAAATGTAATCTATATATCAGTGCTGTCTTTATGAGATTTTCTGAAAACAGGTCCACCACATGAAAGTACTGACCAAAACATGAGGGTAAATTCATTTCCAGCAATACCATTCTCCTTCTCTTGCTGATTTGATCATCTCCATTTAGACATTTCTCCTTGTGAACACCCTTCATAAAATGAAGGAAACGTTCAAGGTGGGAGTCAAAAGAGTGCTCAGAGGCATAGCTCAGATATAGTGCTTTTACGGGCAGCCCAAAGCATTTGCTGTTCTTCCAGTTACAGAGATCCTACAGGATATGTTTGCCAGCATGTCTGTGGAGTCAGATTCCCTCTTCCTTGTACCCAGAAAGCTTGATAATTTATTTTCAAGTTTATTGGTTTACTCATTTTTCTATAGCCACACTAACAAACTAATGTTACGGTAGGTGTTGCAGCATGATTTGCATACATCTGCAAAGCAGTTTCTGTAAGCAGTGCCAACTTACTTCTTCAGAGGAGTAGCTTTGTACTTGCATTGGTGTTTCACTACTGCAGTATCATGTATGTTAATTGTTAATGTAATATGATCTACTTGCAAGACCTACTTTAGAACTTGTCCTTCTGAAAAGTAATAAACTTCCTCTGTGGAATTCAGCCTGGAAATATGGTAGACTGTACTTTAATTTATGTGATGAGGCATTGTGGGTTCTCATTTTCATGATGTCATGGCAGGAGTTTTCAGCTGCAAGAAAATATTCAGGGAGCAGTGCTTATCAATAAAATAAAAAACAAAAACAACATATTTCATTCCTCAAAAACTTACTCTTCTCTGAAAGAGACCAATACACTTTAAATGTCAGATCCACATGCTTACTTTCAGAAGCTCCTTTTGGAGAAGATGAGGGCTAAGGACCAGGAACTCGTATATAAGGATCTGAAAGAGGAAGTGCTTATATGACCTTTATGCACAGGGGGTCAAGCATTCCATGACATGTGGATAATCCTACTATAGATGAATCTTGTAGGACAGCAGCTTTTGGGTCTGTAATTCAAAGATGTTCCCTGTTGAGGACTCAGCACATACCAGACCATGTAATGACAGGGCTTCTAAATGCAACACCTTCTGTTTGGGGCCCTGCTGAAGGTGTCTTCAAGATACTGGAGGATAAAGAGAAAATCATGCAATGTGTGAAGCAGCATTTTCAAGACCAGGCACCAAAATTCTGCAGATACTGTTCAGGTACATTTTGACCCTTATGTCCTAACCAAGGCAATAATAAAGCATGTAAAAGAGAAAATGGCAAATTCACAAATGAATGCCAAGAAAAACTAAAATAGAAGTGTGGGTACCATCAGGGCCATAACTCTAAGAAAAAACTGACGTAGCTCACCCAAGCTGCCTCCAAATTGCGGAAAACAACACAATAGCAATTTTTTACATCAGCAAACTGGGAGGGACCTACACATATCTTATATGCAATTTGGCTGTGCTAGCCCGGGATATATCACAAGGGGTGTACTTGACTCTGACATCAGGCTACATTCCTTCCCAAGAGACTGTGCTGGCAGCCAGGCACAGCAGATCTGAAATAGACTGTCTTAATTGAATGCTGATCTGAAATAGACTGTCTTAAATGAATGCTGAACAGTGATGTGTTCAAAGATTTGATAAGGATACAGGGTGTGCCAGAAATATGCCTTTTTGCTTTGCTTCAAACAGGCAACTGAGGAAGTTCTGTAGCAGCAGACTGTAAGGTATATGCAATCTGTCTAATTTGGACCGGTCTGTTTATTACTTGATCCCCATGATATTATTGAAATCAAAGAAGAGTGGCCAGAAGTCATTGTAGTGGCTCACTTTTAGTCATGACAATGCTGGCTGTCTTAGTTACACAGCCTAGCAAGGGAAAAGTGGAAAGTGCTACCTCAGTGGATGAACCTTCCCATGCAAAACAAAGGCTCCCTTCTATACTTCTACCAGGACACTCTAAAGCTGATAGTTTAGATGGATTAACATTAATCCCAGCTGGGCTCATGTACTCTCAGGATGTGCTAAGCATTATAAGGGAGGCTAGGAAACCAAATACAAGGAAATCATAACTAACAAGGTAGAAATTATTTTTCCTTCTGATGCCTCCCTAGAGATCAAGACCCAGATGTAGCATAAGTGGCAATGGTCTTGGATTGCCTGTTAGACATGTTCAAAATTGGCATTTCTTATACTTCTGTAAACTTCAGTGCTTTTGCTGTCTCAGCCTGCTGGGCCATAGACCCAATGGTGTACTCTAACAATCAAGTAAAACAGTTCTTAAAATGGACTTTGTATCCTAGACCTCCAAGAAAGGAGATTGCCTCACTACTGGATTATAACTACGTCTTAGAAAACAGATCGTAGCCCCAGTCGAGCCAGATACATCTACACCCCTGCAGTTTTTATCTGTGAAAGTGCTGTTTTTGATGTTTTTTACTTCTGCCAGCTGTGTATAGGAACTAAGTGCTGTAATGTATTGGGAACTGTTTCTAGTTTTCATTTATGGCAAGGTGTCCCTTCATACCAATCCGTCTTTTATGCCTAATGCTGTCTCATTGTTAGCTTATTTAAGTTTGATTATGGGGTGGTGCAGTGATTTCAGTGGACCAATTACAGGCACAGCCTGGGTGAATACAGTTACAATGCTGACAGAGACACAAAAAGCAAAAGTACAAAAAATAGTAAAGTGCTGAAATATTGAATGAGCTGATCATACAATATGTGGAGTAAATTATACTCCGGAGTTATTAGCACAGAGAGGGTGGTAGAAGTGAAGTACTCCGGAGTTATTAGCACAGAGTGGGTGGTAGTTATTAGCACAGAGAGGGTGGTGGAAGTGAAGTACTCCGGAGTTATTAGCACAGAGAGGGTGGTAGAAGTGAAGTACTCCGGAGTTATTAGCACAGAGTGGGTGGTAGAAGTGAAGTACTCCGGAGTTATTAGCACAGAGAGGGTGGTGGAAGTGAAGTTCTCCGGAGTTATTAGCACAGAGGGGGTGGTGGAAGTGAAGGTAAGAAAAATGAGAAAGAGGAGAGCAAGAGGAGGAAGAAATAACTTTATACTTTCTATGACTGATGATGAGGAAGGACAAAGGACTGGTTTACAGAATGTGAATAAAGCAGTCTATAAACAGATTATTTGTAAAAGGTTTTCACATTGTGTTTCTTCTTGCTGTTCTTTTCATGGTACAACTACTACTGAGCATGTCAAAGCATAGGCCACTAACATCACTACAACAATCACAACATTCCTCAGAGGGGCTAGCGCTCAGTCTGTCCTGCAAGTGGCCACATGGTCCTCAGTGCACACATTCTGAAAGCACGATGACCTAGTGATTGCTTCTAGAGCTAGGGCAGGGTTTGTCTCTGTTATATTACAAGACCTATTGTCCTTACCAGCTTGCCATTTGCTAGCCACCCCTTGCCTTTTAGATTTGTGAATCATTTCAAGAGGTAATCACTGCAATAAAGAGCAGTATGATAAACCTTATGCAGCTGTGTTAGAAACATGAAATGCATGTAAATGACTGAGTGTTTTCATTGCTGCAGTCCAGGATTCCTCCTGCCTTTCCCCTCTCCATTTTTCCAAGACACCTCAGGTTAGGTTGACTTCACATCTGATCCATTTTTCACCTTCCCTCTTGTCTCACTACCACGCCGCCCTCCCCTTTATTTTAATGTACATCCCAGAGAGGGAGCTTGGGACCTCTTATCTGCACCTTTGCCCTCTTGGTGCACCAGGGCTTTGACGCCAGGGTCTTCTCACCTGGCTTTGCAAGGACAAGAAAGATGTGAAGATGGCACCGGCTGATGCTCCACTTATACCACTGAAGTTCTTACGTAGTAGCGGGAAAGAGTCACCTGAAGCCCTGGGAAAGTTAAAGCTCTGGAAGTCAGGCTGGCCTGTTGGTCTACCTGCAAGCAGGATATCCCAGGCGGTAATGACTGCAACAGTAAATGTACTCAGGCATCTTCACTTATACTAAGTTCCTAAAATTGTACTTTATGGATGTAATTGGATCCTCTGAGCAGTTAACAGGCGTCCAAGGCTAGATCTTTTGTGGAAGTCATAGGTAATAGTTCACCTATCAGAGAGTATGTAAGACATATAACACCTAGATTAAAGAAATGATCCCAGTCCATCAACTTGAAAATTGTGATGGAAGAATCAGTGAGCAATCTGATGACTACTACATGCTCAGTACCAGCGTCACCTGACATATCTCTGGAAGTTTCTGTGAGGAGACATGTACCTGTGCCTGTTGTGAGATGAAAAGAGACAGTTCTTTGAAATCATCAGATCTTCTTGTTACCACTCAGCACAAGTATTCTGTATGCGAAATGCACAGCCCTAATTAGCTGAAACATTGCATGAAGTAGTACTGAAACTCATTCTTTGGAAACAGTAAGAATGCACTCTGGTGAAAGATTAAGAATGTACAGTAGTGAAAGAGTAAGAGTTAGAATGAACACTGGTGAAAGAGTAAGGGTGCACTCTGGTGAAAGATTAAGAATGTACAGTAGTGAAAGAGTAAGAGTTAGAATGAACACTGGTGAAAGAGTAAGGATGCACTTTGGTGAAAGATTAAGAATGTACAGTAGTGAAAGAGTAAGAGTTAGAATGAACACTGGTGAAAGAGTAAGGATGCACTCTGGTGAAAGATTAAGAATGTACAATAGTGAAAGAGTAAGAGTTAGAATGAACACTGGTGAAAGAGTAAGGATGCACTTTGGTGAAAGATTAAGAATGTACAGTAGTGAAAGAGTAAGAGTTAGAATGAACATTGGTGAAAGAGTAAGGATGCACTCTGGTGAAAGAGTAAGGATGCACTCTGGTGAAAGATTAAGAATGTACAGTAGTGAAAGAGTAAGAGTTAGAATGAACACTGGTGAAAGAGTAAGGATGCACTTTGGTGAAAGATTAAGAATGTACAGTAGTGAAAGAGTAAGAGTTAGAATGAACACTGGTGAAAGAGTAAGGATGCACTCTGGTGAAAGATTAAGAATGTACAGTAGTGAAAGAGTAAGAGTTAGAATGAACACTGGTGAAAGAGTAAGGATGCACTTTGGTGAAAGATTAAGAATGTACAGTAGTGAAAGAGTAAGAGTTAGAATGAACATTGGTGAAAGAGTAAGGATGCACTCTGGTGAAAGAGTAAGGATGCACTCTGGTGAAAGAGTAAGGATGCACTCTGGTGAAAGATTAAGAATGTACAGTAGTGAAAGAGTAAGAGTTAGAATGAACACTGGTGAAAGAGTAAGGATGCACTTTGGTGAAAGATTAAGAATGCCCTCTGGTTTTACTGAAGTCTGATGAGCTACCTAGGCCAGTGATGACGAACCTATGACACGAGTGTCAAAGGTAACATGCCACAACGTTTTGGGTGACACACCAGCGTTCACCAACACCAAGTTACCAAAGAAACTGAATGAACAAAAATACAAAAAATATGTCACCCTGCACTTATCTATTAAAACTCAGCAACAAAAAAAGTCATTAATTGATGTTAATCAGATCAAATGCAGTGTGTTTCATATTTCTTTCATTCAATTCAAAATTACTTTTAAAAGTAGTATAATACAAAGCAGCACACATTATTGGATGGTATTTTTTAAATAATTGAATATGTAAAAAATTGTTTCTCTTTTGTTTGTGGTGGTGGTGGTGGTGGGGGGGTAACACGTGAACAGAGTCAAGATAGGGATTTTCCAAATTTCTGACACGCTGAGCCCAAAAGGTTCACCGTCACTGTAGACAAATTGCATTGAGTACTTTAGATAATAGTTACAGCCTTGTTAAATGTTTTCAGTAGTTTTGCTAATGTAAACCAAATACTACAGTACTAGAGTTACAGTTATACAAGGAATACTTAACATAAGATGATGTAGGGGATTGTTGTAGTATCATGTACGCATTTTCATTCATTCAGTTTCCTAATAAGCTGCTTAATCCAATTCAGAGGTTTGAGTGCTCCAGTGCCTTTTTGAACACACTCAGGTGCAAGGCTGTGAACTGTTCCTGAACAGAGCATCAACTGAAGACAGGATACATACACAACACACACACACACACACACACACACACACACACACACACACACACACACACACACACACCTATAGCTAGTTTGGAGGATTGTTAATTCATCAGCAGTGAAATGAGCTGAAACTGAAGCATACAGGAAAATCCCTGCAGATAAGTCTGCAAATAATGCACCCCAGACAAGAACTGAATTGGAGGACCAAGCACTGAAAGACATTATTTTTCTTGCAGAGTTGGAAAATGCCACTAGATGGTCCATGTGTTTTAGAGAATTACTTTTTTCCTAGATAATCCATTTAAATTATATATTTTTTCTGAAGGTGCTCGTGATTGTCTCCATGTAGTCCAGCACACTTAACTGTCATGCCAGCATTTTGTGGTGAGAAGAGATTTTGAGTTACTGTCCAGGATATAACAATGTATTAAATCATCTATGTATGTATACATTAAAATTATAATTAAATAAATATGTACCTCCATATTGTGTGTGTGTGTGTGTGTGTGTGTGTGTGTGTGTGTGTGTGTGTGTGTGTGTGTGTGTGTGTGTGTGTGTGTGTGTGTGATTCTTGAACATATTATCTATGCTTACACCTGTACATGAAGTGTAGATGTTGTCATGAAGAATCCAAATTCAGACATGCCCTCTCCCACAGCCTATCTCCACATAACTCCACCACCTCTACTTTAAGCACATACAGTAATCCTGTAAGTAGATACAGCAAGGTGAGGTGCATTATTCATAGACCCAGCTACATTTTGCTGCAGGTCTGGTAGAATATAAAATCCTGGGCTGCTGTACGTGCATCAAAAGCTTTCAGTACCACGCTCTAGCCTGAGCTCCTAGAAGTCACCAACTGCTGCAAGCACACCACAAACAACTGATGACCACCTGCACCCCCTCCTCCCATTGTTGACTGCTGCCCTCAGGACCCTATCAAACCTAACAGTAGTCAGTAAAGGACAGCACAGTGGTGCAGCGGTAGCATTGTCATCTCACAGCAAGAGTTTATTCGGTTCGATTCTCGGCTGGGGTGCCTTCTGTGTGGAGTCTGTATGTCCTCCCTGCATTCGTGTGAGTTTCCTCCGGGTGCTCCGGTTTCCTCCACGTTACAAATACATGCATCTGGAGTGTTTCTCCCCGGGCCTCCACTGAAAATTGACTTCATTCCAAGTTAGACTTTCCCAGTTAGTAATTGTTAAATAAATAAATAAATAAAATTCTATGTATCCTGTCAATCATTGGAACCCCTCCCCCCTCATGCGCTTGTATCTCAGTCATAATTAGAATACCAAGCCTCTCTGCCTTCTCCCACCTTTCAGTGGTCGGAACTATCACTTCCCCTCCCCTTTCCATCTGGCATGTCAGTGATCAGTATCTCATTCCTCCCCATCCTGGTAATTAGACTACCCCACCTACCCCTCCCCTCATTACAGCAGCAATTACAGTAACCAGCATACTCCTCTTTCACATTCTGGTTTTGTTCTTTGTTTCCTCATAGTCCTCACTTCCTGTAAGCAAGCTCCCCAAAGTGGAGCACATAAAATAAGTACTGTGAATATTTTAATGCCAATCACACATTGCCTTTCTCTCAACCATTGTGATTTTGGATAGAAATCCCTTCTCTTCTGCCTGTAAGATTAACTCCAGTAATCCAAATGTACAGCTTCCCAAATGTATCTCGTGTTTTTGACCAATATGGATACCTCTGTGCTATGCATCCGCACTTTAGTCCATTTCTCTTGCCATTTCAAGGCACTCAGATCCCTCTCTCCTACTGATAGTGAGATGTATGTTAATTAAATTCCATAGCTGTTTACCACTGGAGTGAATATCTATTTTTTATTTTATCAAATACTCACTGTAGTGATCCGCTTAGCGTGTTCTCTTCTGTCACTTTCCACAGAGACAGAAACCTCCAGACACAATCTGTAGGCTCCGGGTGCTTCTGTTTCATCCCATATTCCAAAGACGAGCATCTGGAGAGTTTCTTCCCAGGCCTCTGCTGAAAATGGGCTCTGTCCCAGTCGGCCTTTTCTGGTAAACAAATGTTAAATAAATAAATAAATAAATAAATAAATAAATAAATAAATAAATCTTTCCTAGGTACTTTGTTTAAGCCTTCTAGCTGTAATACCATCAGAATGTAAATCCATTTTTATATTTTAATGTATCTAGCATTGCGTTTTTGTACTTGTGTTAACATAACTATTATGCATAAAGAAACAAAAAGTCATATAAATTCATTGTGGTAGTACATGAAACGCAAAGTTGACATGATAATTTTACTGAGGATTTTTAATTGCTGTGATATATTACATACACTCTCTTACTGTTCCTTTAGTTCTTCCTACATATAAATAATGGCATTTGCATTTCACAGCATAAGTTGAAAAACTAATTCAGCAATTAAATTCATTGAAATGTTTAACTGTCTGGTACAATAAGGCAAAGGAAATTAATACCCTTGTATACAGAAGTGACATCCAGTGACGCCCACATATAAAACAACCTAGTGCTTTTGCAGGAAGCAAAGCTGGGAATTTTAGCATTCACTTAAAGCTGAACACACTTTTTGTTAACTTCTCTTCCACATTCTTCCCAGATTTGAAGATCTACTCAGTGCTCTTTATGCAAAGTATACATTTTTTTTAATTTCATTGCTTGTCTCTGTCAGACTGTATGAATTTGTTCTATGGTTTTGATAATATTTATATTATCTATAATATTTATGATATCTGCCTGCTTCGATCATCTGACAAATTAATGCTCAATGTAACTAAATCACCTGGAACTCTCTTTCCTAGCATATTTTAACTAATCCTGATACTCACAATTTCAGACTACTAAAATAATATTACTTTAAACAACAGCTATGTTCCTGCACATCTCCAGTCTATTACACACACCCTGCTCTTCTCCTCTTATTCTCAATAGTGTACCTTGCTTTACTTCCGTAAGCTTCTCTCAAATGACACTTCCTAGGAGACAGTCGGTTACTATCTACCTGCTATAGTTTAAAAAAAAACATTGTGTGTGTACTACAAATATGGCATAGATGTTTTCATGATTTTTGTCTATATCTGAATTGTGAACTTGCATAGATGTTTCTTGAACCCTGTAAGTAATGCTTACTGTTTTTTCACTTCAACATGTCACTGTAAATCATTATTTAATATATATCTGGAGCTTTTCTCCCTGGATCTCCACTAAAAATGGGCTTCTGGCCTAGTCACACACTACCTGGTAATCAAATGTAAATAAATAAACAAATATTTAAGTGTAAACATAGTCTTTTGTATACCTTTTAGTTTTTACATTCCATCATAAACAATAGCTCTGAGTTGTGGCAGTTAGGATCAGTATAGACAGTAGAAATATGTCTGTATGATAACTGCAGAAAATCAACACAGAATAATTACAACAGTGCAGTTCAGTAAACAGCTCTTTACTGAATGTGTGTGTGTGTGTGTGTGTGTGTGTGTGTGTGTGTGTGTGTGTGTGTGTGTGTGTGTGTGTGTGTGTGTGTGTGTGTGTGTGTGTGTGTGTGTGTGTGTGTGTGTGTGTGTGTGTGTGTGTGTGTGTGTGTGTGTGTGTGTGTGTGTTGGGAGGACAGTCCTCATGACCCCTCAAATTAACAGTCTGTCATGGCTATAGCAGTTCTACCTAGCAAGCCCATCCCACTTAAACACCACACACAAAAGTCCTAAATAGGGATTATCACATAAGCGTCATTGATTGCTATAATCCATTTTATGGTGGTGATGGTGGTGTCCAGGGAAACTGCTCCAGTAGATACATGTCTGATGTGCTCTGTATGAATATGCATGATAGTTAACCATAGCAGTTACTAAGCTATGTGTCAGCCATTGAGTCTCCTTGCACATATCATCTTCATGTCAGATGTACCTTTGAGAGTCAGTGGATGCTGGTTTGATTTAAAATAGTAACAGGACAGTCTCCTTTTGATTTGTTCCTTAGCACTTATGTTTATTCTTGTTGGAACAGGAAATAATACATTGCCCCTCTCAACTGTCCAGATTTTCGCATAATGTCCAGATTTTCGCCTCGTATTTTTCGTCTGTCCATCATAAATTTTGCGGTTTTCTGGCAAATCGGTGAGGATTGAAGTCACTGAATAATGGCATACATTTGAGTTTCACACTTTGCATCCTACAGAAAATGAATGCTAGCTAGCATAGATGCTGTTACTGTAACAACTTTTTAAGTTTATAAGAGCAATATATATCTCCCTAGTTATGTGCCTTTGTCCCCTCATTATTTTAGGTTTTGTCCAGATTTCCTACACTAAGAGGTTGAGAGGTATGTAATACATAAAAGTGTTATTTTTATGTGTATTCATTTTTGTTTTTTTATTGTTAATTACAAAAAAAAAACAATGTTATAATGTTGCTGATGAATGTAGATTTTTAAAGCTACATCATTAGGGTTTAACAAATCTTGAAATGTTGATGTCCTTCAAGGATGCATCTGCAGTCATAACATATGGGTTGTCCTGCCTCAGGCAGCCCTTCGGTCGGCCGGATTCCAAAGTCTGGGTCTGGCCTCGGCTGATGTTGCACTTTCCCCGACATCAGAGCTTCTGGGGTATAAAGGCATCAGCCGACGCCATTTTCCTCAGTCTTTCTTGCCGCGCGGTGCCCGAAGCAGAAGCTGTTCGCAAGTGCCGGTCGGTCAGATCCAGAGATTTCAGCTACCGAAGACTTCTAAAAAAGCTAAGTACCCCGTTGGGGACTCTTTCTTGCCTCAGCCGATGTCAGACAAAGTAAATAATTGTTTAACTTGTGGGAAACAAATACCTCATAAGGATTTCCATTCTTACTGCCTTCCTTGCTTAGGCCCAGACCACGACGTATCAGCTTGTTTAGCCTGTGCCTCCTTCAACCGACGGACTCTTAGACGTTGGTCGGAGTTTGCAGAGGAATTTTTTGGAACCACTTTTGCTTATAAAATGCCGTCGGAGACTCCGACTTCGCATATGGTCAAAAAACGCAAGGAAAAGGACTGACACTTGCGGCCCGCGGTTTCGGCTGAAACCACGGCTAGGCCTACCGCGAGTGTCTCGGTTTCGGCTGAAACCGAGTCCTCCATTATTGCTACTACCGAAACCATACCTTCGACCACCGAGGCCAGAGAGGCCCCGGCCGAGTCGGCCTCAGAACTCCCTACCGAAGCTAGTGCTCAAGAATTGTCCGACACCATACCTTTGGACATTTCTACTCCTGCACGTGGGGCAGCTAGGCCCCCAGCTTCTATGTCTATTAAGGCCTTCTCCAGGGCAAAAGCTGCCAAACTTTCAAAAACTTTGCCTGCCAAATCTACTTCCCAGAGGCCTTCCTCCAGTTCTCAGATCCTCAGTCTTGCTGAGGACCTCATTTCCTTAATTAGGGGTTACCAACCTCACCCAGACAGGGCCTCCCAACCTCCTCCAGTCAAAAGGCCCAGGACTGATCCCTCTGAACCTCTCTCCTTAGATTACTCCTCGGATGGATCTGATTTGTCAGACCATCAGGAAGGGGCCTACTCGCCTTATGAGGATTCAGATGCAGAAGATTCTATTCCTTCGGCCTCCCCACCAGAAGAATTTTCCTTTGGGGAGACTTTACACTCCATGAGGGAGCACTTTCAATGGCAGGGTCAGGATTTCTCTGATTCTAGAAAAAGATTAAGGACCTTTTTACATTTGCCCCACCATAGGCCCTTAGCAATACCTCCTGTTCTGACCGTAATTGATGATGTGTACAATGATGTCAGTACTGCACCTGATTCTCTTCCCCTGGCCCCTGCCAAACCTGACAGATATTACAGGGTCCCGGATTCTCATTTCCACCTGTATAAAACCCATGCTGCAGACCCAGAAACTATTTCTCAGGGCCCTAAAGGGGTTGCAGCTGCTACTGCCAAGAATCCCCTACCCTCTGAAAGAGAGTCTAGAGCATTAGAGAGATGGGGAAAAAAGGTATATACATCTGCTACTCTTTCTGCCAGGGCATTAAACTGTCAATTCCATATGATACAGTACCAAGAATTTTTGTTAGATCAGCTGAATAAGAAGCTTTCTTCTCCTGAACCTTTAGACCGTAAATCCCTTCAGGATTTGGTACACAACTCTCAGCAGGTCAGTAATCATTTTTTAAAATGTGGCTATGATGCACTGGAGGCTTCATTTAGATCAGCTATGACTGGGGCAGTAATTCGTAGGCATGCCTGGCTGAAGGAGCAATCTTTGCCAGACCATGTCAAGGCTAAACTCCTCGATGCTCCAATGGAGAAATAAAGTTTATTTGGCTCCCCTGCACAGGAGATTCTAAAGAAGGTGGAAGAAAAAGCAAAATCTGTGCAAAGAGTAAAGGAATTCCTGCAGGTCCAACCTCCGAGGTTCAGCAGAAACTGGCCTACAAAGAATTGGTCCTTTCCAGACACCTCCAGAGCACAGAGGGGCAGGAACAGACGCCCTAGAGGCAGAGGTCAATCAAGAGGTGCCTACAGGGGCCGTCAGTGGCAGCCTGCCAACCAGAGGGGTAGTGCCACAGCTACAACTACAACCACTACCACAGGACAGACCCAATGACTTGACTCTGATTCCGCCTACCAGGGATCAACTGGAAGCTCCCTTGGGCGGAAAGCTGGCTTTATTCTCCAAAAACTGGCATTGCATTACAAAGGATACATGGACATTGCAAACAATAGACAAAGGATACAGGTTTTACTTCCACACTTTGCCAAAAAAGGGCGGAATGCCAAACCTTCCACCAAACCAGGAGGCAGAGGCTTTAAGACAAATCAGCAAACTACTTCAGATGAAAGCTATAGAAAGGGTACCATCTACAGAACAAGGCCAAGGATTTTACTCCAGATTATTCCTGGTACCAAGAAAAGAAAACCAATGGAGGCCTATTCTCGACCTGTCCGCGCTCAACACTTACCTCATTGTGCCAAAATTCAAAATGCTGACCCTACAGCAACTTCTTCCCATGCTGGGCAAGGAGTCTTGGCTGGTGACTCTAGATCTCAAGGAGGCATACCTGCACGTCCCTATCCGACCAGATTGCAGAAGACACCTCAGATTTCTTGCAGGATCAGAGCATTATCAATTCTCAGCATTGCCCTTTGGCTTATCTACTGCGCCCAGAGTATTCACGAAATGCCTGGCATCAGTAATTGCACATTGCAGACTTCAGGAATTCAGATTTATCCATACCTGGACGACTGCCTAATACAAGCGGACAACAAGAACAAATTGTTAAAGGACTTGGCCTATGTCATACTCCTGCTACAGGCCTTGGGATACACGGTCAACATCCAAAAGTCAAGACAAGTGCCATCCCAAAGGATAACCTTTTTGGGTGCGGATCTGGACACAATCACTCAGATGGCTTTTCTCACAGAAGAAAAACAAAATCAACTTCCAGATTATTTCATGATTTTAACAAGACAAACTCAGCTTACTGCAAGGAAAGTCCTGCAGGCCCTGGGTTACATGGCATCCTGCATAATCTTAATTCCACATGCCAGGCTGCATATGAGAAAATTGCAATGGTACCTAAGGAATGTATGGTCTCAACACAGTCACAGCCTAGAAACCATGATACCAATCATTCCATGCCTTCAAAAGGAATTCCTGTGGTGGGCTCAGGCCTGCCAGTCCAACAGAGGGTTGCCTTTCAACAAACCAAAAACAAGGCAGACCATCACCACGGACGCCTCAGACCAAGGATGGGGAGCACACATGGAGGACAAATGCATCCAAGGCCTATGGCCTCAAGGGCAGCTAAGCATGCACATAAACCAAAAGGAAATCCTGGCAGTGAGGCATGCAATCGAGGCATTCAAACCATTCCTCCAGCAAGGACATCTGTTAATAAAGACAGACAACACCACGGTCATGTGGTACATAAACAAACAAGGAGGCACACATTCCTACCCTCTATGCCGGATGGCAATGAATCTGTGAAACCTATGCCTGAATCTCAATATCCAGCTACAGGCCAAATTCGTACCAGGAAAAGAAAATTCACTAGCAGACAGTTTAAGCAGAACTACCACGGATGCACACGAATGGATGCTGCATCCAGACATCTTCAAACTCATAACAAAGAAATGGGGAATGCCTGAGATAGATCTGTTCGCCTCCCCACTCAACCACCAACTGAAAAAATTCTGCTCAAGGACATACCACCCATAAGCCTGGAGGGTGGACTCTCTCTCTTTCAGCTGGAATGTCCTAACAGTATATGCCTTTCCACCTCTCCCATTGATGTACAAGCTCCTACTGAAGATCAGGGAGGAACAGCCAAAGGTGATACTAATAGCTCCGGACTGGCCAAGGCAACACTGGTATCCGCTACTGAGAAGCATGTCTCAGCCGAACTCATGGCCTCTTCCCCTATGGCCTCTTCTTCTAACGCAGAACAATTTCAAGACCCTGCATCCAAACTTGAAAACATTGAAACTAACTGCCTGGAAAATTCCTTAAAACCAAACCAAACTGTTTTATCTCAGAGGGTGAAGGACATTATCCTGGAGGCTCGCAGTCCTTCCACAAGGAAGACATACTCAGCTAAATGGAAAAGATTCCTCATTTGGAGCACATCAAAGGGCACAGATGTCTCAGTGGCAAACCTAGCACACATCCTAGAGTACTTAGCAGAATTGTTCCACAATGGCCTGTCTTACTCCTCCATTAAGATTCATGCTTCAGCAATTTCAGCAGAATACAATATGGATCCACCTATCTTCTCTCACCCTCTGCTCAGACAATTTTTGAGAGGGATCAAAAATGTTAAACCTCCAAGGAGACCCCCTCTACCTGCATGGGATCTCAATTTTGTGCTGGAAAAATTGACACTACCTCCTTTTGAACCAGCAGCATCAGCAGACCTACAGTTTCTATCTTGGAAAACTGCTTTTCTTCTGGCAATCACTTCAGCAAGAAGAGTATCCGAGTTACAGGCATTAATGGCAGTGCAGCCTTTTTTTATTTTCCACCAGGATAGAGTGTCACTGAGAACCAATCCTACCTTCATGCCAAAGGTGGTATCCAGGGTATCCTTGAACCAAGCTATTCATTTGCCTACTTTCTTCCCTAACCCACAGAACAAAGGAGAGAAACTTTTGCACACCTTGGATATACACAGACAGCTACGCTACTATCTGGACAGAACTAAAACCAACAGAAAAACTGACCAACTTTTTGTAGCATATGCAACTGGGGTGCAAGGAAGAGCAATTTCCAAACAGACAATTTCAAAATGGATAGGAAATTGCATTCATTTTTACTACTCCTTTCATGGAAAGACAGCTCCTGAAAATATCAGGCCTCATTCCACAAGGGCCACAGCCACCACTACAGCTTTCCTACGAGGGGTGGCTACCAAGGACATTTTAGAAGCTGCTACTTGGAGCTCCGTGCATACATTTGCCAAGCATTACAATCTACCTCTATACTCCAGATCCCGAGCAGGGTTTGCAACTGCAGTTCTGCAGGGGATTTTAACTACACCATCCTTCTCTTAGTACCTCCTCCCCCAGTTTGGCTATGGTATTCTACCCATATAATGTAGAAGCGTAGTGTAGTATCAAAACACGGAGGAGCAAGCAATAATCCAAATAAAGTGCTAATAGCAAAACGAAGCACAATGGCAACTCTGGAATATGCAAAAACTTTTAATGGAAATAAAAGATGAGCGCTTTCGCGTGGTCCATCCACGCTTCATCAGATTCTACCCATATGTTATAACTGCAGATGCATCCTTGAAGGACATAGTACAGTTTTGTACCTACCATAAATGTAGATGTCCGATAGGTATGCATCTGCAGTCAGGATTACCCACCCTCCTTCCCCTCTGTGGTTTTCCTAGGGTGCTTACCCCTCTTTCAGCTAACTGGGGGAATCTATTATGGTGTATTTGTTTGTTTGTATATATATATATATATATATATATATATATATATATATGTATATAATTTGCTACTGTTTGGAACTTTTCAGCATTATCCAAATGTAGCCTTCCTAGAGGGCACCTGGCATCTGGGGCAAGAAACACTGAGGAAAATGGCGTCGGCTGATGCCTTTATACCCCAGAAGCTCTGACATCGGGGAAAGTGCGACATCAGCCGAGGCCAGACCCAGACTTTGGAATCCGGCCGACCGAAGGGCTGCCTGAGGCAGGACAACCCATATGTTATGACTGCAGATGCATACCTATCGGACATCTACATTTATGGTAGGTACAAAACTGTACTTTATGTTTCCTATCCTCTGTGGGCTTAATATTTGCTGTGATGGCCCTCCTCAAGAAGTCTTAATCCTCACCATAAACACTGGTGAGGACATTCACTTGGAACAAAAATAATTACAGTATTTCCAGATGCAGCTCTCTGCACCAAGCACAGTTTCCCTTAAGAGCACACAGGGAACACACTCCCCTGGGGCTGGGTTCCTCTCTCTGTCTTCTTCTTCTTTCGGCTTTTTCCCGGTTAGGGGTCACCACAGCGGAACACCTGTCTGCTCATGATTGGCAGTGGAGTTTTACGGTGTTGAGTTGCCAGCCCAGCGCCCAACCTTCCACAGAAGGCACACACACGCACACACTCACACCTAGGGCCAATTTAGAGTATCCAATCCACCTACAGCATGTCTTTGGGATGTGGGAGGAAACCGGAGCACCCGGAGGAAACCCACGCGACCAGAGTGAGGACATGCAGACTCCGCACAGAAGGCACCCCAGTCGAGGATCGAACCGGAGAACCTCTTGCTGTGAGGCAGCAACGATAACCACTGCACCACCATGGCCGCCCCCGCTGCACCACCGAGGTTCCTCTCTCTGTCTCCATGTCCCAAATAAGACTCCTCACTGACACAGCAATAGGGTTGATTCCTCAGCCGAGTGTTCCAAGCCAAGTCCTGCATGACCCTCTCTTTGAAATTCCCTGCTCCAAGGAGCTGACACACACATACTCCTGAAATTTGATTTTCATACATACACACACACACACACACACACACACACACACACACACACACACACACACACACACACACTCACACACACACATGTGCTCGCCTGGGAAAAGCTTGGCACAGATTTACCAGCTATTCCCAGACTATAACGTAGTTCCACCTCCACCAGAACACTTCAAAGCCAGCTACTCTTAGGTTGTTACAAGGGTACCCAATTATGCTGAGTAACATTAATACTAATACAAATGGTAGTGTTTGACCTATGCAGCAAGGCTTTCAGGAGCTTGACCAATGCAGCAAGGCTTTCAGGAGCAGCTATAGTGTCACCAAGTAAATATAAGTACTCTCAAAGGTTAAAATATTCTCTAAAAGACCAGCCACAATGAAAAGTTTAAATATATTTAATAATAACTAATAAACGAACATGAAAATACTAAATATGTATTTGGAATAAACACAAGAGTTTCAATCACAGGAAATATTAAAAATAACACAGATGGATTCACACAGATACAGAAAAACAGTACTTAACTAATCTCACTGCATTTTCCTGACTGAACTAAAGTATTACTATTCCCTAGTTACTTACTGAAGCAAGGCATAATGAAGTGGGTGAGTGATCCTTCTTTCTCAGGTTTCAAAAACAGACTGCTCTGAGACATCTGTCTTATGTAGTATTAAAACATCATTTCAGTGCTGGACTACAGAATGACATCACATACATCTGGTCATCTGACTGTGGTTCCCACACTACCCCCTGTGTTAGAAACTCAACCAGAATCTAGCACATGTGTTACCATACTCACACACAGCTTTGCTAAGATGTGTTATAGCATCTGGAATCTATAAAACCATTTCAAAACTTCTACACTTCCAGAGTAACAATTAGTTCACCCCTAAGGACAATACAGTAGGATTCATAGTGCTGGTTTTCAGGGAGATTTTGTCTCTGGCTGCAGTTAGAACAGTAAGATGCAATCTTTATGGCCTAAACCAGGTAATTTAATTTCAGGCTATTTTTCAAAGATAGCTGGACTGAGATTAACCTCTTCTCTTCCAGTATCCTCAACAGTTACAGTACAATCTGACATACATGCATATTTCTTTTCTGTCCAGCAGAACCCACTGTTGGTGCATTTTTAACACAAGCAGCTTTACAAATACATTTTCAGCACAAGCACTTGTACAAATCAGTTTGATATACAAATGACATATGATTATTTAAAAAACTCTATCTGTGCTGGCATGTGTTACACATCCACTGCCTTGCTTCTCTGGCACAGTTGGCAATACCTCACATCATCACATTTGCTTTTTTTAGAGTCCTGGTACAAGTTCCACTCTGGATGCACTGAAGAGGAACATCAGCTGCCCACACCTCAATAATGTAAGTAGTAGCGCTGTCCATGCTAGTGGGAAGTGATTCCATGATCTCTAAGAAAAAGTTGGGTAAAACTGACGATGGAATCTTAAAAGCTACTAGCATAGCTTCTCACCATTTGCAGTGCTTTCTGTCACTATCTGGCTTATTGTTCCACCTTTCCCTTTAGTATGTGGCTTTTTTTGCCAATCACAACTGTACTAGAGAAATAAATGGATTGATGCAGTAAGCCAGAGTGCAGATTACAAATGATGACTAACAGAAAGATTCATTACTAAACTGTTGTACTAGTAGAGTTATTCATAGCACTACAAAATGTAAAAATATGTATAAGACATGATGTGTCTTTTAATAGATATGTCAGTCATCAGCATTACAACTTCACATGATTTACAGAACCCCATCCACACAGATAATTTTTAAACTGTTTAGAACACAGGAAGCCAGACTACATATCCCATATACTAGACCCACATGTTACATTTATCTTTTTCAGAAAAAATAACAAAACAAATAACTGCGTATGATAGATTATTGCAATATCATTTGTTAAAGTCTTGATATGATGTTATATGATTTGCTACTGGAAGGTCTTATTACTAGGAATGATTATGAGTTTATGTACAATAATAGACCTAAAGTAGTGACTATTTTTGGAACACCTAAATTGCATAAAAATATCCACTAACCCCCCCCCCCTCCACACACACACACACACACACACACACACACACACACACACACACACACACAGACCTATTGTTGACGCAAAATGTTCTAAAAGTTTATAGACTCTAAGGTACAGAAGTATTTATCGGGTTTGGGTCAAATATGTAAAGACTCTTGGCATTTTTTAGAACTATTGAACAAAGCAAATTTTCATCCTAATTCCTTTTTGGTCACCATAGATGTGAACAATTTATATTCAGTCATCCCCCATAACATGGGATTATTGTAGTTTGGACAGCAGCTTTTTAACTGTGAAGATTTGACAACAGAAAAGGTTAAAACCATTGTCACCTTTATGGACATAGTTTTAAAGAACAACTTTTTATATTTTGAAGGGCTTTACTTTCAACAAACCATAGGGGTGGTCATGGAAGCAGTGTGTGCCTTTCTGTTTCTGAATTTTGTAATGACAGAGTGGGAAGAAAAATTCATATTTAACAGTGAATATGCAAACAGTTGGAGTTTAAATTATTGCTTTTTGAATTACATATTTGTTTTGTGGAATGACATGATAGAAAGATTGCAAGAGTTTTTTTGTTTTTACTTACATCAATAATACAGTTGAGTTTTTATCATTTGCATATTCTGCTAAGGAAAATAATATTACTTCTTTGGATGTTTTGATTAATAAGGATGTGGAAAAGGAATGTTCTACTTCTACTATTTATTGCAAGCCAACTTTTTCTAATAGTTATTTGCATTATTCCAGCTGGCATCCTAAACATCAAAAGAGGGCAGTAAATAATTAAGGACCATTTGGTTATGCTTGTGAGAATGATAACAGATTTTGATATTTTTAGCCTTGAATGTGATAAGGTACTTCAGATGTTCACTTCCAGAGGTTACCCTGTGTCTTTTTTAAGGGAAATTAAGGCCAAAGTGGTTATGAAGAGATCCTTAGGAGTATGTGTGCCCATCTTAAACAATGGTAGACAAGTAGCAAGAGAATTATGTAATATAAGGAGTAACGACAACACCTTAAAAGCATCCTATATTACCACTTATACTTTGAATAGTTCAGCTATAATGGAATGTGTTAAAAGGAATTGGAAAATATTTTTGGTGGACCCTCTGTTATCGGCAAAAATGGGTAAGTTCCCTAATATTGTTTATAAAAAGGATAGATCATTTAAATTTCTACTGGAAAAATCAAAAATCTAGTGCTCAAACAACAGGGAGGGAGGGGACCTATAAATGTGGTACCTGCCCTCAATGTAGGTATATAATAGAGGGGGACCAAGTTAGGGTTAATGGAGTAGAATTTAAGGTTAAAGGACACTTGTGTGTCTCTAATGTAATTTATTTGGCCCAATATCTGTTATGCCCGACATTTTATGTGGGGAAAACCTCAAGGAGGTTGAGGGACAGGGTATATAAACACCTGTTGGATATTAAAAAGGGCAAGACCACAAATGCCTTATACAAACATGTGTTGAATTTTCCAGCACATAAATTTGGCTTTAAGGTAATGATTTTATCAGAAGGGACCCTCAGGACATACAATGGATGAACATCTGAATGTAAAAGAATTAAAATGGCAAATCAAATTAAAATGCAACTAGATTTCCAGGTATAAACGAGGTACCTCTCTAACTCTTGCTTTAAGATTAGAGCATTATGAATTGTGAGTCCATAGTTTCCTTGTGATAATTTGGTTAATTAAAAGCATGTGATCAAGAGGTGGGGTGAATGCTATACATGTAGTTTTTGAAGTGATTGTTATTCAGTTCTGAAGAATTCTTGGCATAGAATGAAAGCGCTTAACTGAATTTTTTAATGTTTTTATTATTTTAGTAAACTTGGGTGGCTGTGGTGGTGCAGCGGTTAGCGTTGCTGCCTCACAGCAAGAGGTTCTACGGTTTGATCCTTGGCTGGGTTGCCTTCTGTGCACAGTCTGCATGTCCTCCGTGTGGTCGCGTGGATTTCTAGGTGCACCGGTTTCCTCCCACATCCCAAAGACATGCTGTAGGTGGATTGGATACTGTAAATTGGCCCTAGGCGTGAGTGCGTGCGTGCGTGTGCCTTTTGTGGAGGGTTGAGCTCTGGGCTGGCAATTCCACACCAAAAAACTCCACTGCCAATCATGAGCGGACAAGGTGATCCACTGTGGTGACCCCTAACCAGGAAAAGTGGAAAGAAGAAGATTATTTTAATAAACATGAAGAACAAAGTATTTATGTGGTGGCTTTGTTGTTCCAGTTCGATTTGTGTGGATATTTGTTAAAGTCTATAGATTTTACACGGTCTTGGATAATTTTCTTAAAGTTTACATGCTTTCATTTTTTAAAACTTGTGTTTTATGTAGCGTCCCATTTTCCTACAAAAAGTGGGAGGAGGTATATGTTATTAGAGAATAACATTTTATGCTAATTAGGTATCCAGATATTTGGCTGGCGGTACCTACTTTTCGTGAGCCTTTTTACATATTTTCAGTATTTGCAAATTGAAAGGTATGCATAAAGTCCATGTCGGATGTTTCTGATGTTTTGAAGGTCAGATAAGTATTACAGTTCTGTGATTAATACTTTCATGCTGACTTTTCACTACATATTGTAATTTCATTTTCATTAATGTGCCCGTTAATGATGGCACCTTCCAACTACCTGAGCTTTTTAAACAACATGC
The DNA here is from genome assembly GCF_019279795.1 of Protopterus annectens. NCBI lineage: Eukaryota > Metazoa > Chordata > Ceratodontiformes > Protopteridae > Protopterus > Protopterus annectens. The sequence continues at coordinate 1,767,683,337 of NC_056733.1, forward strand.
AAGCTGCTTTCTTTGCTGTACTGCTCACTACAGCACAGGATTAAAAAGTTACTTAAAGCAATTTATATTTATTTCATTTGTTCATGTAGAATTCACAGTAGCAGCACATTTTGCCTGTTCTGCAGTTGTTGTTTTGATGAAAAGTGAGTGTGGTAAATAGTTATAACTATAGTTTTTTTTCCTAGTACAGTTGTTTGTGCTGTTATCGCGTTATTAATGTTTCCTATTTTCATTCAGAGACATGGTCTTCTTTCAAATGTCTGTCAAAAATTCACTCAAAGTAAGACTCACCCACTGATCAGTTAATTGTTGCTATCTATACCATAATGTATATTATACAGTGACTGGCCATCAACATTCAAAAACGAGCATGCTGATTGGTCAGCGCAACCATTGTGTCCATTGTAAATCGAGCATATACCAATGGAAAAAAGTCCTATCACCCGGATTTTCTTCTATTAATATATGCTACGGAAACTCTGCTTTTTTTTTAATTTAAAAAAGTAAATAAATAAACTTTCCAAAAAACAGAGACTTCAAAAAAAAAATGAGACAGACGGGACAGATAAAAATTTAAGGATAATCAGATACGGTATGAAAAACTAGAGAAAAGCACCTGATTATCCTTATATTTTTTCTGTCCTGTCTCTCCCGTATGTAGAAAGTCTGCCAATTTCATTTTCTTTTAAATAAAAACAAATTAAAAAAAAAAAGCAACAGAGAGCTTCCTTTGTCCATTGTTTTCTTTGCATAGCACTGTTACTGCGTAAGTGTGGGAACACAAGTCCCATACGCATGGGCAGTACATCAAGAAAGCCCCAGGATACCAGGAAAAATGTGGAAGAGCAGCCCAGCGCTGTTATACAAGAACATTGTTTAACTTTTTCTTAAATAATGTCATTGTATTATAAAAACAACCCACGGCTGGGTGTGGGTAATGCTGATTTACCCACTGTTGGCTTTATTTGGTCACTTGGGCTTCACCCTCATGACCAAACCACACCAACTGTGGGTAAATCCAGCATTACCCACACCCAGCCATGTTTTTTTTTTATTTTATTTATTTTATTTTATTTTACATTTGTTGACCGGGCTAGTCTAGCTGGATAAATGTCCATTTTCAGTAGAGGCCCGGGGAGATAAGCTCCACTTATAAAACTTTACTGATGCTAAGTATAAAAACTATTAAGAACTACATTCAAATATAAAATATAATAATAATCAAGTGGTATAAAAAGTAATGAAGTGAAGAAAGTATTGTAGAACAAGACAGCAAGAAGTATGTAATAACATTTACATAGAGAGGGAAATGGAAAATAGATGAAAAGAAAGTGAATTTAGATTGGGGTGAAGTAAGTCAGATGAACATGAATTAATGTTAGTCAGGATTGGTACAGGGGCACAGCCATTGTGTTTTGAGGTAAAGCTTGAGTTTCTTTTTAAAGAGAGATTTTGAGGGAATAGATGAGAGTTCAGAGGGAAGCAGGTTCCAATATTTTCCAACAGTGTTTGAGAAAAGAGAGTCTCCGGCCTTGTTGTTTGATTTGACAGTGTCTATAAGAAGTTTGTGTGCAGATCTAAGGAACTTTAGGTTGTGGTATGGGTGAATCAGGCTTGATAGTATAGGGGTTTTGTCAGGTTGATAAAGAATTTGATGGGCTATGCTATTACATAGATTAAAGCACTAGGCAAAGGTGAGTGATTTCATTGTGCACAGGAGTAATATTTAAGCAGCAATCCATGACTGTGTGTGGGTATATCCGGATTTACCCACAGTTGATGTGGTTTGATCATGAAGGCAAGGCCCAAGTGATTATACAAAGCCAGCCTTGGGTAAATCCTGATATATCGACAAACAGGATTGAGTTATTGCTTTTGTGCATTGACATTATTTAAGAAAGAACTTGCTTACCTTTCTTAAATCATGTCTTTGTATAACAGCACTGTAGTGTTCTACCATGTCGTCTTCTGTAAGTTGATGTACTGCAGAAGCGTATGGGACTTACATTCTCATGTTTGCAGAGTACATTAGTGCTGTTCAGGAAAAGCAACAGAGAACAGAATATCTCCATTACTCTTTTTTTAATGTTTAAAAAGTCAGGATTTTATGAGGGACAGCAGAGGATTGCAAGGAAAATTGGGCATGTTTCTATTTCTTCAGTTTTGCAGAACATACCTGATTTTTTTCTCATATTTTGCTGTCCCCAAGCATAAGCCAACAGAAAGTCTGACCACTCGATGGTACTTCAGTAGCTGGACTTTCCTGTTGGTATATGCTCAATTTTCAACAGGCAGTCATCATGCTCATTTCTGAATAGCAACGATGAGTAGTCATCGCATAGTTATTGTTATATAATTTGTGCATGAATAGTCTTGGCACACTTATCAACTTACTGCTTCTGAAACTTAGAAACTATTGAAATTTGCTGAACTTGCATAGCCATGATGTAGTTGAGGAGTAACACATAATAGGATGCCCTTTGTTTTAGGATGTCATAGCAGTGTAAAGTGCATTTTGAGGCAGGAGGAGAATCCTTGATTTTCACTCTTAGAAGAGTGTGATATACCAAACTATGAAAAAACATTTGAAATCATTTTCTTTTCCCTTGTAGTATCAGGGGATGTCATCACAACTATGGACTTCAGCTGAGCAGTCATTCTTCTGAGATTTGTTTTGTTGTCTTATGTATAATAGTTTTATCAACTGTATTGTTATTTCCTTTGACCTTTTCTCATTGTCTGCTAGTGTACTTAAGTGACAACCTTCAGAAATGCATTCAAAAAGTGGATCTTTAAGAGAAAAAAAATTTTCACTTTATATGCTAAAGGCAGAATCATGCTGTCCATCACAGAGCATAAGGTTGCCATTTTGACCCCCCTCCACCCAAAAAAACAAAACAAAGTAGTAGTATAAAGCATGGGGAAGGTATTTACCAGCAGTGGCTGAAAACATCATTCTAATGCTGTCGTACCTTGTTTTGAATCAGTGCTGTTGCTATGGGCACGGACCCTAACTCACACCGAATGACCTCGCTGTCCTTGCTGTCCTCTTTGAAATGGTTGTACTAGTAACAGTAACATATATCCATGCCTTTGGCAGCATAATCTTTAATATAACTAAAACAGTACATTTTTATGTCTGTATTTACAGCTTTTTAACTAAACTTGTATTAAAGTATTTGTGTATGGTATTACAGAATTGTATTGCCAATGTTTCAGATGTGCTGTTCCAGGAAAAGAAAATGAAGTGAAAATGACAGAAAAAGCTGTTTAGTACTAACCTGGTTTGGGGAGAAACCTATGCTTTAGAAATCATATTGAAGATTTTGCAGCAACTGTGAAGTACATCCACTAGATATCTTGCTGGGTTGAAAAAGATTAGGGGCAAATTTGAAGCTCTTTCCTTATGAAATGGTCAGAAGTATTACATCTTGTCCCTCAGCAAAACAGCATGGCAGCTGTCATAGTCTTAGCTGGCAGAATTATGTCTTTTCCCCTAGCAAACCAACATGATGGCTACCATAGTCTCAGCTGGCAGAATTATGCCATGATGTCCTTTATTCAGTGCTTGTAGTATTCTTTAGATGTGGGAAGTCCTCCTCCCAACGACCCAACATCTAGCCAGTATGCAACAGCTTTTAGCTACTGCAAGTATGGGGGACATTGCACATATGTACAGACAACATCAACCATAAAAGGACATCCGCACATACAATCCTCAGAACTTTTCTGCCGCCATTCGAAACACTTAACTCATATGTCAGTCTGTTGCCTGATTCGGTTGGTTGCTGCCATCTTTCAGATAAGTACCCCGTTGGGGATTTATTTCTTTGCTGCTGTCTTTTGTAATTAGTTCATGTCATCCAGGAAGGGGAAGTGTAGATGTGGAAGGTAGATTCCATGTAAAGATAGCCACAACCTTAGCCTTTTCTGCCTAGGCCCCAATCATGACCACCGTTCCTGTTCTATTTGTCAGGCCTTTGTTCCTAAAACTTTGCATAGCCAACTTTTGGCTTTAAATCTCTAATTAGAGAATCAGCATCTTAAATGCCTTGCTAAAGACATTATGAAGGGTTCTGGGGGTCCTTCGGCTGAACCGATTCTGAAAAGGAAGGTTAGCAAGCTTAGGCCTGAATCCTCTTCTGCTGCGCTTCTTACTTCCGACATATCCCTTGAGGTCAGTGAAGATCCAGTGTTGTGTTCAGAGGTCGGTTCTGGTTCCTCAGTGGGTACGTCATTGGAAGCCGCTAAGGAATCTAACCTAGGCATGTCCTCAAAGGTAGTGCAGACATCCATTTCTGGTGGACAAGGGGAACCACTGCTTACTGTGCTTGAGGGCCCCAGGGACATTCCTTCCACTCCACCTAGGGAACAGCCGGAGTCGATTCAAGATGTTAGGCCTACGTCAGGTTCTTCCACTTCTCCTCATGCAGAAATGCATGCTAAAAAAAACAAAAAGACAAAAAGTTCTGTACCACCGACAGAGAGATCAATTCTTTTATTTTCCAACAAACAGTAAAATCCAACGAAATGAGCGCTTTCATCTGCCCAAAGCAGACTTCATCAGATAATAAACCAATGGTGCCTCCTGTTTTTATACACTTTAAAAACAATCATCTAATTTGCAAATAATTATCCAATCAATTGCAATTGTTTAAAACCAACTCCAAAAATTAAAAATTCACTTCTTTTGGTGTACTTTTCCTTGTTTTGAACTGCAGAACATTAAAAAGCTGATATAAAGTGCAACAGTGCTTAAACATATTATTCAATTTTCTTCATATGTATGTGCTTATAAAAAAGAAGAAATGTAGAAAAAATAAAAAAGTATATAACACTTATTTAATGTGTTACAAAATTCAAAAAGCCTTCCCTTTTACTCACCTATATATTTAAATTTACACTAAACTAGTATCTGAATGAAAAATGTGCATGTATAAGAGTAATAAGTCATAATTAATTAAAAAACAGTGTAAGTATGTAAAAATAAGTTCATATATAAAAAAAACAAAAGACTAGACACTCTCAGACCCCTTCCACTCCACAGTCTGATTTGGATGTTTTTTATCAGGGTTTATTTAAGGCCCTGATGGTTTTGAAGCCTTCAACTGCTGTTCCTGTTCCTTACTTTTCATCTTCTCCTGTTCAAATTGTTGGGGAACAGGTTCTGTCTGTTCCGTAGCATATTCTACACAAATTACATATCCTCTAGAATATGCACTTCCAGAGGTGGAATCTAATGGGGGAATTCCCCCAGTAGAAGATATTTCTTTTGGTGAGACTATTAACAAAATGAGAGAATTTTTCAAATGGGACTGTGCACAAGTTTCAGAAGAGCAAAAAAAAAGGTGGTATGACCTTTTGCAAATGGAAGTTCCTTCACCTTCTGCTGTACCTCTAGTCCTGCCAGCATTCCTGGATGCTTTCACTTCTTCTTCTAAGATCTCTAACTCTCAGGCTCCTGCCTCCAAGAGGCCAGACAGGTACTACAAGTTGCCTTATGATTGCAAGTTCCTTTATAAGTGTCCTTCAGCTGATCCAGCTGTTGTTTCCATAGCTTCTGACAAGTCTTCCCAGTTGTCTCCGTCTGCTAAACTTCTTTCGTCTGATAAGGAGAGCAAAATTCTGGAGATACTTGGTAAAAAAGTTTACAGTTTCTCCACTTAAGCGATCAGAGCTATGAATTACCAGACTCGTATGTCTGAGTATTCCTAGGCTGTTCTTTCCCAGGCTTCACAAGCTCTTGCTCAACTACCAGACTCTGAGATTAAAGCTCAGGTTTTGTCTCTTGACAACTTCTTTACAAGTAGGTAGTGTAGCATTTCTTCCCCCCTGAAAACTCAAGCTAGTTTTTCAAGTGATCCTTGAGAAACACTGCTTGAAAGGGTGAGTCTGTCTGGGAGCACACTACCCCATTCACTGTCTTGAGATTCCAGCTGCCTTGGAATTGCTGACCCCAGTAAAGTGCTGCACTGTCCTATCATATGCCTGCAACTCTAGGCTCCACCATAGTAATTTGGGATTCTGCTGGCTGGCTCCCTGTAGCCATAGATCCCCCTCAGACTCCTCCTGCCTCCTACTGCAAATACTTAGCATCATGTTAACATGGTACAGTTTGTGCCTCTGCCTCCTACCTAGCAGTTCTGCCATGTAGTTAACATCACTGACCTTCCTTATCACTTTGAAGGATCCCTCCTAAGCTGCCTGCAGCGTGTGTCTGACAGGAATGAGAATCATTACCTGCTGCCCTACAGCACACTCCCTAGCTCAAGCATTCCTGTCATACCAGACCTTTTTCTGCTGTTGGGCTTCTGCCAGGTTCTCCAGTGACAAGCCCATGAGCTCCCTGAGCCTTGTCCTGAAGTTTAGGACATATGCCACAGCAGAATCCCTGTGGGATTCACACTCAACCTACCACTCCTCTCGAATCAAATCAAGAGGTCCTCTCACACTATGCCCATATAGCGACTCGAAGGGTGAAAAACCTGTGGATTCCTGGGGAACCTCTCTGTAAGCATACAACAGATGGGGCAAATATTTGTCCCACTCCCTCTTACACTGGTCAGTAAATGCCCATAGCATGGTCTTTAGTGTAAAGATTAACCTCTCCACAAGACCATTTGTCTTGGGATGGTAGGAGGTGGTCTTTAGGTGCTTCACCCCACAGTGCTTCCACAGACAAGCCAGCAGGTCTGATATGAAATTGGCACCTCTGTCAGTCAGTATTTCTTTTGGGAAACCTACTCTGCTGAAAATCTCTAACAAAGCATTTGCCACATTTTCTGCTTCAATGGAGGACAAAGCCACCACCTCAGGGTATCTGTAGCATAATCTACTACCACTAGGATATACATTTTCCCTGTGGAACTTGGGGTATTCAGAGGCCCCACAATATCCATAGCTATCCTCTGAAATGGCTCCTCAGTCACAGGCAAAGGCATCAAAGGAGCTTTAACCTTGTCTCCTGCCTTTTCTACCTTTTGGCACTGCTCACAGGTCCTGCATCATCCTGTAACATATCTAGAAATCCCAGGCCAATCAAAGTGCTGCATAATGCATCTCTTGGTATGCTTTATGCCCATATGACCTGCAAAGGAAATATAATAGGTTATGGCTAGAATTGCCAGATGGTAGGCTCTGGGCACTACCAACTGCTGTATTCTCTCACACTCTAGCCCTCCCTCAGAGGTCCACTCTCTATACAGTAACCCTTTCTCTCAGTATACAGATTCCCCCTTCTCTTGAGAATCAGGTGCCTCACTAGCTACCTCCCTCAGGCCTTGTAATATAGGGTCTGAGAGCTGAGCCTGTCTCAACTCTCTCTTGATAACCCTTCCCAACTCCCCTTCCACAGGACGTCTGGTATTCTCTGACAGCAGTACCTCACTGTCAGCCTGGGTACTACTACTCACCTCTGCCCTTGCAGTCACTCTGTCTAAGGGAGCATCAGTACCCACAAGCATCTGTGGCTCACCTTCAGTCTCACTGCTACAGGGTAGCTCCTTCTCTGAAGTAACCACCGCACCAGTCCTGGCTTCATGTCTGTGGTCTGCCTGTGTCTCCCTCAGGCACCTAGATCCACATGCTTGTCTCCAAGCCTGACTGCATGTCACTGCATGTGCACAAGGTACTGTATTATCAAAGTCATTCCCTATCGGGACATCTGCAGGGATATCCTCAAACACACCTACTTGCTGGCTTCCTTTTCCACCCACCCAGTCAGGGTGAATCCCAGCCAAAGGTATTTGGAATGGGATCCCTCCTAAAGCTCTGACTGGAGTAGACTACCCAAGCAAGTAGTTCTCCTCTTTAATCATTGCAGGCTTCACAATGGTTAAGTCAGAGATTGTGTCTCTCTTAGCAGTGGCCTCTTTCCCATTTACTAATATAGGATGTAACCTCTTGTGGTAGTTTGGTACCCTTCTTATCTTGAGACAACTTACTGCTGGCATTCTGTCATTCCCTCTTACTGGCTCTCTCACCTTTTGTTCCTCACCTTGCCTCCATGGACATCTGTGTGCTACATAATACCAAACATTTAACCCTTTTTTCTGGATGTGTACCTGGAGTATTGTCTTCCCCTGCTACTGATGGACTCTGTTGGGGTGGTCTTCGCTGCTCACCATGGGTTCCCTTAAATCCATGAGCAGCACTGGGTATCCCTTTCCTGTGCAGTAATGCCCTGCTTGCTAGGTATAGGCCTCCCTTTTTCTCCAACTCATTCTCTCTCAGATAACCTGTCTTCAGGCAAAGTGCTAAGGTGTTGTTCCCTCACCAAAAGGTCTGCCAGTCTAAGTGGTGACCTGACATCAACTCACCCTCCTATGAAAATAAGTGCTTAGATCAGCAATATAGTCACACACACTTTCATCTGCCGTGTGTCTATACTCACGAAACTTGTTCCTATAAGCTTCAGGTTTTGACTTAAAATATTCTAACAAACAATTTTTGACCATATTATAATTTAAGCAATCAGTTTCAGACAGTTTAGAAATAGCAGTTGCATCTTTACCATGGAGTAAGGGGGTCAGGAACCATACCCAGAGGCCTTAGCCAGCATTATACTGTTTACATACCCTTTCGAACATATGAATGAAGCTATCAAAATTATCCCCCACTGCAAATTGTGGAAGAAATTTACTGACCTTTGTTACTTGTGGGGTTTGGTTACTCCCTTTCTCACTATCTCCATGACCCTGGTGAAGAGTCAGCATCTTCTTTTCATGTTGCCTCTGCCTCTCATTCTCCTCAGCTTCCAAACATCACAGTTTCTCATTTTCCTCAGCCTTTAGACGTCTCAGTCTCTCTGTTGCTTCTATTTCCAAATGTTTGGCCTCCAGTTCAAGTCTCTTTAACTCCAGACAGATTTTAAGTCATCTGTGGAAAGGTTAAACTGTCCATTTTCTGAGAGTTGTACATCTCCAAGGCCAGCCTGTTTGTCCTCCTAATTGCTGGTCTGTGATGCAGCTGTGCCCAAAGCTGCAATAATTTCTGCTTTAGTCAGGTTAGCATGCACCAGTCCTTTAGCCTGGCACATCTCAGCCAACTGGCTCCTTGTCAGCTTGCATACTCCTCTGCTGACATGCTTGCTTGCTCTCCCTGACTAAGCTAACAAAAAATAAATAAATAAAACAATTGTGATATGAAACACTGAATGTTCACTGTGTGGCTGATTGAGACTAGAAACACCTTCCTTAGTGACCACTGTTTACAGGCTACAGGAATTCAATAGCCACACCACTGAATTCTAATATGTGGATATCCTACCACTACAAGCCAATTAATATGTGATGTGGATATCCCACCACTGCCACCAGTTAATATGTGATGCCCCAGCACTGGCCCAGTAATCAAGGAGCCTCAATCCTCACCACTGGCAACAGTGGGGGACGTACACCCTGGGAGGATGACAAGTACACACACAGTAAAGTGCAATTTCCCTTAAGAGCACACAGAGACCACAGTCAGTCTGAGGCTGGTTTCTCCCTCTCTCTCCAGATCCCAGTAAGACTCCCCACTGGCACAGCTACAGAGGTGAGTCCTTAGCTAGGGTTCAAAGCCAAGTCCTCCAATGCTCTCTCTGTGCAACCAGTGCTTCATGACCCTGCCCACGTCGCTGACACACACACACTCTTGGAGATTTGTTTTACAAACACACACATGCACACACACACAGAGACACACACACGCACACACACACACACAAACACACACACACACACCTGAGAAAGGCTGGCACAGGTTTACTAGCTATGCCCCCTTCTGCCCAGATTATAAGGTAGTTACCATTGCCACCAGAACCCCTTATCATCTACTTTAAGGCCATTAACAAAGGGTGCCCAATCCTACTGTGTAATGTTACTATTAATCTAAATGGTAGTTTAACCAAGAGCCAGGCAATTAGGAATAGCCCACAGTGTCACCAAACAGATATGCAAGTACTCTAATAGCTTAAATATGTCTCACAAATATCAGCCACAAGGATAGGCTTAAACATATTTAATAATAAATAGTAAAAGAACAATGCAATACTCATCACAGTAACTTCAGAGTTCAAAGTCACAGGAAATATTTAAAACAACGTTGCAGGACAGTGTCAAATAAATAAAGAAAACATCTTAGCTATACTTCACTATATTATTAACTGTATATAAAAGAGTTACTATGCCCTAAAACTTACTTACAGAACAACAAGCAGGCAGAAGTGGCGAGTGAATGTTTCCAGGTCAAAGACAAAGCACAAAATGCCCAGTCTCTCTCAGAGAGTCCTTAAATGAATATCTCAAATATTGCTGCTGGGATACTTGCAGCATGACATCACTTTTTGTTACCTGACTTCTGTGCCCAGGCTCATAAACAACCCCCACTGATGCAGCATCTAGCATCTCCCTGTGAAAATACATAGCCTTCAGATGTTTGCAGATCCTGAAAGTCATACAACAATAAAACACTTACAAAACATCACAGAGCATTCCCTAGTGTAGACATCCTGTCTCCTGTTGACTGAAACTGAAAGATAATATCTCTTGTTTATGGCCCAGCAATAAAGTACTTCAGTCTCAATGATTCTTAAGTTTTTCAAGTTAATCTTCTATGTTCCAGTAGGGTACACTGTTGATACATATTTTAAACTCAGTACTGTACAAACCCTGTTCAAAACATTTCTGTACCAGCAGTTTGATACACACATAACATATAGTTCTAATTTAGTGGTAACACAAGCAATTGCACCATGCTGATTTTCACAAGTGACATATAACTATTTACAAAATTCCAGATAGCTGGGCTGGCAGTATTTCCTTTTGTGACAGCTAGACATTCCATTAAGTGCAGCTGTGATGCTATTGAGGCATCATCCAGACTACATCTGCATCTGGTTCTGTACTTAGGAGACACTCCTGGTTGAGGCTTCATCCATTGCCACATGATATTATAGCAAAATTGTTAGATGCTCCTTTGGGTAAGTGAACTCTTTTTGGTTCTGCATCTGCAGACTTAAAGTGTTTGCAAGAGAAAGGAACTTCAAGATTTCAAGCACCTGCTTGTTTATCCTGTTCCTAAGTTCCACAGGAATTTTCTTACTAAGACATATTTTGTTAGGAGATCACTTTGCTCTTCCACTGCCTCTGCTTCTGCTTGCAAGCCTAAAAAGTCTGTTAGGAGGTCTCCACAATCTAAATGTACTGCTTGTGCTCCATCCACTCAGCAGCCCTTTCAAGCCAGGCCACACTGTCTGGGACTACCAGCAGCCTCTTCCAAGTCTTACCTCTGTATCTCTTTGTTTATCTCTCTCTTTTCCAGCTTGGGCAAGGACCACTCAAGATTTCCGGGTTCCATCTGTTATCCTACAGGGATACTTCATGACTTGGAAAATTCTCCCTCCTTTTATGGGAATTCCACAGCTCCCTTCAAGTCAACTGCATTTGTCTCCAGAGGTTTTAACTCAGCTACTTTCTCAAGGCACAGTTCAACATGTGCTAATGGATCAGAGAGGCCTAGGGTTTTACTCAAGGATGTTTCCGGTTCCCCAAAAGAATGGTCCTTGGAGACCATTCCTAGACCTTTCTCACTTAAACACTTTCCTAGAAGTGCCATCTTTCAGCATGCTGTCCTTACAAACTCAGTTTCCTCTGATTTCACCTCAGTCTTACATGGCCTCTCTAGACATCAAAGATGCTTGTCTACACATCCCCATCCATCTTCTGTACAAGACATTTCTATGTTTCTCTGTGGGCTGTTTGCACTTTCAGTTCTCTGCCTTACCTTTTGATCTTTCTACTGCCCCAAGGGTATTCACAAACTGCTTGGCCACTGTGATTGCTTTCTTGAGAGTCAAGGGTATCCAGGTATAGTCATACCTGGACAGTCTTCTTTTCCTGGCTTCAATGTCAGAACAGTTTACTCAAAACCTGCAAGTAGCCATTCATCTCCTTCAAGGATTTACCATAAATTTCAAAAAATCCTTTCTGACCCCATCAAGGGACATATCTTCCTAGGGTGCAGGTTCAAGACAGACCTTATGATATTTTTTTCTTCCTATGGACAAAGTTCAGTTCCTCACTGCCTATTTGGAAAACCTTCTGCCTCTCCTCTCAATTACAGCCAGGGAGTTTCTAAGACTTCTTGGTTCGTGGGTCCCACAATTCCCATGCTGCCCTTTGCAAAACTCCACATGAGGAAATTTCAATGGTTCCTAAAGTCAGTTTGGTCACAGCATGCTGACCCTCTAGAGTTTGTGATTCCTCTCCTCCCCTGCCTAAAAACAGAGCTTCTTTGATGGATTCATCATCTAACTCTGAATCTTGGGCTTCTTCTTCTTCAGCCCCAGCCATCTCAACATCTGTTCACAGATGCCTCAGAGACAGGTTGGGTACAACATTTGCTTCCATGAAGGTTCAGGGCATTTGGTCTCCATCTCAAAGGAGAGAACATGTCAACATCAAGGAAATGAGGGTTCTGATTCTGGCTTTACAAGCCTTTCATCCTGTCTTTCAACCGGAGCTCTGAAAGTATTTACAGACAACCCCACTGTTCTCTGATATATAAACAAGGGGGGGGGGCACAAAGTCTTCCCTTCTTTGGAGGTTAGCTTACATGGAGTAGGAATTGGGAATTTAGTACAAGGTGACTCTTCTAGTGGTTTACATTCCATCCACTCAAAATATTGAGGCAGACACCTTATGCAGGTACATGACTCAGTCCCATGAATGGATGCTTCACAGGGATGTGTTTCTTCACTTGGTCCACTGGTGGAGTACCCCTGTTCTGGATCTGTCTGCCTACCCTCTGAACAGACAACTGCCTCTGTTCTGTGCCAGACTCCCACTTCATCTGACTTGGAAGGTTGGACAGCCCTATTTTTGTCATGGAAGTGCATGTTTCTTTATGCATCTTCCCCTTCCCTCTCATTCAGAAAATTCTGCTGAAGATTCAGCAGGACAAGCCAAAAATCTTGCTGGTGGCTCCCTTTTGGCCAAGACAGCATTGGTTCTCTCTTCTGCATTTAGCTAAGGGCAGTCATCACAAGTTACCTCACAGAGTGAACCTGCTCACACAAGACAAGGAATCTCTGCTTCATCCACATTTATCAACCTTACAACAGTCCCTGTGGGTGATCAACTTTTGATTCCTTTTAGACATCCTTTTTTTCCACAGGACACTAGTTACCCTAGTTCGCAAAATTTAATAGCATCGACATCCATAGGAGAATGTATGACCGACTTCTGCTTAATAGACCCCATCTCATTTGATGAAGATCTGAGGAGAAATAATCTATACACATACTTCTCTAAATGTCATAATTCCTGGTCCGGAATAGATTCCTTCACTGACCCTATACTAGTGATATCGAATGGGTTAGATGTGAATAACCAAAGTTTTCCTTCTAATGTTTCACTCAATTGTTCTTTGGATAATTTATTTGGTTGTGAAATGACAGAAGTTAATGTTGATACTTCTAATTATCTAAATTTTAATGTTAGTGATGTTGACAATATTCATTTGACTGACTCTGTTCCTGATGAGCCAACGGATGGGCTTTTGAGTAATCTCATTATTTTGGTAAATGATACACATGATTTTAAGTTATATAATTATTCAAGTACTAATTTTAGTACGGAACATGCTAATCTTTTTTCTAAGGGTTTTAATTTTGTCCCATGTAGGAAAGGTAATTTAGTTGAAACTCTTATTGATTTAAAATTATTTACAAGGAAAATGAACTTACAGATATTTTTTGATAAAGCTAACCACTGTGATAATACTCAAAATATTAGGGATATTTCTAAACTTAGTGTATTTAACCCACCCCTGAATCCCATGATAGCATTGTTTGATAGACTGTGTGAATTTGAAATTAGGGAACATTTCAAACAGTCTACGAGGAATATTCATCTGAATTTGACAAAAAATTAGCAGGATTTATTGCAAGAAATTTATAGTACTGATAACATAAGAATAATGAAGCCAGATAAGGGCAACGGAGTTGTGATTATTGATAATAGTGACTATATTTGCATTATGATGTCATTGTTGATGGAGGACAACTATGTGGAAACAAGTATTAATGAAATTAACATCGCATATAGGAAAATAGATCTATTATTGGAAGATATTTCAGGGTGAGCTGAATGAAGTTGAATTTGAGTATATGAATAATGCTCACCCTGTGGTTAGTGGCATTTTTGGGATTCCCAAAATTCACAAAGGACTGGATAATGTGCGTTTTAGACCCATAGTTGACGGTAAACGAAGTAAAGTATGTTTTATTAGTCAGTATTTGGACCATCATATGAAATTGGGTATTACCAGGTTTCCCTACATTACAAAGGATACATGGCATTTTTTGGAAAGGATTAATGAATGTGGTATTAGTGATAATACATGCTTCTTAACCATTGATGTATGTAACTTGTTTTCGGTTATACCCCATGATACGGGCTTAGGTTGGCTAGAAGAACAATTACATGCAACTGGTGTGTATAAACAGGAACAAATTAATGTTATGGTTAAGTTGATGGAAGTAGTCCTTCAAAATAATTTTTTAATTTTTGAGGGACATTACTTCAAACAACAAACTGGGGTAGCCATGGGGGCAGCCTGCGCCCCGATTTATGCAAATTACATCATGGCCTTTTGGGAAGAGCATTATTTATTTTATAGTGAGTTTTACAAATATGTCAAATTTTATTCACGCTTTTTGGATGATATATTTATCATTTGGGAAGGTGATACTGTGGTGTTGGAAGCATTTCTACCATATATAAATAACACGGTTTGGTTTTTGAAATTCACACATGAGTTTAACACGCATTCCATTACCTATTTGGATGTTAGATTAACTATTGATAGAGGCAGTGGGCTAATTAAGTCTAATATATTTCGGAAACCAACCTTTTCTAATTCCTACCTTCAGTTTGATAGTTGGCATCCTAAACATCAGAAAAGGGCTATCATTAAGGGACAAATGGTCAGAGCGGCCCGGATGGTTAGTGATTTCAACGAATTTAAGGAAGTATTAAATTTTATGATCTCTCTGTTTTTGAACAGAGGATATCCTGAGAGTATGTAAGGATGTTTTTAAGGAAATCAAAGGTAAAAGGGAGGTAGGTTTTTATCAACCCATATTAGGTGCAGGGGGGCCTGTTTATACCGTTATACCTGAATCAACTAAAAGGTCACAGTTTTTGACCATTAAGCCATTATTGTTTGTTTCAACATATAATGGGGATTCTGACATGATTAAGAAAATAATTAATAAAGTTTGGGGTTTCTTACAGATGGACCAGGAATTTAAGTCACATTTTAACAATAACCCTACGTTCATTTATCGTAAGGATTTTTCATTTAAGGATATGTTTGAACGTTGTTCAATGCCTAATAGGTTTTTCAGTAATAGGCCTACTGGCACGTTTAAATGTGGTAGATGTAATTTCTGCTCTTGTATTTTAACAACCGGTAAGGGTTTCACCATCAGTCATTGTTTTGTTTCAGTTACAGGTCATTTTGACTGTCACACTAATAATGTGGTTTATCTTGCCAAGTGTCAGGACTGTGAAGCATTTTATGTAGGAAAAACTAGTAGATGTTTTAAGGATAGGGTAAGGGAACATCTTTCGGATATGAAACATCTTAAAACAACTAATGCCCTAGCTAGACATTTAATTGACAATATTGGTCACTCTTTTAAGTTCTGTGTTTTACAGCAGGTTAAGATTGACCTCCAAGGTAGGATTACAGATGCTCACTTGGATGTTTGTGAATTAAGGTGGCAGCTGAGGTTAAATGCACACAATTATCCTGTTATTAATGAGTTTAGTTCCATTAAGCCCTATCTCAAATTGAAGCACATTTTAGGGCGGTAGTATTAACATTATTATGGATTTAGTATTTTTCATTTTTTACATTTACACATATATTTATATCTATTTATATATATATATATATATATATATATATATATATATATATACCTCTATATATATATATATATATATATATATATATATATATATATATATATATATATATACCTCTATATATATATATATATATATATATATATATATATATATATATATATATATACATACATTTTTATATACATTTTTCACTAACATTTTATATTATTGTATATTTATCAACGTCATAGTTGTATTCATTTTTAGTAACATATATTTATTTATTCTATTTATATATATATATATATATATATATATATATATATATTTATATTTTTTTTTAGTTTCAAACTGAATGTTTAGATGTTGTTTCCATTTTATGTATTTAATGTAGGCATTTTATAGTATGTATTTATAGTGACAATGTGTATATCTTTAAATATGATCAATTTTGTTTAATTGTTTAATTGGATTGATTGGGGTTGCATATATATATATATATATACATGGTTTTAATTGTGACTTCAGTATTCTGAAGAAGTCCTACGTGGACGAAACCTAGGCAAACCTGCGTCTGTTTGTTCGTTAATAAACCTGTGTTGGCCTGGATTCGTTTTCCTATTTTCTTTTATTTTTGCTAGAGTCATTCTCAATGGCTTTGTTGAGAACTATTCAGTTCAAACATCTCTGCTCCTTCTCCCTCCCAGGGTTCCTACTAAGCTTTCGTATTCTCCCACATGTAAATAACACTGCAAGATTGAATAGAAGGACATGGAATAGTTGTGTAAAATCTTACCATAACCATAGATGTCCTTCTCTTCTGTGTTGCAGTATTCTGTCCCTCCCAACTTCCCCCCTACGTCTTGTTTCCTTCCTTGAATATTTGTTTATTGTTCCTTACCACTGGTGTTCCTTCTGGGGGAATTTCAGTTCTGAGGATTGTATGTGTGGACGTCCTTTTATGGCTGACTTTGTCAGTACATACGTGCAATGTCCCACGTACTTGCAGTATCTAAAACTGTTGTGTACCGGCAGACGTTGGGTCATTGGGCAGAGGTCTTCCCACATGTAAAGAATACTGCAACATAGAAGAGAAGGACATCTATGGTTATGGTAAGATTTTACACAGCTATTCTTTCCTCACCCAAACAGCATGATGGCTACCATAGTCTCAGCTAGCAGAATTATGTCTTGTTCCTCACCAAACAGTATGATGATTATCATCGTCTCAGGAAGGAAACCTGGAAAACCTCTCTAGCTTCGTCTCCCAGTTCTGTCTCAGAATTTCTCACCATTATCATGTTAGAAGGATGCCAGTAAAAAAAACTCAAAGGTGCTGTAGTTGTGGTTGCTTACGATCTTGGAAAGCAAGTACCTGATAATTATGAGTCTGAAAAAAAGGCATTTTGGTCCTTCTTCAGCTATTTAAACATTTTATGTATAACAATATTCTTCTTCTTCTTCTTTCGGCTTTTCCTGGTTAGGGGTCACCACAGCGGATCACTTGTCTGCTCATGATTGGCAGTGGAGTTTTACAGTGTCGAATTGCCAGCCCGGTGCCCAACTTTCCACCGAAGGAGCACACACACTCACACCTAGGGCCAATTTAGAGTGTCCAATCAACCTACAGCATGTCTTTGGGATGTGGGAGGAAACCGGAGTACCCGGAGGAAACCCACGCAACCACAGGGTGGACATGCAGACTCTGTACAGAAGGCACCCCAGCTGAGGATCGAACCAGAGAACCTCTTGCTGTGAGGTGGCAACGCTAACCGCTGCACCACCGCGGCCACCCATTTTATGTATAACAATAAAGTGCTATAAATTCTAGCAGGTGGGTGTCTCACGTGTTTTAGGCAAATTGAGAGAGGTCCCAAAGTATCACCAAAGAGATAGCTAGGTAATGAGAGTGGAGTGTTACTGTTTATCCGATATGTTATTTAGTTTTGGGCCATTGCAGGAGAAGGAATTCGGGAGCCTTATGCAAGAAGCAAGCCTCTGATATTCTTCAAGAAATATCTTAACTTTACCCATAACCAAGTTTTATACAAGAATGAAGAAATTATATACAGAAGAAAATGGTTTGGTTTACTTGAAAGATGGTTTGTCATGATTCTATGTAACAGAGAAGTCATATTCAGTTTTAGAATAGGACTGCCTTCCTCAGAATGGTTTTATTGCTTAACCCCTTTTTTGTGCCTCTTTTAGTAACCATTTTTGGTCACATTCTCCATGGCTTTGAATGGTCATATCTTTAAAATTGTTTAACATATTCTGATGAAAATTTTCTGGAAAGCTAGTACCCCACTCAGTTATATAATGTTTGTAAGTTGTGCTACTAGTTTGAAACACAGTGGCACAGCTGCATCCTGAGTTTAACATGGTAACATTAATTTTATTTCTCTTTTCTGCCACAACATTTAAAATTATCGAAACCTCAGTTTTATACAAAAGTATACGTTGTTCGTAGATCTAATATTACAATAACCTAGTACATATATGTTTTTGACAGCTCTTATTATTGTATCTACAAGCAAAGCTAATAACTACACTTTGTACTAAACCAAGGATGGGATTCTGCAGGGCTACTGCCAGCAGTAAGCCCTAACATGGTAAAAAAAACTGCAGGCAGTAGGCCTTTCTCATTTAGAATGGTAATGAGGCTTGGTTATTTTAGACTGTGCAAAAACATACAACGAGATTATTCCCCTTTGTAAAGCTAATACTAAATATATAGCTAGAGTTTATTTTGCATAATATGGATATTTAAGGAAGTACTCCTTGACAATGGGAGTTCACTTATGTCCAGAGTAGCCCAACAACTGTGTCAATGCTTTAAGGTCAAGCAATTAAAAACTTCAGTGTACCATCACCAATTACATATGCTAGTGCAGTATTTTAACAAAACTTTAAAATCCATGCTGAGAAAAGTTATTGAGGAAGATGGCAAAAACTAGGACGAATAAGTACTATACCTCCTTCCTACTGTTAGAAAAATACCAGACCTTGACAGGGTTTAGTCGTTTTATATTATTATATGATAGGCACCCTTGCAGACTGTTATGTATTGCCAGAGAAACTTGGAAAGAATACAAAATCCCATTTTAAGGTGCCATGGGACACTATCCCAACTTATAAGACAGGCTAATAGTGATGACACTCATTGTACAGAAAAACACGGACAGATCCCATACTACACCACAAGGGTTGTATAGTACAAATGCAAGGACCAGGGAATTCAAAGCTGGAGCTTAGGTATTAGTTTTAGCCCTTCCACACAACGTCTTGGCTGAAAGTCAATGTCCATTTGAAATAGTGGGAAAATTACTTAAAATAAGCTACATGGCTGGACAAACTAGTAAGACAAGGCTAGAGCAGATACACAGTATTAATGTTCTGCCAGAAACTGATGGAACTGTATCTGAGCTTTGTATCTGTAGGGCAGGTAGATGGCACACTATTTAAACCACAGAAATAATAGAAAAGGGAGTTTCTATTAAGAAACAAGAAAGTATTTTTCAGAACTCCCTGGAAAAACAAACCTAGCCCAACCCTATATTGATACCATTCCAGGAGAAGTACCAAAATTATATAGAAAAGGCTGTGGGGGTGACAGAGTCACAAAATGAACAATAATGATTTTGGGAGGCTGAACAGTATTTCAAAATTTGACAGCTACCCAATACTTGAGTAAAAAAAAAAAAATAGTAAAGAGGCTGGGGGAGAGCACCATTCCTGACCATATTAGATCTGAGAAATCGACACTGGGAAGTCCTTCTAATAGCTGAAACCATGGGAATGACAGGCTTTTCAACCCCAGAAGGATTAGTCCAGTGTATTGTCCTTCCTTTTGGGCTACATACCTTTCCAAGATTAATGGCCAAAGTCCTAAAGCATCATATCAGGTGTGCTGCTGCTTGTCTAGATAATGTCTGAATACACTCAGAAGACTGGGGCTGCCATCTTTCTAAGATACAGGCTGTATTAGTCTCTCTGAGACAAGCCAGACTGACAGCCGGTGCCTCCAAGAACAAGTTAGGCATGACAGAGGTAAAATATTTAGGGTATCCAGTAGAAAGGGGAATTGTCAAGCCCAGAAAGAAAAGCTAGAAGCAGTAAGAAATTGTCTTATTCCAGGAACTAAGAAGCAAGTGACAGCCTCCTTGGGGTTAGCTGGGTACCTGTTTTGGTATCTATACCATGCCCTCTTACAGATTTGACAAAGGAAAGATACCTCTTAAGGTAACGGGACTTTGAGGGAGAAGCACACTGTATATGCTCTTTAAGTGGAAAGATAAGCAAGGCAGAAGCCAACTGTTCCACTGTTGAGAAGGCATGACTGACAATCAAGTGGATGCTTCTGTCACTGAACTTTATTTGTTTTACAGATAAATTGGCACTGGTCACAGTCCATGTTCCCCTCAGTGGGGCTACAAAAGCAACAGGATGGGAATACTAAAGTTTATATGTAGATGTTGTTACACCATTTAAATTTTACGACTTGATCCACCACAGTGCAGATGCCCTGGTAGGGTTCAAATTCCATATACTGAGCTTGAAACTTAAGCTTTCAAGCTCATAGTTTTTCACCTATGATGTGTGAAAATGTTGTAAAACTGATGCAAATAACACTAATGTAGTGCCATAAATGTATATTGTTTCTATAAGACAGCTATGGCTTTGTATTAGATGGAGAGGTTTCCCACAGGAATTGTTAATGAGCAAGTATTCCATTAAAATTGTATATAAAATAATTGTCACAGCCTTATTTATTTGAATTTTTATCAACTGACGTAGAGAGCCAAACATTACTGTTCTGTTGCAGTCAAAAACAACAAACCACAGCTCTGTCCTATTTCATACAAAACAACAGACCACAGCCCTTATGAACAGAGCTGCACCATTCAACACACAAAAAATCTAAAAACCTGTGGTTTGTTGTTTTATATTAAGGTCTGAGGAAGCGGTTTTCCACGAATGTGCTCACCTTTTTGTTATTAAAATTCTTGTTTTATTTTTACATTTGTTTTATTATGCTGCTTTTTTGCTACTCTTCTTTTTTGGATTATATTCCAAAGAGCAGTTACAATGGGCAGCCGCGATGGTGCAGTATTTAGCATTGCCACCTCACAGCAAGAGGTTCTCCGGTTCGATTCTCGACTGACGTGCCTTCTGTGTGGAGTCTGCATGTCCTCCCTGTGGTCATGTGGGTTTCCTCTGGGTGCTCCGGTTTCCTCCCACATCCCAAAGACATGCTGTAGGTGGATTCAACACTCTAAATTGGCCCTAGGTGTGAGTGTGTGCGCCTTCTGTGGAAAGTTGGGCACCGGGCTGGCAACTCGACACTGTAAAACTCCACTGCCAATCATGAACGGAAAGGTGATCCGCTGTGGCATCCCCTGACCGGGAAAAGCCGAAAGAAGAAGAAGAAGATTCCAAAGAGCAGATGCAGACATGAAGGCTTGGAAACTGATTCTATATTAGTGTATAGTCAACACAAGGAGTCCATGATGGCAGACTAATATTGTGTCTCTTCATTTACTCAAACGTGCATTGCCTTTTGTAATGTATGGAAACTTGATTGTTGACGTGTGCTTTTTGTTTTTGAATGTGGTCAACACAAGAAGACCCTGACAGCAGACTCAGATTGATCTTCTTTATTTACTCAAATGTGCATTACCTTTTTACCGTGTTCGAGCTGGTTATCACTTACGTTTTTTGCTTGTGTTTGAGTGCTTATTACGGATTTTAACAGGGTTCATTAGCTCTCTTATACAATATGCAGACGACTCTACACTCATCTCAATCTCCAGTAGTATCACAGACCTTCTCACACTTACTCAAAACTCCTTTCTATCCACAGATAAATGGCTATCTTGACAATCTGCTTATCCTTAACCCCAAGAAGACCAAGCTCCTGCTCTTTCTCCCCCGCTCACTTTCCAACCATAAATCTACATTTACCATGACATCCTCTAACAACACTATCATAAAACCTGAACCACACACTAAACTGTTAGGCATCATTATAGGTGACAAACTCAAATTTAACTTACACTTACAGCAAGGAATAAAAAAAACACACCAGAAACTTGGCTTGCTCTATGGTAACAAAAGATTTCTTACTCCAAATGCTAGACTCACCTTAGCACAGTCCTTCCTCTTGCCCACACTTCTCTACGCAGCCCCCATACTAACCAACATACAAGCTGCCACCATGAACAAACTGCAACAAACTTATCACAAAATTGCAAGATTCATTACCAACTCCCCGTACAACTACCATCACTGCCTGTCCCTGAACTCCTTACAATGACTTGAATTCCCTCAACTACTGCTACTTTCTCAATTTCAAGTTATTCACTCCATTCTATACAGGCCTTCATCCTGTCCAGCTCTCACTACTCTTGTATCTACCTATACCCCTTCTAGAACCCTCCGCACCTCTAACCAACAACTTCTGAATGTAGATCATCCAAAGAAGAACACAGGCAAACTGCAATATAACTGCTCTATAGCCCACACTTGGAACAAACTTCCTTTAAACATCCGCTCCATCATATACCCTGCACACTTTAAAAAGGAACTCAAACATTATCTTCTCAACACTAAATCATGTCTCTGCTTAGAACCTACCTAATATTTCCCCTTTAAACAATGGTGCTTCTTCCCTCTGAACTCCTGAAAGCATCTATACCTTCCTACGAAGCCTAGACAAGAAATCTGATCACTTGTATATCACTTATTTGATCACTTGTATATAACTTGTTTGTATATATATATATATATATATATATATATATATATATATATATAGATATATATATATATATATATATATATATATATATATAAAAACAAAAAAATAGGAGTTCATATACTCATTTCTTTGAGACAATCCTCTTACAGTAATCTAAATATGTTTTATCCATATTTGTATTAATATGTTTTGGAGTTATGCTTGGTTATGGTACTTTCTATTTTTTGTTACCCATGTTATCCTAAATTGTTTTGTAAATGGACCTTTTCTCCTTGGGTCTCCACTGAAAATGGGCTGCTGGCCCAACTGGGCCAACCCGGTTAACAAATGTCAAGTAAATAAATAAAATGTAATTGTATTGTTCATTCTCAGAAACTTCAGCATTTTAGAGAATGAACAAGTAACATTTTAGTTTTGTTTTAAGATGTTACTTTCCCTCTGAGATGTAATAACCAGAGAGTGTAAATGATATTTGTGGGGGTGGGGTGCAGGGAGGGTTTTCTGGCTGCAGAAATAGTATTTTGAATTTGTATAGATTGTGTGTTAGCACGCAGTAACAGTTTCTTCATGCATTGTTGGAATGTCCATTATGTACTTGATAAAATAGTGCTGTATATTAGATGAGGAGATGCATTTCATGATGTGGTGAACTGAAGGAGATATAATACACCTGACTGATATAACTGCTAAACAGGTTAAGGCAATGAAGTTTCATGCTAAGTGTAAATGTAAACTAAAAGTCCAAAATCTAAAATATGTGAGCCATAGGTTGACATCAGCAGGACTGAAATCTGATCCAGAAACTGTCATCACAGTCATTTATATGTTTGCTAATTTAATTTTATTTATAGGTTCATAGGCTAATAGGTACGTACTAGGCTAGCTGCCCTTGCTGGCCATCTTAAGCTTGGCCAGTTTACCTTTTTATTCATGAATTAACCTGTCCCATTTGGTTAGAGACTGACCTTACTCCATGGCTGATAATTTTATGTAACCCCAGTGAGAATAACTGGGATCATACCATAGATAATTTGAGAGGACCCATGCATGGGATAAAGCATTTAGGAGCTGCCTCTGTCCATTAGTAGTACCAGGGGAAGTACATTTTCTGTTTCCCATCCATAGTTCCAAGTAGCAATTGAATATGATCAGGGATGACATTTGTTCTATGTAGATTGGGAGTCTTTTCCAGAGCAGCACATCCTGTACAAGATATACCCATCCCTCCAAACCTTTCTGTCGAGATTTACATCCTTGGGAGGATGCCTTGTATGACAGACTCAGGTCACCTCTTCTTAGCAGCCTGTAGGATGCCATGTTTCGTAACAGGGCTTTGAATCAGTTCATGTAGGACATGTTTAGGCATTGTATCCTTTTAGTAAGGTATCTCTGTAGGGATTCTAGTTGTTGCATGTGTCTGGACAGATACATGTCAAAGGGGGCATTATATTCAATGACTGGCATAATGAGGGTTGAGTAAAGGGGGACAATGACACCCTTACATGTAGAGTAAATCCCTTTGTTTATAAGCTCTGCAGTATAGAAGGACTTTCTTACAACAATGGGCAAATGTTCAAAGGTTAGGTCACTGTCTATGTAAGTTCGCAAATCCCAAACAACTGGGTCAACTCTTAGGGAAGTTTGTTAATTTGGTAGTTCTCTGGCACAGATGACTTTCCAAATGAAACAGTAATGCATTTTTTTGCCATTTAATTCCAGTCCATGATTTTGGCACTAGTTATTTATTTAGGACAAACCTTCCTGCAGGATGGTTAAGTCATTTGGGGATTCAATGGCTGCTCCTAGCTTGCAGTCATCTGTAAACTTAGTCAGTCAGACCCCCTTTGCATTGGCTTTTACTTCAGAAAAGTAGATTCCAAACAGGAAAGGTTCCAGCACAGAACCCTGGGGCACTCCAGTGTTGGCTGGTCTCTTTGTGTAGGTAACTTCCCATGTTTTGATTTCCTGCACCCTATCTGTGAGACAGTTGGCAGTTCACTGGGTAGCATAGGGGGTTATTCCCAGTGGTATTTAGCTTTTCTAATATGCCTTATTGGGGAATTCTAATGAGAACAATGCACTATTTAAGCATATTGCATCTCGAGATAGACATTGCTTTAAGTTTCGGTTGATAGATCATGTCGTAGCAACATCTAGGGGAGGGGATTTGTCCAATTTCTTGGACCTTAAGGAATATGAGTGGATAGTTAGGCTTTCTGCAGACATTACCCCTGGATTGAATGCAACAGTATCTTTAAAACCTATTTTAACTAGAATACAGCAGACCAGATTAAAATGATTTGGTGTCATATTTTTAATTCTTAACAGTTATTAGTATGTTAGATTTTATGTATACCGTAGTTTGAAGTTAAAAAATTATGTGATTATGTCTTGAACATTGGTTATAAATGTTTGTTTATTTATGAATCATGTGATCATGGCTGCAGGTCACATGATTTCTTTTTGTATATATTATTGGGGAATTCTGTCAGAAACTTTGGCCAACTTGAAGTATGCTGTTTGCACCCTTTTGCTTGTATCCATTACTTTTCAAAAAAATCTACTAGGTTACATTACTGTGGTTTTCTATTGGTATATTTCCTGCTAAAACTACTTTAAGCTTACATTCATACATTTTTCTTACCATCACTCTTCTCTTATAATTTATCCATAGTATCTTGCTTTGACTTGCTGCGGTCCTTCATCCAACTCTTTTTTGTATAATAAGTACTAACTTTATCGCCTGGATGTAATTTTAGAGTTTAGTAGAGTTTTTTCTTTCTTTCATTTTAGAGTCTCCTGTCACTACATCTGACCTAGATACTGCAGGAGCTCTGCCACAAGGCTCTACACCTACAAGTTTACTGAAAATGTTGTCATTGTTTAATGTAAGCATATTTATCATGAAGAACCTTGCTGCATACTAACTTTAATCATTTAAATACCTGCCAGCTCTGTGATTGAAAGTGCCTGTGTAATAGACTGTGCACTCTAAGGACTTCTTACTAATCTGGGCACTGTCCCCTTTTGCTTGACCAGTAGACTATACTGCATATGCCAGTTATTTAGTCTCAGGAAATGATAGACATCCTGTTTTACTTGCATCTCTTTGTTAATTGCTTTGTTCTGACTATAAAATGATTGCTCTCAGTTATTAATTGACCTCGCCAAAATATTTGAAAAATGTATTCAAATTTCAAAGACAACTACTAGATGATCTCCTGCAGGAAGAGCTCCTATCTCCTACACAACATAGCTTCTATCCATCCCATATTATTAGCACTGCCCTTCTAACCTATATAGATACCGTCAATAAAGCTAGAGATAACAGCAAACTAGTCTCTTTCTTACTTCTAGATTTGTCTAAAGCCTTTGACACAGTTTGTCACAGCAAACTTCTGCTTCAGATGTCCTCACTAGGTCTGTTTCAACCCACCCTTCTGTGGTTCAAATGCTAACTGTCCAATAGGTATTAGTCAGTAAAATGGCACTCCACACTCTCTCCTTACCTCCCAGCCACCACCAGTGTACCACAAGGTTCTATCTTTGGTCCCCTCCTCTTTAAAATTTTCACCAACACCCTCTAAACATCCACACAACAGGCCACCTTAATACAAAACACAGATGATTCCACTCTCATTTGCACATCTGGCAACATGGTACACCTCCAAAAAATTACTCGGGAAGTTTTAACAACCAATGAAATGTGGCTTCACAACTCATGCTCAACCCAAAAAAGACCAAAGTATTACTTTTTCCCCCAAAATCTCTCTCTCTCTCTCATGAAAACACAAATTTTAAGTCCTCTCAATTGATAATACAATTATTGAAGTACTTCTCATAGCAAGATATTATTGGTGATAATGGATGTTAATCTAACATTCAACCTGCATATACAAAATTGCATAAGAAAAACTCATCAAAAACTTTCTCACTGATGCAACTAAAACTACACTTGCAATTACTTACCTCCTCTCCACTCTTCTTTATGGTGCTTCCATCCTTACTAACCTCCAGGCTTCACAAAAATTAAAACTTGAACAGTGCTACAACAAAGTTGCTAAATTTGCAGCACATACCCCTTTCAGAACCCACCACTGTATAGCACATTAAAAGCCTTAATTGGTTAGAATTGCCACATCAACTAACATACACACAGCATCTTACCATCTATAAAATTACCCAGCATCCATCTGCCTGTTCAGCGCTAAAACACATTCTACACAACTATGTTCTCAGTCAGTCATTGCAGTCCAGTGACCAAAAACTCCTGCCTGCCTACAAACTTAGCAAATCTACTGGGCTTTGTTTGTACTTGTACAAGGATGCTAAGGCCTAGAATGCCTTACCTGTATCCATCACATCTGTACCCTCCCTCCAGTCTTTCAGAACCACTCTGAAAGACTTCCTAGGTAAAGTATGGCTCTGATGTTCATCGTGTTTCACTGTTGCAGTCATGACTGTAGGGTTCTCCCC
The DNA here is from genome assembly GCF_019279795.1 of Protopterus annectens. Lineage (NCBI taxonomy): Eukaryota > Metazoa > Chordata > Ceratodontiformes > Protopteridae > Protopterus > Protopterus annectens. Next base: position 1,767,710,472 of record NC_056733.1, read on the forward strand.
TGCCGGCAGGCAGTCCTCGGTTGGCCAGAATCCCAAAGTCTGGGTCCGGCGTCGGCTATTCAGCCATGCTCCCTGACGTCAGAGCGCCAGGAGTACAAAGCTGACAACCGACGCCATGTTCTCCAGTCTTTCTTGCTGTGCGGTGATAGCAGTTCACAAGTGCCGGTCGGCTGACTCCTGACAATTTTTTCTAAACAAACTTCAGTCCGAAGATTTTCTTCTCCCACTCAAAGCTAAGTACCCCATTGGGGAAACTTTTTTCTTGCTCCAGTCCAATGTCAGAAAAAGTTAATAATTGTATTTCATGTGGGAAGCAAATACCTCATAAGGATTTTCATTCTTACTGTATTCCTTGCTTAGGCCCTGACCATGACGTAGCTAGTTGTCGGTTTTGTGCTAGATTCAATCAACGTACAATTAAACGAAGGTACGATTTTGCATTTCATTACTTCGGTAGGCATTTTAATTACAAAATGTCGTCGGATATGGTTCCGGCTACCGGAGTTCACAAACGACGCAAGGACAAAGACAGGCCTCCGAGGTCCAAATCAGATGATATCGCACAAGCAGAGCCAGGTTCAGGTTCAGTCGTCATCAATGAGGCGCTTTTGCAGCCCCTGTTGTCAGCCTTTTCGGAACCTATAGCCGAAACGGACTCCCACGAGGAGCCAACTAGGCCTTTGAATATTTCTGTTGCAGGACGTTTGGACAATGCTCCTTTGGATGGGTCTGGAGATGCTGTGCAGGTACCGGCTTCCGAAGGGGTTTTCAGGCCTACTCAGCTTCTAATAAAGGCAAAGCCAAAGACAAAGGCAAAGACTCCTTCCAAATCAAAGACTGCAGCCCAGGCCTCTTCTGATCCGGCTCCCAAGTCTCAGAAACAGTTACTTAAGATGGCGGAGGACTTACTTACTATGATTAGGGGTTCACATCCCCCTCCAGATAAAAGGCCAAGGCAGGAAGTTTATTATGACTCTTCTGATCAGGCTTCTATTTCTTCAGTTTCTTCTTCTGACCAGGAATATTCTTTCCCTCCTTATGAGGATTCTGATGCTGAGGAATCCATTCCTTCAGCTTCTCCCACTGAGGATTTCTCTTTTGGGGAAACTTTGCATGAAATGAGGGAACATTTCCACTGGGAAGGACAGGAGTATTCAGAATCTAAGAAAAGACTAAGGGATTTTCTTCTTCTTCCACAGCATAGACCCCTGGCTATTCCTCCTATTTTGGATATTGTGGATGATGCTTTTTCGGAGGCTAACTTAACTCCTGATTCTTTTCCTCCAGCTCCTGTTAAGCCAGACAGATACTATAGGGTTCCTGATTCCCACCAGTTTTTATACAAGAACCCTACTGCTGACCCTGAAACCATTTCTCAGGGTCCTAAGGGCGTTAAGGCCGCTTCTGCTAAAAAACCCATTCCCACTGAGAAGGATTCCAGATCTTTAGAAAGATTGGGCAAAAAAGTGCACACTTCTGCTACTTTATCTATTAGGGCTTTAAACTGTCAGTTTCATATGCTGAAATACCAGCAATTTCTCTTGTCTGTTCTAAAACAGAAGCTAACTTCCATTTCCGCCTGTGCAGATGATAAGGAGTTACATGACTTAATGCATGCCACTGAACAAGTTGGGAAGCATGGTTTGCACTGTGGATTTGATGCCTTAGAGGCTTCTTTTAGGGCTGCTGCCTCTGGCACAGTAATTAGAAGGCATGCATGGTTAAAGGAACAAAATTTGCCAGATCAAGTAAAAGCTAAATTATTGGATGCTCCTGTTCAGCATAATGTTTTGTTTGGATCTAAAGCTGAAGAGATGATTAAAAAGATGGAGGACAAGGCAAAATCCATGCAAACAGTTAAAGATTTCTTACAAGTAGGAATTTAGTAGGAATTGGCCTACAAAAAATTGGTCCTTTCCCAATTCAGACAGGCCACAGAGGGGTAGATACAGACGCTCCCGAGGAAGGCCTCAAATGCAAGCCTCTTATAGACCAAGACAGTGGACTGCTTCCACCCCTAGGGGAGGAGAGGACAGGTCGCAAGCTCATAGGAAACAGACTCAATGACTCCCTCTGTTGGGCTGCAGGAACTTCTTACCTGGAAGCCCCTCTCGGAGGAAAACTTTCTCTTTTTCACCTAAATTGGACTCATATAACCCAAGACAAGTGGGTTCTGGATGTAGTTTCAAGAGGTTACAAATTCCATTTTCATACCCTACCAAGGCCAAGCGGATGGCCAGATCTTCCAAAACATCAATGGTCAGAGGCCTTAAACCAGGTGGAAGCTCTCTTGGCTGTGAAAGCCATAGAACTAGTTCCACTTTCAGAAACGGGACAAGGTTTTTACTCAAGGCTCTTTCTAGTCCCCAGGAAGCAAAATTCATGGAGACCCATTCTGGATCTGTCAGTCTTGAACACTTTTCTAGAGATACCAAAATTCAAGATGCTTACTCTACAGCAGCTACTTCCAATGCTGACCAAAAATGCATGGATGGTGACTTTGGATTTAAAGGAGGCATATTTATACATTCCCATCAGGCAGGAACGCAGAAAATACCTCAGGTTCAAGGCCGGGTCAAGGCGCTATCAATTCTCTGCGCTGCCCTTTGGATTGTCTACTGCGTCCAGGGTCTTTACCAAATGCCTGGCTCCAGTAGTAGCTTATTGCAGACTCAAGGGAATTCAAATTTACCCTTATCTGGACGACTGCCTTATTCAGGCAGACAGCAAGGATGTCTTACTCCAGCATCTAGAGTTTGTTCAGAATCTTCTCAAGTTCCTGGGATTCACTGTAAACATAAAAAAGTCAAATTTGACACCCTCACAACAGATAATATTTCTGGGCGCTTCTCTAAATACAACAACTCAGATGGCATTTCTGACATATGAAAAACAATTACAGCTGGCCTCAACTTTCAAAACCTTGGCAACTTTAACTCAGCTATCTGCAAGGAGATTCCTGCAGGCTTTGGGTTACATGGCCTCCTGCATCCTTCTCGTACCATATGCAAGGCTACATATGAGGAAAATACAGTGGTACCTAAAAAGTGTATGGTCTCAGCATTGCCACAGTTTAGACATACTGATCTCCGTCCTGCCTTGTCTTCAAAAGGAATTTCTTTGGTGGTCCAAGGCATGTACTCTGAACAAAGGAAAACCCTTCTGTCTGCCTCCTGCCACTCAGATACTGACCACGGATGCCTCAGATTATGCATGGGGAGCCCATTTTCAGGGCAACTGTCTCCAGGGCCTTTGGACAAAGGATCAGAAGCACCTACATATCAATTTAAAGGAAATGTTAGCTGTACAGAAAGCTCTATTGGCCTTCAGGAATCTTCTGCAACCAGGACAGCTACTGATATGGACAGACAACACCACAGTTATGTGGTACATAAACAAGCATGGGGGATCTCATTCCTATCCCCTTTGCAGACTAGCCATGGATCTCTGGAACACAGCTCTAGCTTGCAATCTGGACCTTCAAGCACAGTTTCTACCAGGGAAGCAAAACTTCCTGGCAGACAGTCTGAGCAGAAACCTTTCGGACCCACACGAATGGATGCTGGACACCGAAATATTCAAGATGATTACTGCAGTCTGGGGATGTCCTCACATAGACCTCTTTGCATCCCACCTCAATCATCAACTACAGATTTTTTGCACCAGGACTTTCCACGAACAAGCTTGGAAAGTGGATGCACTATCATTCAGTTGGAGAAACCTCTCGGGATATGCCTTTCCACCTCTTCCTCTTCTTCCACGAGTATTATTAAAGATCAAACGGGACAAGCCCAAGATGATAATCTTGCTGGCCCCAAATTGGCCTCGACAGTTTTGGTACCCAACACTGAAAAACCTTTGTCTGGAGCCCCCTTGGGTTTTACCACAGACTTTGAACCTTCTGTCCCAACACCAGGGTCAGGTTCTACATTCCCATGTCAAAACTCTCAGCCTGGTGGCCTGGTTAATCCAGGGTCTTTGAATCATTCTCTCTTACCCAAGCAGGCTTTAGATGTCATTTTAGAAGCCAGTCTTCCTAGCACTAGGAAATCTTATGCAGGAAAATGGAAAAGATTTTGTTCCTGGATGCAGGCTCAGGATTCTGATCCTCTTATTCCTAACATTCCTCAGATTTTACTTTACCTGACAGACCTCTTACATAAGGGTCTCTCTTTCTCTTCCATAAAGATTCATGCCTCTGCTATTTCTGCTCATTATAATACAGACCCTCCAATCTTTTCCCACCAGCTCATGAGACAGTTTCTCAGAGGAACTAAGAACTTAAGGCCCCCTAGATCTCCTCCCATTCCTGCTTGGGATCTCAACTATGTTTTGGAAAAGCTCACCTTACCTCCTTTTGAGCCTGCTGCCACATCTGACATCAAGTTTTTATCTTGGAAGACAGCCATCCTGTTAGCTCTGACCTCTGCCAGGAGAGTTTCAGAGTTGCAAGCTCTTATGGCTGTAGAACCTTATATTATTTTTCATCAAGACAGGGTGTCTTTAAGGACTAATCCTACTTTCATGCCTAAGGTGGTTTCCAAAGTGGCTTTAAATCAAACTATTCACTTGCCAACTTTTTTCCCTAGTCCTCAAAATAGGGGGGAAAGGATCTTGCATTCCTTGGATGTACACAGACAACTATGTTTTTACCTGGACAGAACCAAGAACATCAGGAAATCAGAGCAATTGTATGTTTCTTATGCTTCAAGTTCCCAAGGTAAAGCCATTTCAAAACAGACCATTTCTAAATAGATTGCTCGTGGAATCAGATTTTGCTATTCACACCATGGAAAGCAAATCCCAGGGAGTATAAGGACTCACTCTACCAGAGCTGCTGCCACTTCTGCTGCCTTCCTCAGGGGAGTTCCTACCAAAGACATTTTGGAAGCTGCAACTTGGAGTTCAGTGCATACTTTTTCCAAGCACTACAATCTACCTCTCTACTCTAAGTCTAGGGCAGGCTTTGCTTCTGCAGTCTTGCAGGGTCTTATAGCCGCCCCCTCTACTTTATGACCACCTCCCTTTCATTCTGCTTTGGGATTCTGCCCTACAGTCATGACTGCAACAGTGAAACACAGTTGTGTACACTTACCATAAATGTAGATGTTCGAGTGTCTTCATTGTTGCAGTCTGGGTTTCCCTCCCTCCTGTCCCCTCTTATTTTTTCTTTTGTGTGATTCCTTTTTTCACCCTTCTTCTGAGGTGTATTTGCAAAGGGTATGGGACCTTACTCATTTTGGAACTTCTGACATCTGGGCAAGAAAAACTGGAGAACATGGTGTCGGTTGTCAGCTTTGTACTCCTGGCACTCTGACGTCAGGGAGCATGGCTGAACAGCCGACGCCGGACCAAGACTTTGGGATTCTGGCCAACCGAGGACTGCCTGCCAGCAGGGAGAACCCTACAGTCATGACTGCAACAGTGAAGACACTCGAACATTACATTTATGGTAAGTGTACACAACTGTACTTTCTTGCTCAAAACCAGGATAAATTGTATCCTCAAATGTGAGAAAGTACCTTTTCATTTCTTATACCTCCTTACTCTCCCTTCTTCATTTACTTCCTTACTGCTATCAAATTCTCTTTCCCTGGCTTTCTCTCTAAATATAGTATAAGCCTTCCCCCCCTCACTTCATATTGCAATTCCTGTTTCTGTTAGACTAATCTACCTTTAATTTCTATATAAACTGTCTAAAATGTCAATAAATATTAAATGATTGTCATATACCTTGTATAGATTCTTAACTAATGTTTTTATATTATGTTTAATTTGTTATAATTATTTAAACTGCAGATGCTTTTGTTTTATTTTTGAAAATTAAGCTGCGGTGGTGCAGCAGTTAGCTTTGCTGCCTCACAGCAAGAGGTTCTCCCGTTTTATTCTCGGCTGGAGCACCTTCTGTGTGGAGTCTGCATGTCCTCCCCGTGGTCAAGTGACATTAAAGACATGTAGGTAGGTGCGAGCGTGAATGGGACGTGTCTTCGTTGAAGGTTGGGCGTCGGGCTGGCAACTCGGCACTGTAAAATCCACTGCCAATCATGAGCGGACCAGAGTTCCGCTGTGGCGAAAAAGCCGAAAGACTAGTAGTAGTAGTGGATAAAATTATTTTTCTTAAAATAGTTTGTAGTAATTTGGAGCTTTTCTTCCCAAGTCTCTGCTGAAATGGGCTTCGACCCAGTTGAACTTTCCTGGTAATCAAATGTCAATAAGTAAATAAGTAAATGAAAATAAATAAATAAGCTTGACCTGCCCTTGATGAATCCAAACTGAGACAAGTCCAGTGTTTGGAGGTTCCCTAGGTCTTGATTGATTAGTAGCATAAGTCTTTCCATGGCTTTGCATATGAGGCTGGTCAGACTTATTGGTCTGCAATTGCCTGGGTCTGTGGAAGGTCCTCCTTTATGCAGTATAACTGTAACTGTTCCCCATTCGGTTGGTACAAAACCTGTATGGAGGCAGAGACTGAACAGTGTTGCTAGAGGTGGAGCTAGATTGTGCTTCATTCTATTTAAGATGCATCCAGGGATATTGTCAGGACCTCTTGATGCTTTTAGTTTTTGATAGTCATTTTAGGACTTGATGTTTTGTGATAGCTGGAGTCAAACCAGTTTTAGGTATTTCTTGAGGGACAGATGCAGGGAAACGAGAGGTAATGTTAGAGCTAAATTTATTGGCTAGTAGGTTCGCTATATCTTCTGCCTCACTGTAGGTGACATCATTCACAATCAGCTCATGGCACCCCTGCATATGCTTTTGAGATTTCAAACATATCTAAAAAATGCCTCAGTAGTTAAAGTATTTTAATGCCTGTTGTCTATGCATTATAAAGAAAATGAAAATGAAATTCAAATGTATCTAGAAAGCAGAATTGCAAAATACAGTGATTAAAAAATCATAAGAAAATGACTTGGCCACATCACAAATAAAAAAAATATATTGAAATATCTTTAATACCTTGGCTTTGCCTTCATGAAGTTAAAAAAAAAAACAGGAACAAGCAAACATCACATATGTATAGACAAGTGGTTAAAACACCATAAGAACAATAAAAAATATAAATGAGATTAAAAATTAAGACATCTTAAAAGCTGATGTGGTACCCTTTTAAGACTGTAGGTAGAATCCCTCAAAGGGTAGTATTTCAGAGACCAGTAAAAGGAATACTTGGAATCACTTGTCAAAATCGGGGAGGGTCGATGGTTCCAGAGAACCAGCCTGAGGCAGGCAAAAGACAAATGCATTCAGCAAGTCGGTTTAGAGGATTAAGGAGCTGTTAATGAGCCATTTCCTGTCATCCAGTGGTACAAGGTTTGACTCCCTCGGCCTGCATTGCCTAACTCTGTAACTCTGAGCAAGTTACTTAAAAAGACCCTACTTCTGGCCTGAGTGATGTATATGAGTAAAGACTATAGATGTACAAAATAATAACACGTACTTAGAAGAGGGACTGTAACTGTAAACAGTAGTAAGAGAAACTAAATTTATATGTGTATGGTAAATGCTGTCATGTGGAACAGTTCATAACACTTTACAAGTCATATTCATAGGATCATAGGAGGTTACTAGGCTATTGGCCCTGAGGCCCATATAAGCTTAGCCAAGAGTTTAGCCCATGTTTAGATAAGTCTTCACCCAAAGCCTCTGTCCAGCAGGGACACAGATGGACTCCCAGGGGTGTATTTTCTGTTTCCCATCCAGGTTGCACTTAAAAAGGGCTAATGAGGTACTCTGCTTGATGTGGAGAGAGAGTCTATTTCACAGATGGGGGAGTCTCTGGGACACAAATCTTTCCCACCAACAAGTCTTATTTAATATACAGACCAGGTTGAGGTCACGCGTATGGGTTGATCGAGTGGAGCTTCATTTGCGGATATGCAACAGTCCCATCAAGGTAGGGTCTGAGATTGCTTTGTATGCCAGACAGAGGTCACCTCAGAGGAGTCTGTGTGAAACTGAGTAGAGGGACAGGGCTTTTAGCCTGTCTGTGTAGGGTAGATGTTTGAGGTCCTGGATTCTCCTGGTGAGGAACCTCTGTGGTTTCTCCAGCTGCTGCATGTGGTTTGTGAGGTACATGCCGAAGGGGGCGTTGTACTCAATAATTGGCCTTATAAGCGAATAATACAGGGATGTTATGACCTCTTTGTCCCTGGATGAGAAACCATTACAAATGAGGTGGGCCATGTAGAAAGCTTTTCGTACAACTAAAGCAACATGGTGGTCAAAAGTCAGGTTGCTGTCAACCTGGGTGCCCCAAATCTCTCACTACTGGTTGTGTATTTAGGACTTTGTTATTAATGTGATAATGTGGGTACATCACTCTCCCTAAAATGGATGATAATGCATTTTTTGGCATTCAGCTTGAGGCTGTGTTTCTGGCACCAGTCATTTGTTCAGGTGAGACCCTCTTGGAGGACGTCCACATCACTTGGGGAATTGATGACTGCACCCAGCTTAAACCTCATAACTGTCATCCAGCATAAAAATAATGCTGGTAAATCACTCTTTCCCAGCACCATTGCCAAAACCTGGAACACACTACCAATTCAAACAACTTCTACTACCACCTTTAATCATTTAAAAAACTCCTTAAAACCCACTACTTAAGTAACTGGTTATGCTCATGCCACTTCCCAGGTTAATCCATACCAAGTGAATTGTTTCACGTGTTCAGCTAATTATAATCAGATTTGCCCTGAAAGCTTGTAAACCCATTTATATATACCTTATAAACCTATAACTAAAGTTTTAAGTTTACTATGTACCTCAATGTTTTACTATGTACCACAGAGTTTACTGTGTACCTCAATGATTGCCTACTGGACTGTCTAACTAGAATTGTTAACTTGTAACAAATTATGTATGAATACTATTTGTATGCTATATTTTCTTTTCTCTCATGTACTGTATTATATTGTACTGTGGAGCTTTTCTCCCTGGACCTCTGCTCAAAATGGTCCGGTGTCCAGTCGTACTTTCCTGGTAAACAAATGTAAAATAAAAGTAAAATAAAAATGATGATCCATTCCATGGCCTTGCAGATCAGGCTAGTTAGGTTGATGGGTCTATAATTTCCCAGATCGGTGGATGCTCCACCTTTGTGTAAATGGATGACAGTGACTGTCCTCCACTTGGCTGGGACAAAGCCAGTACTCAAGCTTTGCTTGAATAGGGTGCCTAATGGTGCTGCAGGTTCATGGCTGAGTTCATGTAAGATGCAGTCTGGGATGTTATTGGTTCCCATGGAGGCTGTATTTTTTGCCTTTGAGAAGGCAGTGATGACCTGTTCCCTAGAGATAAGAGGTGGGGGGCAGGTACTGGGGATGTCCTGATTTACTGATGGGGGTACAGAGGGGAGAAGATTCTGCTGAATCTGTCAGCCAGTAGATTGGCTACATCTACAGCATTTATGTATGTGGTATCCTTGACCACCAGTTCTGAACAGATCTGGGTGCTTCCTTTGAGACTGGGAACATATGTAAAGAAGGCTTTATAATTGTCTCTAGTAGATGTGACCAATTTGGACTCAAAGTCAGCTTTAGAGGATTTCACTAGTGCTCTTATTTACTTGTTCAGGCTAAGGAGAGATTGCTTCCAATTGGGAACCTGCTCCTTCTGGATCCTGGACAGCATTTTTTTTCCTTTTGTTATACAGTTTATTTATTGCAGATGTCCACCAGACAGTTTTACTCTTCCTTGCGGAGGATGATTTTGCCCTGTCAGGTATTCCTGATACCATGCATCTGTATAAGTTCTCGTATAGTACTTTGGTGTAGATTTGGGCATTGGTGCCAGTTCTTACAGTGGGGGAGGGGGTTGTGAAGCTGTTTATACCATCCCTCAGGAGGTTGTAATCAGCTTTGGAGAAGTTTTTTGTTTGACCCTAGCTAGAGAGGGGGTCAGGGGAGATGGTCACTTTGAAAGTGACCGCTTTATGGTTGGATTTTACCAAGGAGGATGATACTGTAGGGGTGCTGCAATGGTTACTCATGTTGGTTAATACCAAGTCCAAAATATTATCACCTCTTGCGGGGGTAATGATTAGCTGTTCCAAGGTATTTGCATTGATAAAATCGAGGAATCACTGGGCATTTGTGTTCTGGCATGAGTAGTTTTTCCAATCTATGGTTGGGTAATTAAAGTCACCCAAGATCAGGGCAAAGGGTTGAATCTTGATAGATCTGAAGAGGTACCAGATAGGAGGAGTGGGCATCTTGAGTCAAATGTGGGAGCCTGTAGCTAGCTATAATTTAAAGAGTGTCTTGTCAATGGTTAACTGCACCTGGAGTGTATCCTGTGTGTCATACTGTTTGACTAGTCTGGAGGGGTGTGTGTGTGTGTGTGTGTATGTGTGTGTGTGTGTGTGTGTGTGTGTGTGTGTGTGTGTGTGTGTGTGTGTGTGTGTGTGTGTGTGTGTGTGTGTTTAATATATATTGAAACTCCACCTCCACCTCCTTTGGCTTTGCTGCCCACAGTTTGGGATCTGAATGTATGATAGGATGAGTAATCAGGTAAGGCTGGGGTGGTCTCTACAGCTTTGAACCAGGTTTCTGTGACTGCACAAATGTTGGCATCTTCCAGGATTAAGATTTCTTTCAATGAGTGCAGTTTCATGTTTAGACTCCTAGCATTTAGCAGCATGACCTTTAATTTGCATTTTGTTGAAATGTTTATGTTGGTAGTATCAACTTTGTGACTTTTCCTAAAAAAAGGCACTATGGGAGAGGCAAGGGCCTTTGCCAAAAGCCTGAAGCCCAAGTGAGACAGATGCAGGCCACCTATAGCAAAGCATTGTGGTCTGTCGATCATATCTTCCCAGGCTGTCAGGTACTGGATTCCCCTGGAATGACACCAGAAAATAAGCCAAGAAGTCAATCATTTTCTGTTTGTATTGACGGATCATTCTGGGTGATAGTACAGTGCTGCTTAAGGCTAGGGACATACCTGCCTGGGACACATATTCAGCGAGCTCAATCATGTCCCTCTTCACATATAGTTCAGGGAGGTGTGTCTCAAGTTGTCCATGCCAACATGGATTATGACAGTCATAGCAGTGCCTGTTGTTGAGAGACTTGAGTGTATGTGTTATATGGCGGATTCTGGCACCTGACAAACAACTAACCATGACTTTCTCCTTATCCAGCCTGGTGAGAGGCACATCTTTGGGTCTCACAATGGAGTCTCCTATGACTAATATGTTGGGTTTATAGTTAGGCCTTAGGGCTGCGAGACACTGGTGTGTGCACTATTGCATGGTATGTGGTGTGGAGTTCTCATGTGTTTTTGCCTGTGAGGTCTCCTTTGTTTGGGTTTATTTTTGTTGAGAACCTCCGCATATGTGGATGTGTGTTGTATAGTTGTGAGTGGTGTGTGAGGTGTAGTGATCGTGTTGACAACCTTATCAGTGCCAGATATACTGGCTTGTGAGGGAGAGAGCATAGACTCTAGCTTCTTTATGTAATTACATCTCTCACAAATTGTATTCCTAGGTGGTAGTAGTAGATGGTTGTCCGTGTACGTGAGTCAGTTGCTACACTGTCTCAAGATGCCCATATCAACCAGGCTGGCAGGAGAAACCGTAGGAAATTGTCCATCCATATTTGTCAGAATCTGAGGAGAGCAAAGGGATAGGCCTAAAGCACAAGTGCTTAAACCAAAACTAAGAGGTGTAGAATAACACTTAAAATGTAAACAGCCTAAAAACAAGCAGTAATAATTGCAGCAGAGAAGATGCAATTGAACACTTTAGAGAACAAGTAGCAGAAAAACAAAGATGAAATAATAGAGTAGGAGGAGGAAACACAAATACTGTAAAAGCAGCTGAATAATTGTTTTAGTAATGTGGAAAGGGAGAAAGGAGGAACAGAAGATAATTCAAGGCTAAGAAACTAAGGAGGTTGGCCTTTCCAGATGTTCTCTCTGTATTAGGTAGAATGAGCTAATGATACTGGACTGGCAGGAGGAGTGTCCCAGATAAAATTTACAGTAGGGGCAGGCAAGTGCAAAGCCACCAAGTATGCTACAGCTACTAGCTACACTGTTTTAGACAGAAAACACTACAGAAATGTTTATCACAGCAGAAAAACAGCAGTGAGATACTAAATTAAAGTTTTAAACAGATAAAGGAGCAAGGAGATTCTAGAGAATGCTTTTAACTGCAAACACATCAGTTATATGATACACTCCTTGGCAGGAAATCAGAACAATGAAACAGATGCTTAACAAATGGAGAAAATTACCAGTTAATACCTTTCACACAGTGAAACTAGCTAAAAAAGCTTTACAAACAGTGTGACTAACAAAAGTGATTTAACAGACCCTGTAAGGCAGACAATTTCATTACAACAGTGCACATTAGTTTATAGTAATAAAATACAGTAAAAAGTAGGAGCAGACAATAAAAAAGTACTGTAAATGGTTAGAATAAGCGATAACTAGTAAAAATAAGCAAAAAACAGGATACTTATTGTTATGTATCACAGATCAGAGTTGTGGTCAGTGCCCCTTCTCCAGTCAGCTCATTGTGAATAAGCAAAAATCCTCTCAAAGGCAGGGCTTAAATACCAGAAGGTACAAACCTGAAACAACTTAAAAAAAAGCTCAAAAGAACCAATGAGTGCTTACTCCAAGACCTAGACCAGCCAACCTTTACCCGCCAGTGGCCAATCAACACAATCCTCTCACTAAAGCGAAGAAAGGCTTCTGCTAATCCAAGATAGCTTGGAACATGTGCTCAGAACAAACAGCCACTGCAAACAAACAACCAGGCCCAGAGACAGCAAATCTGAACTGGCCTATGCTACAGTTAATACCTACACTATTTTAGGCAGCAAACACTACAGAAATATTTACTGCAGCAGAAAACAGCAGTGTGACACTAAATGGAAGTTTTAAACAGATAAAGTCATTGTATTAGGCACATCAAAGACTGAAGGGTTCTGCTTTGGAACCTCAAAAATACAAATTCTTGAAACTTATAAGATTAAGCCCAAATGCTAGAATCACATTAGACTGAAAAACACAAAACACACAGTACCCCTGCACCACCTGCAACTAATATAGTCCAACTCTGAGATCATACAACAGTGGGGAAAGGACCAATACCCCACTCTCTGCTATGTAGCAATTCCACACAGTCCAGGTCTTGGCAAAAAGAAACATTGTTTTGTTTCTTTTTGCCATTTTGATCTTATGTGATTTGAAATTTATTGACTCTCTCTTGTAAGTTTCATGGATTTATATTTTGGACGTGCAAAAGTGGAATGGACTGTGGAGGGTTCCTTAATCTGCAGAAGTATGTCCTGAAAGGGAATGATCCAGGCAAGGCATGCAACTTCACATATCAAATATATTGAGCAAAGCATAAGGTGGCACAGTGGTGCAGCAGGTAGAAGTGTCACATGGTTAAGTGAGTGTTGTGAGCAGTTTGTAAGAAGATAATGGAAGGTTCCAAGGAGATAATGGATTTTTCTAAGAAGGTAATGGGATGTTCAAAGAACTGCATTTTAACACAGTTCTTTAGTAATTCATGGCAGCACTGTGTCCCAACAGTTAGAGTAGCTGCCTTAAAACACTATGTTCTTCATTTGGGCTCTAAGCTGGGTTTCCTTTCTTGAAAAGTCTACATGTCTTCAGTATACCAGCAAGGCTTTTCAATAGGTGATGCAGTTCCTTCCATGTACCAAAGATATGCTATGGTTGAACTGGTGAGCATTCAAATTGTCCATAGTTGTACATGAGTTCAAAAGCATAGTAAGGGTGGGGGCAAAGGGGGCAGCTACTCTGGGTGCAAGTTATTAGGGGGCACAACTAGAAAATGCAGTTCCTGCATTCTTTTCTTCATGCATGAGGTGCCAGATCGGGGACCTGCACTGGGCTGTCGATGAACCAGCTATGGCTGTGCATGACATGCTTGTATGAATTAAACTGCATGTATATGTACATGCTGCCATGGACTGGTATCCGTCCAGGATTAGTTTCTCTGTCTAGGCTTTGGCCCCTCTGAATGCCTGAATTGGACAAAGCTGGAAATCAGGAAATGAATGAATGAATGAATGAATAAATGAATGAATAATTCAGCAACATTCTTATCAGCTATGCTTGGGGGATATTGACTGTCTGTAGGCAGCTTGTTAATACTTTTCCACAAAGTTTTGTTTATAATTAAGAAACTCTGTGCTCTCTGTTTAATGAAGTTCTTAAATTTATTTCTGTATATTGGCATAATGAGACAGGGATTTTATCAAAAATACATTTTATTCAGGTGTTATCCTCAGATATCATTACAGACTTTCCTTTGGCTGGCTGATATCCAAGAGAGAAATGGAATGTTTTACAATGAATGCCTTAAAAGGTACAGTTTCTGCTGGAATACCCATTAGAGTATCGAGTTTATCACTCTTAGCCTAGTGAGTGCTGTACTGTGAACCTTTCTTAGCCCTGACAATATGTTTTGTACAGAGGAAAAATGGTCCATGCAGCAGTATTTTTATGCATTTTTTCAAGCAGGGTTTTATTAGGTCTGTACAGCTTTAAACCATCTCCTTGTTAAACCAGTGTTACTCTTAGTAACAACTGTAACCTAACAAAATAAGGGATAATGAAATGCCTTTCAGTGATGAACAAACGACATACCTTACCTCTTGGCTCTAGTACTGGTGATCATGGTTGAGAAAATGTGATGCCTCCTACACATTAATCAGAGCTGTTCCCTAGTAACACAACTCTTTTTTTTATATATTTCAGTTTGCGGAGACATTCATGGTCAGTTTTTTGACCTGATGAAGTTGTTTGAAGTGGGCGGATCACCGGCCACAACTCGTTACTTATTCCTGGGAGATTATGTGGACAGGGGATACTTCAGTATTGAGGTAAGCAATTTCTTCATATATTCATAACAACCAAGTTAGTTTCATCTATAGTACTATTTCTTTCTCAGGCAGTTACTTTACATATAAATGTTTTTTAGCAGTCCTCTTGTAAAGTACTATCATTATGTTGCAGAAATTGTTGAAGTGTATTAATAATTAAGAAAATATATAAGCTGATTGAATGCGCCTAGATTTTTCAAAGCTGTATTTGTCTTGTGACATTTAACCATGTCATTTCAAAATGTAATAATACATATAAATAAGTTTTTTTCTGTAATTTTTATTACTTTATGTTTTGTCATATTTGAATTTAAAAGTGTGTAGAACTTTTAGTTTCTTGCTTTATTTGACTTTAATCTCTGAAATTGTCTGAAACTGTCAAGTGACATGGATAAAAGTGGACAAAAACAACAGCCTCCTAGGACAGGATGCTAAGTGATCAGATGTCAGTAATCACTTGATCTTCTTAACTAGTATACTTGCGACTTCACAGTTTAACTGCTCAAGAGAGATAACAGAGCGAATCCAGATCCTGGAGTGCTCTTTAGCTTAAGCCACTTTCACGCTGTTGCACTAGTAAATGCTGTGCTCTGAAGTACTCATGGCTTTCCACTAGTTTGCTGGAGTGCCTCCTTTGGAAAGCCTGCATCCTCTTCAGAACTCTTTTGCATGACTAGAAGTATTGTTGGGGTTTTAATTAGTTGAGTGAGTTTCTAAAGTTTTTATTGGAGTACCTCGTATTTTTTTAAACTGGCTGAATCATTGCTTCTGTTACATTTATTGCCACATTTGTTCATTTTTATCATTCATATTAAGACTCTCTGTGGGACTGTGGCACTTACATTTTATTTAAATGTATTATTATTTAAGCATTCATATACTTCTCATGAAACAAATTTGATGGCTGTTTCCTCCTTTATTTTAGAGCTTAGAAATTGACTATATTTTGAAAAATGTTGACTTTGTTTCTAACCTGTTGTTCAATTAAAGTGGGCATTTTTGATGATGCTGAAACATGTGAAGATCAGTTAGTACTGACTGCATTTAACAACTGCTGCCCAGTATTTTCTTTTCATTCTTAAGTCAGATAACTATATATATATATATATATATATATATATATATATATATATATACATACACACACACACACACACACACACACACACATGCATACACATATATGTAATTATATATATAGATATATATATATATATATATATATATATATATATATATATATATATATATATATATATATATATATATATATATATATATGTATATATGTGTATATTAGGTAGTATGCTAGTATGTGGTTATCTTTTGGGAACCAGTCACACATTTCTCATTTGTAAGATCTGTACACCTTTTTCTTTCAGAATGTTTAAAGTCATTAATAACCTCCCTGCGAGATAGGTTGGCTTGTTGATACTGGGGCAGCATGTCCACCCGCAAACAGGTATCCAAGTTTGTCTGGTCGCTCACAAACCTGGGGGATCAAGTGGCCAATGGCTGTCTTTCATGCATCCATGGAAGAAGGGTGGTGATTCAAGTCTTCTGTAGGATTTTCTTCTAGCAGAAACTAGAGATTAGTCTGGGATGAACTGTTTCACTAAATCAGACAGAGGCAGATCTAGGAAGTCATGGAACAAACGTGGCAGCGTGTGTCTGTATCCTTGGTATAAATGTTTCACATATTTTCCAGCAGGGGTGTCAGAATAGGCTAAGAAAATCACATGGTCACTCATGTGCGTACTTAAAAGATAACCCAGATTTTGTGATTCTGCATTTCCCATACTCACATCAGGACATGTAGGTTCTTCGGGGAGGTGACTCCTGTGACTGTGTTCATAAAATGTGAGTTCCTTCCTGTTCATCAGTATTGGTTGCATACCAGCCAGCTTTTTGCACAATCTACCTTCCTCTACATGGGTCTGCATATGCCTCACGCTGTTACAAAGGTGTCATTAGTTAATGTGAGCCCTGTAACATAAAAGCAGTATTGGCTAAAACTGTCTTCATTCATTTAGCAAGAAGTCTTTGTGAAACTTATCGTAAAACAATAACAGTAAATATCGTAATACCTCTTATAGAGTAATCTCACCATAAGTGTATACAAGTGATCTAAAATCAGTACATCTGTGTTGTAGTCTAAATTATTAGTTATGTATTTATTTATTTATTCCATTTGTTAATCCAGAACCTTTTCAGTCAGTACACACGTTAGAACCGACAATAATTACAAATAAGTTCTTTTCAAATGCAAATATATAGAAAACAGTTTATTAGGGCTCTGTTAACAGATACCTTGCAGCATCATGTACGTATTTATGGTCATTCATATCCAGATAGGGGAGGTTCAGAAAAAAAAGACTTCAGCTTTTCTTCCCGCACTAAAGCCAGATCTACACCCTTCTGCAACAGCAGAAAAAAACTCTGTTTTTTCCTAAAGCCAGATATACACCACCTTAGGCTCAGTCCTTCAAGTAAAGAACAAAAAAAGCTACTTTTTTGGCTTAATGTGCATAAAACACTGAAGTGCCTTTCTGTACTGGCATTCAGAACTGCAGGAACTGCACTTCTCCATTGTGTCCTCTAACACTTTGCATATGGTGCTTTTGCTGTGAGCTTGCTACAGCTGTGCTATGTTTTTTTCTGGCCAGAACACCTTTCCCAATATTTGTAATAACAAGAAAGACTTTCGTTTATGGTGGACTGGGCGGTGGAAAACTAGGGAGAGGATACTCAGTAACTGATATGTGCCAACTAATCAAAGTTATTAATATCATACTGTAAAGAATATAAAATAAGGTCAACACTGGGAAAGTTAAACTTTTACAGCTATAATGAATAAACCATTACACCCACAGACCTTTTTCTCTTAATATATTAATTAGAAGATGGTTGTAATGCACTTGTTGAATGTATGCTTTGTCAACAATGTATATTGCTTTAACTTTAATTGAAGGTTCTATTTCTCATTGTCAGGAGATGTTAAATGTCAGATCACTGAATGATTTTGTGGTGTGCAAGCTATGCTTATGTGTAGGTAAATGGAGTTCTATCACTTAGGGTTAGACTAAGTGCTAAATTAGGGAACAGAACGAGTGGTGTGTGCGCGCGCGCGCGCGCGTGTGTGTGTGTGTGTGTGTGTGTGTGTGTGTGTGTGTGTGTGTGTGTGTGTGTGTGTGTGCCTCTCTTGTGTAGTGGTACTGTTAGGGACAGAGTGTTTGGTAAGGTAATGTGTAGGTCTGAGGTTAGGGGAAGGTGTGTAGGGTGAGAGTTAGCACATGTGAGTAAAGCGAAATGGGGGTGAAGCAGTTCCACTCTACTCATGTGCTAAACCTAACCCTGACACTGCCCCTAACCCCACCTCTATACACTGCCTTATCAAAAACCCTTTCACTAATAGCAGTACCATTCAGGCAAATTATATCTGGGTGTACGTTTTATTTTTTTTTTTCTATTAGTTGGCTGTTTAGAAATGGAAAGCATTGTTTTCCTTTGCTGTCAGTTGTTGTAGGTTTCAACATGCAGAATTCTACATTGATGTTTCCACACATCAGTATATTTCTGCAATGTTAATAGTATCCTCTAAGATCACTCACAGTTGATGACTTAGTGGGAGACTTTTGGTAAATCCACAGTATGCAGTTAACTGGGATTCTACTAAAAGGGTTTATCTAACCCTGTTTAGAACAAACCAGCACTGCTGAAACCCATGCATCCTTTCTGTACATCAATGCCCCATATCTAATCCTGTGTCTAGGCCTGGCATTTAGCTTGTAGTGTGTTGTAATTGTGAGCCTTTGCAGACCTTGCAATGTGCTATTTACCTGACACTTTTTTAATAGAAGCAGTAGTGTTAATACTATCAAAGGAGTATGCTCTGACTGGGCCAAGATTTTATTTGTTGTAACAAAAGACAGTACATTAAGCCAGCTGTTTAGATAAGTTGTTTATCTCTTTGTTTGTTTTTCAGACCTAGCCCTGATTAAAAAAAAAGAATACAAGGTACTATAACAAGTTGGCTACAATTAAGAAAACAGTATTACAAGCCTGATCTCCCGTTGTTGAAACTGAAAAACAATGTATAATGCCCTCTGATATAATTTGTCCTTTATAAATAGTATCTCAGTAGCTTGTTCTCGTCCATAGATTATTTCCATTTTTCTTTCTCCTTTAACATTGGGAATTAGGCTGTCAGTTGAATGGACTGAATTAATGAAACAACAGTTACCACTTTAGGCATGAAAGGTTTTGCACCATTCACAGTGAAGCATACAGCACAAAACTTATTCTAGCTAGAATCAGTGCTGTTAAAAAGAGTTTTTCATGACAGAACTTCACATCCTTCGAATCAGCTGGTTAAGACAGAAACAGCTTTTTTTCTGTGTCATGAACTGCAAGCCACTTTAAAATATTTTAGTGCAGGCACTTTTGAAATCTGTGGAACAAAATGACATTCAGACAGATATTGATGACCGTTTCACCTTATTTAAGGAGTAAGAAACATCTGTCTGCTACAAAAGAATATGAATAATCTGGTCACGTAAGGGTGACCATGGATTAAACAGATGTTCATCATGTTGATAACTGCTTCTGCTAAAGCTACTGCAGATGTTTTCATCATATCGATTACTGCTGCAGTAGCCTTGTCTGTATTGGTTTATCCTTCCAGGGATATAACAGCAAGCATGCTTCCAAAGCTCCACATTCCCAAATAATCAGGCAGCTCAAGCAGAGCCCTTCAGTGCTTTACTGGCTCCGAAGGAGTACACTCCTCGGAGGCTATTGAGGATAGATGGTTGGCTTGTGCTGTTCCTTTGATGGGCGAATGAGTTCCCTTTTGGGGAAAAAACTTTCCATTTAATAATTTTTGCCTGTTTATACTTTCTTCCTTAGGAAGGTTATTTTAAAGCTATGGTTCTGAGTTTTAATGGTCTGTCACAAGACCTTAGTGTACTGTACTTTTAAACATAAGCGTTCTTTTTTCCTGTCATTTTAAAAGTTGTTTAAATTTAACTGAAAACCATTTTTTCTGTGGAGAAATTATGTTTATGTTACTTTATAGGGCTGGCAAAGTGTCTTAAAGTGCATTTCATTTTGTTTGTCTTGCCAAACATGTGACTTTTAAAGACTTTTTATTTTTTACCAGCATTTGCTGCTTGTTATCCCTATGAAAGAGGTAGCATTTTTAGCTTCACCATGAAACGCACTGTCAGTCCTTCTCCCAGCCACAAAAAGAAAACTTTAAACAAACAGCCTTTGCTACCTCAGCAAGCTAGCAGTTTGCCTCAGCTGCAGGTGGGTGACTCTGCTGTGGCCATTTGTTGTACTGCAGACCATTCATCTTTTACACTGAATCCCTCTGGTATACCACCGATAGCCTCTATGGACTAAATACAAGCCACGTCTTCTGTGGCTGTTGGGGTTCCCTCGGTGGGAAAGTGAGAGCTGCTCTTGTTGGTCCAGGGAGAACAAACAGGGAAGGCTTCCCTGTTTTGTTAGAATGCTGTGCTCACCCCTAGGGAAGCTGCTGTTGCTGCCACTAATAATACTCTTGGCCCAATTTTTCCTGTCAAAAAGAAGCAGAAAACTAAGCATTTATCAGCTGCTCCTCAAATTTCCTTAGACAGGAGTACTTTACTGAGCCTGGAACAGGTTTTAATCCAGGCTATTGATTCTTCTTGTAAGGTAGTTTCTGGTAAAAGAAAGAGATATTTTGTTTACTGAAGAGATACAAGATTCTGAATATGGACAGGAAGATGACGATACATATACAAGGTTTTCTTCTCCAATTTCTTATTCAGACTCAAAGACTAACTTAGTTTCTGATTCTCACTGTGGGGGGTTTTGTTTCTCTGAGGTTATTTCTAGAATGTGCTGGTGTTTTCTTTGGCAGAACACTGAGGTTTCTCAGCCCCTTAGAAACTACTGTAAGTTGTTAAAGAAGGAATTTCCAGAACTTTCACCTGTTTCTCCAGTTTTGTCTGGCTTGGAGGATGTGTGTCACTGCCTTCAATTGTCCTGACAGTCAGCCAGCTACACCTAAAAAGGCAGATAGGATGTATAAAGTTCCTTGATATTTTAAGTTTTCATAGGTTCATAGGTTCATAGGTTGGTACTAGGCTATCAGCCCTAGGGCCTATACAAGCCTAGCCATAACAATTCCCCGGCTATTTCTTCCCACATTATTTACTTTCCTGGACCCCTGTCTAGCAGGGCGACTGACGTGATCCCTGGGGTGAATTTCCTTTCTCCCATCCAATCATCAAGGTTCCTCTTGAAGAGGTCCAAAGAGGCACTCTGCTTGACATGTATGGGCAATCTATTCCAGAGTCTAGGGAATCTCTGGGTCAGGAACCTATCCCTCCAGCATGTTTTGTTTATTGTGATGACAAGGTTTAGATCCCTGGAGCGTGTAGCTCTGAGGGATTGGGATTTCTTTAAGTGTAGCATGTCCAACAGCTCTGGGTTTGACATGGCCTTGTATGTTAAGCAGAGATCGCCTCTTTTGTACACTGTTCCTGAACCTGATCCAGCAGCCATAGCTTTATTCAGTCCTTCTGCTGCTAAACAGTTAGTTAATTCCAATCCTACTATTTTTTGTAAGGATGAGAAGATTATTGATAAATATGGGAAAAACGTGTATGCTTCTGCAGCTTTGATTTTCAGAATTTTTAATTGTCAGGCTCACGTGTTAAGGTTTGCCTTAACTAATTGTGAAAGTACAAGGAAAGTTCTGTCTGCATTTTCTTCTTGCGAAGAAAATCTGCTTTAAATAAGTTGAATTCTTCTGTTGTCCAATTCACTTCACATTGTATACAGTGTGTATGTCTCTGTTGATACTTCCTCAAGGGCTATAGCCACTGGTACTGTTTTGAGGAGTTTTGCATGACTGTTTTCTCAGAATCTCCCAGATGATGTTAAAAATAAGATTTTAAATTCCACATTGGATAGAAATTTAGTTTTTGGCCCTCTGCTGTATAAGTGATCAAAAATTGTGATGAAAGGGACAAGCTGATACAGGGACTCTCTAAGATTTTTCAGCCCTCATTTTCCAAATTTTGCAAGGGATTCTTTAACTCCTCATTCAGTTTTGGGAAGAAACAAAATAAACAATCTCAACAAAATGTAGGTAAACAGATGTTTAACAAAATATGGCAAGGGGTTTCCAAGAAGAATTTTGGAAATTCCTGAAACCAAGGGCAGCCCAGTAAGTCAGAGTCACTGTTTAGGAGACGTTGTTCACCCCTTTCACACCAGTACCCCATCTTGTCTTCCAGAAAGTCTGAATTTTGACTTTTCTCTTTGGTAACAGTTTCAGACAAATGGGTTCTGAAGATAATTCAACAAGGCTACAGATGGCAATGGGAGAAAATTCCTCCCTTCCAGGAGGTAATTTCTCATCCTACAGACAAGATTCTTTTATTTTAACTTGTCCTTCATCACATGTTGTCACAGGGAATGAGAGAACCAGTTCCCCTTCCCAGGTGAGAAATTAATTTTATTCAAGGATGTTTTCAGTGCCAAAGAAAGAAAGAAAATGTTTGGAGACCAGTTCTGGATCTTTCTTCCTTTCCTAAACCTATTTGTGGTAGTGCCCAAATGCTAAAGTATGTCACTTCACAACTTTCTTCCTCATTCAAGTTTCCTGGTAACTCAAGATTTAAAATATATTTATCATCACATCCTATTCATCCAGCTTTCAGTCATTTCTTAAGGTTTTGTGTGTCTGGTTCAGATTATCAGTTCTCTCCCTTAGCCTTTGGATTATCTGCTGCACCAAGAGTGTTCACAAAGGGTCTGGCTTCAGTTATAGCTGATTGCAGGCTATAGGGTATCCACATTTTTCCGTAGTTAGATGACTTGCATATCTTTGCAGACTCTTATTCACTGTGTCAGGAATTTCTCTGTCACTCCCCTCCCCCTTCTGTCTTTCACAGAGTGTTTTCTTACACAAGTATGGATTCCAAGAGAACATTCAAAAGTCTTTTGACTCCTCACAGGATTGTGTTTCTGGGATGTCAACTGGATGCCACAATTCAAATAGCTTTTCTTCCACAGGAAAAATAGGTCTATGTTTTGATCTATTTCTAGGGTTTTCCACTCAGATGTTGATCCTTCTGAGGGCATACCTCAGGATTGGAGGTCTCACATGTTCTGTAATTCTAATGATAGTGGCAAGACTCCGCAGGAGAAAGATATAGTGGTATCTGAAATCTGTTTGATCCCAGCACCAACACACTTAGACCTCTTGACCTCCTCTGTGAACAATCAGCTGGCAAGCTTCTGCTCCAGGAGTCCATGCAGGAAGGCCAGGAAGACAGATACTTTTCTTTTCTTTGAACAGGCATATTCCTGTATGCTTTTCCAGTCTTTCAGCTAATATTCAGGGTACTTCTGAAGATTTAGAAGGAATACCCCAAGATCATTCCAGTGCCTCCCTTATAGCCCAGGCAATAGGGCATCTCCATTCGTTTGGAAATGACCAAGGGAAATTACCGTAAGCTTCCTCAAAGGCTGGATCAACTTACGCAAGAATAGGGGGGTTTGATACACTCAGACACCAATCAACTTTAATTGATTGCCTGAATGATAAGGTCTTAATTCATTTTAGGCACCTCTTTAATGAGGACATGCAGCAGGTACTAATGGAGGCAAGAAAATCTGCTACACTAGAAAATCATATATTAGCAAATGAAAAAGGTTTTCTAGTTGGTGCCAACAACATAACCAGCACCCATTCAGGGCTAGTTGCTCTCTGGTTTTACACTATTTATATGAGTTGCTGTTCTATGGCTTTTCTTACTCCTGTGTCAAGGTTTATTTATCAGCCATTTCAGCATGTTTGCCCATGGATCCTCCTCTTTCAATGCCGTCTCATGTCAAAATGCTTTTGAAAGGGGTTTTGCATAAAGGCCTCCAAGAAAATCAGTGGTCCCTCCTTGGGATCTTGATTTTGTGTCAGAGAAGATAACACTTGCTCCATTTGAACCAGATAACCTGGCTGACTTGAGGTTCTTAACATGGAAAACAAATTTACTGATTGCTGTGACCTCTGCAAGTAGAGCATCTGAGTTGCAAGCTCTTATAGTGTGTCAACCCTACCTGGTTTCCCTCAGGGACAGAGTTTCTTTGAGAACAAGTCCTTCTTTTATACCTAAAGTGGTATCCAATTTTACATTAACCCAAACTATCCATCTTCCAATTTTCTTTCCTGAATCCAAACAGGGTGGACAAAGGATATTCCATACCTTGGATGTCCACAGACAACTCAGATAATATCTTGACAGAGCTAAATGTTTCAGATCTTTGGATCAATTGTTCATTTCTTGTGAAGGTGAGAAGAAGAAAACACCTGCGTCAAAACGGACTATTTCCAAGTGGTTGTCTAACATTTTGTTATTCTCACCACAGTAAAACTATTCCAGGCAGGGTCAAGGCCCACTCTACCAGGGCCTTGGCTTCATCTATAGCTTTTTGAAAAGAGTTGGATTCTAGAAGTGTTCTAGAAGCAGAAACTTGGTCCTCTGTACATACTTTTACAAAGCACTATAAACTTGATTTCTTCTATAGGTCTAGATCAGGCTTTGCAAGGGCCATTCTTCAAGGACTCCAGGACTTTTTTCTTTCCACCTTTCAAATGTAGTAAGCTAGGGTAATTTGCCCATGTAACTAAGGCTACTGCAGCAATGATGAGTATGATGAACATAGTACAGTTTTCTAAGTCAACTTATCATAACAGAAGCTGCTCTCTCTCTCCATCCCACTTATTTTTGGTGTGTTGTTTTTATGCCACAGTGTAGTTTATTTTTTGCTCTTCTTAGCATTGACCTTCCAGGGCTCAGCCTCCCTCTATCTGTTGGGAGTAAAGCTCTGATGGGCTTAATGCCCAAACTTTTCTTTTAGTCAGCTCTGCCCGAGCTGCCTGACAGTTTGGGCCTGTGGAAAGTGGCCTGAAGCCTTAGAAGCTGGCTGGCTATTATATCCTCAGTGTGATATAACCTATATAGCCGAGGCTACTGCAGCAGTGATCATATGAACATCTACATATATAGTATGCTTACTTACACAACTGTACTTTACTTCTTAGAGAAGGAAGAAAACCTCTTTCACTTGGAAAACTTTTCAGGCCCTACATAACACACATGTGCCACTCAGTAACTGACACTTTCACGCTTATTATTATTGACAACCTCTTGCACACAAATTCATTCCATGAGTCACCAAAAATATACAGGCCTGCTCCACTGAGGTCCCACAGACCTTCAGAGACTCACACGATTCTTATTATTGGAGATCCCATATGTATGCACACTGACACTTCACTACATTCATCAGATTGGACAAAGAGATGGTTACAGAAAGCTTTCTCTTTGGTATTAGGTCTAGGGACATTACAAGGGCCCTTTGGACCATTCACCACCCTATGTAAGAGTCTGGTCTTGTGTTGCTGTTGTAGGTGTGAATGTCTTTAGGTGTTGCACGCTGAAGGAGATGCAGAGAAGCACTACTGACCTCTTGTCTCCATTTGTTTAAGGAAGGGAAGTTACCAGTACTGACCAGTAGTCTGCAGTCACTAAGAATGGTGCTTAAATTCACTGATAAAAGAATTAGCTTCAACAATTGACTAATTAACTGATGTCTTTCTAGGGAGTCCAGCATGTGTCTGCCTGGATTAAGATTGTTAACAGACCCTCTTGCTTTGCCATGGATGGCTGCACTGCTCATCACATGGCTTTTCACTACTGACTACTGGCTAAAGCATTTGTTGCCCCTTAGTGCCTTTTTAGACAAAGTTTTTCTCATGGACATACCAGCAGGGTATTCTAATTTGGACAATATCAAGGTGGCTCAATGCTATAATATTACTTTACCTGCAAGGTGTACATATTTATGTGGCTACGGAAACCTGGTTTCAGTGCAAAGATACTTTTCTCTACTTGTCGCTGTTCAGCATTTACCATACACTCCGGTCCAGAATGAACTCTGGGGGCATATCCTAATTTTTAGGGAAGTTATTGTTTCACAACAAATCATTTGTGATACTTTAATGGAAACTGTACTGTTCCAGGTAGATCTTATTAAAACTGCTAATCATATCTCTGTCAACTACACCCCCCCCGTGATTATGATGATTATTTAAGTCATAGCAAAAAACTGTCCACTCACCGTCAAATTGAATAAACTTAATTTGCATGACTTTAATTGCTTCACTATGAACTGACGTACCTGTACACTGTCAGCAAATATGTGCCAAGATTTCTTATTTTATTAATGCTAATTCCCTTGATCAAATTATTCTCCCCCAACACAGATGATACTCTTTCTAAATTTGTTATTTGCACTTCTCCCTTTTCTGTACCACCCCTGATGTGGCTATCTCCTTAGTAAAATCTGACTACCTGGCAGTAACCTTCTCTTGTAAAGTGCACTTTGAAACACCCCAAACACATAGACTTTCTTGATCACTCCTAAACTAACCTACTATTTACAGAACTTACTGACCGCTATAGATGGTGGAAGTCTCCAAATAACCCAGTATCCCATGCTAGTGCATGTTCCTTTGAATTATTTTCCCTTATGGATAGATGAATTAAGGAGTATGTTCTCACCCACCAAATGGATAATGATGAAGTCAGAAGTAAGCCTCTATGTTGGAATTCTCATATAAACAACCCAACACCAAGAAACTTAAATAGGCAGCCATGGGATCCAAAGAGTAGCTAAAAACGCACAAAAAACAATCCCAAATCCAAATGTCACACTATAAAACTTAATAAAAACAGTGAAGTAAAAATATATAAGTGCAAAGCTTTAAAGCTCACAGCTCTTTCTCAATGTTCAATTCTCATATAATTAAGCTTTACAGCAACAGCAAACAGAAATGTCAAGTTATCTGTTAACATCTCCCCAGTATATCTATATAGTAGATGTAAAACTAATAAGGAATGCAAGTCTGGGTGTAAACTCAGAATTTCTACTCCCTCTCCAAAGATATCCACAAGGCTTTCCTTCATTACATTAAGAAATGTAGACATGATATCCAATAATGTATCAAACTTATTTCCAACGGTGTCTCCAAGTCTAATTCTAAGGATTTTGCTAATGTCATCTCAGACCCAGTCAGTGCAGATGTCCCCCCACACTATAAACATTCCTTCACTCCCAAAATCCCCTTGGGCTAGGTGATATCTTCAGTACTGAAAACCACAAACTGTCATATGTAAAGTTACAAAGCATATAATTGCCAAACTGATAAACAATGACAAAAGTGACCCTAAGACCATAGAACTAAACCAATTAAGATTTGTAAAAGGTAAGTTGTGCCTATTAAATCTAGCCTCTTCCATGAAAAGGTACACTGAAGTGCTGTATGAGAACATAGAAGCACCTACTGCTTGCGTCAACTTCATCAAAACCTTTGACACCATCCCACATGCTAGTATCATAGATAAACTCTCCTATGTTAACATACACCTGTATGTGGTACACGGGATAGCCTATTTGCTCTCTGACAGATTCCACAGCAGTAAGGTAGGGTATTCTGTCTCTAAACAGAAGAGTGTCACCACTGAGGTCCCACTGGACTCTATCATGAGCATCCTGCTCTTCAGCATATGTTTCTCAGAAGTGAAAGCAGATTCAAAGAACTGTAGCTAACTAAACTCACAGACTGGGTGCAATTATCAATCCCGCTCAAACACTCAGATACTCCAGCAGGGCCTGGAACGTGGTATACCAGTTATGGGCTCACTTTAAAGTAAAAAATGCAATATAGTTACCTTTAGGACAGATGTCATCATCTAATCTTACCACAATGCTAGTACCGGTCCCAGATGCAATTATCTGGGGCTTGGATATCTGAATTCATAACGATCTTACACTATGTATAATTTTTGGTTAGGAAGGCCTTCTGATTTGCTTACCTGACCTGTGGCAAGTCCTCTGCAGTCTTGGTCACAATCTGTTCCTATGTTGCTAGACCTGTTCCTTAACACAATGCATATTTTGGAATGTACCTCACAAAACACCATAATGAACTTGAAACACCACAAACGTTTCTGACCAAGAAGATTTCTGGATTAGACAATCTAAGCCATCCTGAAATACAAAAAGCCCTACTCCTTTACTCTGTCTCATGTAGACTCCTGAGGGACAATATCTGTTGAGGCCTTGGAGTGCAAAATGTTGTAACTCTTTGACCTATTCACTTTCAAGACCAAGACCAACCACACCTGCTGACATGACAGATTAGTGACCCAGCACATTCCTTGTCTTCGGGTTCAACTCACTCTGCACTTCAAACAATGTAACACATTATCTAATTTCAGAACTAGATATAACTGGATGGCAGTCTATAGATTTGTATCTGAAGTATGTGGAAATGATCTTAACAGGACTAACTAATGTACTCTCAGTACCGGGGGAATGTCATGGCTAAGCTTCTCTACTCCTTAGCCTTAACTAACTTTTCTTGTACCATATGCAGCTGCCCAATCCTGCTCCCCCTCAATTCAAAGCTTAGGGGGTATAAACATCTTGTGCTCTGACCTGAGGAACACAAAAAAAATACTATAGCAAGTCTCTTGCTACAAATGCAACAAATGTGTACAGTCTAAATACTGCCTCAGCCCAGACAGGAAATGCAGTATCAGTATTCTATTCTGAGTACTGGTACTGCGTCTGCCAAACACTTAGTGCTGAAGTGCTTTAGCCCTAACCAGAACCGCAGTACTACCACCTAAATGGCATCTGCTGATCATCCGCCTGGCACCTTGCACTCAGAGCAGCTACCCTCTTCATCCTATCCAAGCTATACCTCTGGTATGAACCTACACATTGTGAAGATTATTTGGACCTGGCTGGGGCTGGCTTTAGTCCAAGGCAGCAGTATTCATTTACCATACACTCTTAATGCCATGCACCTTATATATATCTATCTATATAGAGAAACAGAGATATCACACTGCTAACCTGTTAGCACAAGAAATCTGGTCAAACTCTAAAGTAATGCAGGGACCAAAAATAAGGACAGATTTTAAATACTGCTCTTATAAACTTAAAAGTGTTGCTAGAATAACAGAATTGTGTTAGCATGTATTTTTCTGAAGGATATGAAGTCATAAACACAAATGTATGTCATTACTTAGTGACATCAATCCTCAGTGATTTGCCAGAAGACCACAAATTTGATCAGGAGCAGACCAAAAATACAAGGCAAAAATCAGTACGTTCTGTGAAAATCTGGATAGTTGAGAGGTATGAATCTGTTTACATGTAGGGTTACCACCTGTCCTATTTTGCGAGGGACAGTCCTTCTTTGGGCAGTTGTGTCCTGCAAAAAAATTGAAAAAATGGCAAATGTCCTGAGATCTTAGAACAAAAACATTTCCTATGTTATGTTTAATAGTTGCAAAAAACATTTATTTTGTATCTGAAACACACAAATGTTATAAGAAACAGAGTAAGCAACTAAAATGCTACAAGAATAAGACTTGATTTAGGCAAAAAAGTGAAGTTCTGTCATTTGTACTGGCTGTGGGTATTTTTTGCCCTGCAAAATCTGATGTTTCTACAAAAAATGTCCCACTTTAGGCATTTGAAAAGGTGGCAACCCTGTTATGTCAGTCTGTGGAACCATTAGTTCATTGATAGACTGAAGTGTATGTAAAATTTGTCAAGAGATCTCATGATCATGTGTTGGAGATGTTGAAAGAATAAAGCAAAAGTAAGTGTGTGTTTGGAAGTGTAATGCAAACCTTATAGATATACCAAACATTTTAGCATTAGAGACTAGTTGTGCATGTGTGAGTGTTTTCGGGTTAGGGTTAGCATGAGGGCTAAGGAAGGGGATGTATTTAGTGCTGTACATGTATGCTGCTGTAGGTAGAGTGTTTGTGTGTGTGGCTGTCTTGGGTGCTAATTTCACAGCCCCTACTTAACTAGATGTTCCCTTCTCATAATGAACATTCCATCTCTCACAAGGTCACTTTGAGCCAGGTTTTATCCGCAGTATTGAAAATCACAAGTACTATCTCCATGTTTTTTCTAAAGTAAGGCGTAGGGTTCAAGTTAGGGGTAGGGCACATTAGGGTTAGTATTACAACCGTGTATAATGCTGGCTTGGCCTACTTTTACATTTAAGTATGTTTACCTTCCATAGCTGCTTGCATGCAGGTATATCTTTCTATGGGTCTACTTCATATGTTCGAAATTCTGGAACATCAAACCTCTGAACATCAAAGACCAGAGGACTGAAGTTCCGAAACATCAAACCAATGCCAAAAAAAATGTAAACATGAAAACTGTTGATTTCATGTTTTTGCAGGGGGGGCAAGCCCCCCCCCCCCGCACCCCCCTGCTCCTTAAATATACCAACTCTGAGATCGCACTACAGTGAAGACAACAGGAAAGTTCCCATTTTGCACTGTACGGCAATCTCCATTCACAAGGTTCGATATTTCGGATCTTCAATACTCTGGTCTTCAATGATCAGAGGTTTGGTGTTCTGGAATTTTGAACATATGAAGTAGACCCCTTCCTGTTGTTTTTCATCTTCCTGTATATAGTTCTTGAATGAAATCATTTATCTGAAACTTCTGACTCTTCTTGTAGCCTCTGATTAGGACTTCATCAATGCAAATGGCAAAATTAACTCTGGCTTCCTTTAAGAATATTACCTCAGTGGGCCTAAACTTTCATTCTTGGAAAACAATTTTGTTAGTAGAAGGACATTTGAACAGCAAACCTTAGCATATAAAGATCTGCATAGCATTTCCCACAAGACATTGTGTCTCAGAACAAATTCCTCATTTATTTCTAATATGGAGGTGGTCTCTGAAATGTTTTTTTGAAACAAACTGTCGTTTTCTTGTATTTTTTGCTAAGTAGGAAAAAAGGGACAAAAATAATCTACCACGAATGTTCACTGACATCTCAGATAGTAGAGTAAGAGAACTAAACATTTCAAATTTGTCTTTACAAAGTTGCTAAGTTTCAGAGAACAAAAATGGGCTTCCGGTGACCCTTTTTCAGCAACATAATGAAGCTTGAATAGAATCCTTGTCCTCGTTCTGTCAAAAGTACCTGTTATACTGCATGGCTTTCTAGCAGCTCTTGAATCAAAGGTAGAAACAAGAGAGTACGATTTGCTACAGTAGCTTGAATAGGCCCTGGATAGTTTTATTAGCTATTCTGATTTGTGAAAGGAAAACAAGGTAATATAAGTACAGAAGAGACCCCTGTCCAAATGGCTACGCTATCTTTTGCTATGAAAGATACAAGGCTCTGACTGCAGAAATTGTGTCTCATCTAAGAGTTCAGCAGTTATCACTATAGCCCTGGTTAGAAATAAAACTGCCATGAGTTTTTTACTTGGACATTTATTGAAAGATTCATTAAACACTATAAACGGAATGTTCAAGTTTCAAGCAGGAGTTGCTTCAGTTGTCCTGCAGGACATTCTGTAGACTGTCCACCCTTTACTAAGAGCTGAGGATGCACAGCTTGGGATTTTCCATCTCACGTAACGAAGCCCTACAGCAGTGAGTTTTATGATGAACTGAGTACAGTTGTAGGAGTATATGTCTAACAGTAGAAATTGGAGAAGATCTTTGTTCAGGCAAGCTCCCTGTCTCCACCCTTAAAGTCTTGCATGTTTAATGTCTGATACATTTTGAATACAGTCAGATCAGTGTCAGTTGCAAGCTTTATATGTAACTAGTACTTCAATTATAGTTTAAAGAACAGAAACCATAGGTTTTAAGAATGTTTAATTTTCCTTCTTAAGTCATATATACTGAAAGATTTAGTGTTTTGCTGGTTTTTGTACCTGTTTACATTTGGATTCTTTTGCGTGCATTAGTTTAAAGTTTTATGGCCTACAATGACAGTATTAGTTGTTGTCGTGTCTTTCAGCTTTTCCTGGTTAGGGGTCGCCACAGTGGAACTCCAGTCCGCTAATGATTGTCAGTAAATTTTTACGTGCCTAGTTGCCAGCCCTGATGCACAACCTTCAACGAAGGTGCGCCCATTCATGCATGTCTCCACACAGAAGACACTCTAGCTGAGAATCGAACAGGACAAAACAGTATTAGTAGATATTATTATTCTTTTATGGTGCTTCCTAGACCACCAAAAGTAGCAGTTCAGCATGCAGGGCACTCTCCATGCAATGGCTACAGTCCAAAATAGTATTCACATATCTACTTTTAATGTCCAGCTGAGAAAACATCAGGATGAGGGTCTAAAGTTCACCTCCAGTTAATCCTATTCATATAATAAAATCTTACAGGAACAGTCTTGCTATTCGATTCGATGCTGTGCTGCATATACTCATGGAAGTCTACTTTGTCTTGTCCTGTGGTCTTTTGGCTTTTCCCGGTTAGGGGTCACCGCAGTGGAACTCTGGTCTGCTAATGATTGGCAGTGAGTTTTTACGATGTCAAGTTGCCAGCCCAGCACCCAACCTTCAAGGAAGGCACACCCACACACACACCTACCTGCATGTCTTTAAATTCACTCGACTGCGGGGAGGACATGCAGACTCCGCACAGAAGGCACTCCAGCCGAGAATTGAACTGGAGAACCTTTTGCTGTGAGGTGACAATACTAACTACTGCACCACCACGGCCTTAAAAATTCATGCGTGATTGCAGGCTTATCTGTCTGACTTTAGTCATAAATAATATTATGGAAAGGATTCTGCGTGGTAGATAGACTGATGAAATTAGTGAAGGCTAATGCTCTTGCAAATGTGCAACAAAATAACTGTGTTATACTGCTTGGTTGATTGATGTATCCATTTCTGATATTTTGTCACCTCTTAGGTGGACAGAGTAAGCCAAGTGGGTAAAGTGCATCTGAACTTCAGCAATTTCATAGATGCTATGTCTCACAGGAAGTTGGATGGGGAAATATTAAAAGGTTTTGTGGGTAGGTCAGGGAACACTGAGCTAGACAGGAAGCTTGCTGTGTAGCCAAAAGCAGTAGGTATGTATGTCTGGAGGCGCTAGCTGGAGAAAAGCTGTAACGGTAATAAGTTCACAGCTTGGATCCACCCTGTTTAGCATGTTAGTATGACTTATTACAGAAGGGTAAGAGACCAGGTTTAACTTCTTTAATAACAACACCAACACTGGTTCTGTAGTTGCAAGTGGAGGGGGCATTTCCCCAGCGAGAGCTGGTGCAGCTGGCAGGATAAGCATATAGGTGGCATCGAGTGTTTAATGCAAACAATTGTAATGTGTGTGCTTAGGTTTGGTGAATCCAAAACAACAATTTATGCTGGGAGTAGACCTTAGAGAAGTTGGAGAAATAGTGAACATTTAGTTTTCATGTTAGGTCCTGGGCTGACTTACTCAGTGCACTTGTAACATAACGATACAAGTGTGGAATGAGGGTATCTTACGTTGTCCTTCCTGTGTAATACACCATTGGCTGTGGCTACACTTGGATTGTTGAATTCAGTTCTGGAGAAAAAGGTAGATTGAGATGGAGTGTACCCTGCAGAGTGCAAGAGAAGTAGGTATCAGAAGAAAGGTTCATATACCGTGGCACATACATGCTAACAGAGAAGGAATAATATGCACACACACTGCGGTGGTGGTGGTGCGGTAGCGTTGTCGCCTCACAGTAAGACGTTGTCCTGTTCGATTCTCAGCTAGAGCATCTTCTGTGTGGAGACATGCGTGAATGGGTGTACCTTCGTTGAAGGTTGTGCGTCAGAGCTGGCAACTCGGCACAAAAAAATCTACTGCCAATCATTAGCGGACCGGAGTTCCACTGTGGCGACCCTTAACCGGGAAAAAGCCGAAAGACACAACAACAACTGTCAGGAGGAAAATGGTACAGGACATAGGTAAGGAATTGCTGTGGGAAATAGGATGAAGACTGACATCAAGAAATAATATTTTCACTGAGAGGATGATGCAGACCACTGACACAGTGTTAGTGTGAGGGATGCAATTTAGATCAGTGGAAGTTTCACAGATGCCATGGATAGATGGAAGAATGGCTGAGACAGTGGTGTGGGTGTGACAACTGCACAATAACTGCATGCAACATTTAAGTGAGGCTTGATAAACCACAGCTGTGATACTGCCAACATAAGTGTGTTCACTAGCTGGAATGCTTGGTCTGCTTGTCTTTGTCATTGATGTGTGTGTGTGTGTGTGTGTGTGTGTGTGTGTGTGGTTTTAAAGTTCTGCTGTAATTAGGTCAACAGATTGGCTATACTAAATAAAAAAAAAAGACTCATTATTTTTCCGTTTTATTCCACCTGTTGTGCAATGCCATTTAGTACTGATTGTGAACAGCAATTGCTTTAAAGAGCACAGTGATCACTGGAAGAAGTATAAAAAGTGTTGGCAACTGTTTGCTTATTCAGTTTAAAGAATGGCTTGACCTAGAAGAATGACAAAATTAAAAATTAAAATCCACGGACACAGCAGTTTGCAAAAACGTGCTTGTTGTTGTCCACAACTTAGCAAGGAGGCTGTTGCTTTGGTCCATTTATTGTATTTAACTGCTGATTGATAACTATATTTCTCTTTCTTCACAGATTGTTCTTTGGCTTGCATGTGTACTGATGTCACTGTTATGTTGGGGTTTAAAAAGCATTTTCAATTGATTTTTCTCTTTGTGGAATCTTGTTCTGCTCATGCTCAAGACCAGATTAATTAGCTGTGTCATTTTTTTTTAACTAGCAACATTTTTTTATGCTTCTTACCCTTTAAAGATTTTTTCACAGGTTCTTTAAATATCTAGTTAATTACTCAAGGGAGTGCACGTTACAGAAGGAACTGTATGACTTCCTCTGCTACTCTGCCTGCTGTCTTGAATCATTTTGTGAAACGTTTTATCTGTATTTCAAGTGAACAGTTTGTGGTAATGTTATTGTGAAGACTACAGTACATTGCAGGCACAGAGCTCCATTATATAAAAGCTAGTAATTTCTGTGTTTCTGACAGCTTCAGAGTTATCCAACATGGCTGTCTGTTGTTAAGACACGCTAATAATAATGTGCTGACTTTCAGGGAACAACCAAAGCTTCTATCATGTAAAACAAGCTTTAGTAGTATTAAAGAGTTACAGAGCTTATTAAAGTAACAATGCTACTTATTTTTTGTGTTACAGTGCATATGTTCACCAAATATTAATAACCATTAGCATAACCTTTCAAATTCATCATGTGCTATTCTTACTACCTTAGGCAATGCTGTGTCCCTGTATTACATTAATTTTGCTTTTCAGTCATACTTCTGTGTGTATCTTTATTCAGTCAACATTTATCTACTGAAAAATGCTGAGCAACAGTGCCTTGGTGTGGACCAATAATATCCTTAAAGCGTGAAATGGGTGTACCTTTTTTTACAGATGAAATTAGACATCGTTGAAGTCTTGGCCACTTGTCAGTCTGACTTTTTTCTAATTTTAGCAGGAGTGTGCTATTGTTGCACAGTCACGTTTAACAACATATTTAGAAGTGCTATGAACACCCCAAAACACTCAGTGGTACTCAGTGAAAACAGTGTGTCTTACTGGCAAGTGGATGAAAGCAACGCAAATCGAGGTGTTTAATGTATGATGGTGAAAATGTTAATTAAACTTAATAGTTAAAACTGTACCACTGATGTACGACTTAGTTTCAGGAGGAAAAGGCAATGCTGCTGGGCAACAGTAATAATATTATTATGTTAATACTAGCAGCTTGGGGCCTTTAAGCGCACACTGTTTCCTGTTGATATCAGTATTTCAGATTAGGGATATCGTTCATAATGTCATTGTTCTGTGTTCATTTGTGAAAACATTTTATTGCATACTACTGTCAAGAAAATTCCACTGCAAAAAAAAAAAAAAAAAGAAAGAAAATTCCATTGCAGTACGAATGATCAGTGGATCTCAGGGCTGAAGGCTGCAGCTAATGCTAGAATAATATAGTAATGGAGGTATGTTTCAAGTACAATCTAGCCCTATGTCTACTGTGAGAGGGTCCCATCCTGGGTAGCAGAGTACAATTCTGTTAGTATTTTTTGACTGCATCAAGGAAATGTCATTTAAGATAAAAATATGTGTTGCTGATAAATGCCACAAGTGTCAGTTGTTGATGGGTGATAAGGGGCAACAAATGAAGAATGTGACTGAGAGAAACCTTACCTAGATGAGTTGGGGGTGGGCATATCTTCATCACGTGCACTGGTAGATGTTTTATAATGCTGCCTATCAGTACTACATGTTAAATCTGAGTAAAATAAATTTACAGGAGAATAATGTGTGACACTACCCATACTTAACATCTTGTGGTACAGTTTTGCTGTTTTTCTACCCATGTTCATGCAATACAGTAGGTTTTTTGTCCTCTTTACCTGTACATATTAGAAAGTTAGGTGGTCTTGTTTGTAGCAGATATGTCAAATTATTAAAACGTCAAAGAGGATGTAAGCAAAGACTAGTGGTAGATTTACTTTTCAAGGCCTACTATAACAGATAAAAACTATGAAGAAATAAAGGAACTGGATAGCTGATAGAGGAAATTAAATGAAACAGTTACACATAACATTGTGTTTTCATTCCTTTTTTTTTTAAAATAAAATGTGTAAGCACATACCCAAGCTGTTTTATACATTTTTGTGTGTTCTCCTTTACCGTTTCTGTGAAGTGTCCTCAGCTTTTCCTGTGGAGTCCTCAAATGTGACCAGGCAAGCTGAGAGATACAATTTCTCAAGCATGTCGTTGATCTGCCCCATCATTTCTTCCTAGTGAGTTATACCTGGTATCCGTGGAAGGTATTCAGGTACCATCTTCACTAGATTTCCCAAGTATCCCCCATAGAGTCCTCTGAATTTGAAGCAGCAGTGTTCCTACGTCCTTCCAGACTGTTAGGTTTCTCATTCTGTGATGGAGAGTCAGCCCAGGAACCTGGCAAAGGATCAACATTTCCACTACTTTTTTCCAACGCCCAGAGGTTTTGACTATGGGGGGTAGAGATAACTGATAAACTGAGAGCTTCATTATGTGACTTGACTGTTTTTCCACCAAAAACTGATGGTCACTGTCCTGATCACTTCTGCCTTCACTCATGAAGCTGAAGATACTTAAATTTCTCCACTGGAAACAGCTGTTTCTCCCTTCAACTGCAGAGGCCAGGACACTCTTTTCCTGGGAGACAACCGTGAATTCTGACTGGGAGTTGCTTATTTTCATCTCACACTTTGTGCACTCTACAGTCAGCCATCACAGTGCATGTTGGAGATTAGAGTTTATTGAGGATAATAACACAGTATCATCTACAACCAGGAAAGATGCAGCTCTCATGTCCTCATTCAGAATTCCCAATGAACCTCAGCTGCACTTTAATAATTTATCCTCAAAAATTGTGAACAGAAGAGGAGTAGAGACCCAGTCTTGGCAGTGTCATGTACCCTTGTTGAATATATTCAACCTCATAATAAAAACGTGGACAAAGTGTTTACTATGCAAGTACAGGGAACAGATGGCATGCAGGTGCAGTCATGGGACTCTGTGTCAAGAGTTTGCCAGACCCACCCTTCAGAACACCCAGCAATCTTCACTGTGTTCTCACCAAATCCCTGTCAGGCCTGCACCATTGTTTCAGTCACTTTTTCAGCTAGTTTTCCTGCACTTGAATGAGTCTAAAGTGGGTGAGTTTCAGCTTGTTGAGCTCTTCTCCCTGATTTGGAGCTCCCTGGTCAGTTCCCCCCACTGGAAATCAGGAACAGTTAATTTTCTGTTTGTGTGCTGCCAGTGCTTCATAGTATTTAGTTTTTTTTCATGTGGTTATGTGACTATAAAACTAGTGGATATAAATAAGGAGATGAATGTGTCTTCAGTGCAAGGAGCCCCCCCCCCCCATTTTTTTATGTTTCTTTCATCTCTTTCTTTGAGATTAAGTCTTCAACAGCCTGTTTCATCCAGTTAAAGATTCAAAAAGTTTATCATTGTCAAAATGCTTGGGAAATGCTACAGCTGCTGTTACTGCTGTCCTGGGCTGTCCATACCTCTCTCTGGGAAATACTACAGCTACTGGTACTGCTGTCCTGGGCTGTCCATACCTCTGTCTAGGAAATGCTACAGCTTCTGGTACTGCTGTCCTGGGCTGTCCATACCTGTCTGGGAGATGCTGCAGCTACTGGTACTGCTGTCCTGGGCTGTCCATACCTCTGTCTAGGAAATGCTACAGCTGCTGCTACTGCTGTCCTGGGCTGTCCGTACCTCTCTCTCTGGGAAATGCTACAGCTGCTGCTACTGCTGTCCTGGGCTGTCCATACCTGTCTCTGGGAAATTCTACAGCGGCTGCTGCTGTACCGTGCTGTCCATACCTCTCTCTCTTAGTTCTGGTGGCCTGCTAACATTTCATAAAAGTTATCTTTCTTTAGGTTAATTGCTTCTTTCATCATGTTTGTTGCAGCTGGTGATCACCGCAGGACCTTAAAGTTATTGTTGTAACAAACACTAACCACACTGTGGTCACAGTTCCTTGTAGCTGTTTCTACAACTGAGGTCTTGAACAAGACAAATTCAGATGACCCATCCTAAAGTCCCCATGTGCATGGGAGAAGCTCTTTTGTAAACAAAAGCTGAACTTATTCCACATTGAAACATCTTTTAGGCATTCCCTGGATCTGCTTCCTGGCCATCTGACTTATGTGCTAAACTGCTGACAGTTCAGCACCTTTCTTAACCCAAGAGTCTCGATTGTATGGTTTCAGGTGTTATAATACCACTGTAAGGTGATCACTGACATCTAGGTCAAGAGACTGTGTATAAATACACTCATAAGCACCTTTCTGTTCAAATATGGTGTTCATTATGGTCAGTCTATGACTAGACAATATCATCATTTTTACTTTTACACAGTTCCTCAGTGTTTCTTGGTTTGGGCTTTGACAGCTTTTTGTGTAATTTTGGTAATCTATGAGGAGTACAGATGTCCAGTAATGGCTCACCAATGACATTCAGAGCAGACAACCCGTTCCCTTCTATCACATATCGTCCGTGTATCTTCATCATTCCCTGTGTGATGAAGTCTCCCAGTGAAACTAAAGTTTGTAGGTGGTAGCATATCAAAAAGTATTAAAAAACTCAATTGGCACCATTAAAAAGTTGATGCTTTTGTAAACAGTGTTACAGTCAGAACCAAAACTTAAATGACAGAAATTACTTCCTTGTTATACATAATCCTGTTGTTTTGCTTCATCATTGGCCTTGGTACTCTCACTGTCTTTATTTTATAGTTGGATATTGTTTTTATATTTATGGAAGTACACCTTTTGATATTTTGGAAGAGAACTGCTGAGTAACTCTTTAGTTTGTTTATTTCGTATACATAAAACAAGGCTAAAATTCAAGCAGAAACCACAGAAAAACTTCACAGATCATATCTGATGTCTGCCTACTTGGAAATGTCTCTACGTTATCACATTCTGACTGAGGCCACAGAATGTGTGGGTGTGCGGAGTGGGATGGTAATGGCAGGTGTGTGAATAAGGCTGTTCATGACAGTGACTCCCAGCACTGGGAATGTTGAGAGCCAGCTCTGTCATTGATGCATCCCAGATTAGGAAATGTGCTAGGTAGCTTCTCCCACAGCAGTACTAGAGGAAGCAAGTCAGTATTCTAACAGCAGTGTATATGTCTTTGTATCATTAAAATGGACTATTCTCCCAAGTGACTGCTTTATTTCATATCCGTGCATCCAAAAATAAAAGAAATATATATGTATATGTGTGTAATATATATATATATATATATATATATATATATATATATATATATATATAGGTTTACTATCAAAATTGCGAACAGCTATGGTCGATCGTCGTATGCTCGAACGCATAAGGTCGAAACACAAATGTCGAAGACATCATAATCAATTGAGGAACGGTTTTACCATGGGTCGAAGTAGGGAAGGTGGTTGTAGTAGGGAATAAGACTGTACACCTACCTCGACCTATGGTAAAACCGTTCCTCGATTGATTATAATGTCTTCGACATTTGTGTTTCGACCTTATGCGTTCGAGCATACACCGGTCGACCATAGCTGTATATATATATATATATATATATATATATATATATATATATATATATATATATATATATATATATATATAAAATGTGTGTGTATATGTATATATTTATATATAGGGTCAATATTATATGAACGAAAGTTCATAATATTGAATGCTCTAAAGAGTGATAATTCCTGACCTCAAACTCCTTATTGTGGAGGGATGCGCCCCCACACCTCCCACTAAATATATATACCAGCTCCGAGATTGCACTACAGTGAGGAAAGGGCAAATATTCTGACCTTTACTGTACTGCAATCACACAAGAAGCACTTTGAGGTCCAGCATTTTCATTCACACACACACGCACACACACACACACACATACATATATATATATATATATATATATATATATATATATATATATATGTGTGTGTGTGTGTGTGTGTATGTATATATATATATATATATATATATATATATATATATATATATATAAAAAGACACACACACACACACATATATGATAGAAATAAGATACATATTTTATTCTAGTAATGCAACCTTTGTCTTCATTGTCCATGCTTCCACTAGATCAAAGCATATAATCTACTGCACATAGGCCACTTTTGGCTACATTATTGCTATACGTATAACTCGATTCTTATGTTTCTGCTAATTCATGTCTGGTAGACAGCGAGTCATTTCATCCCTTCTTCTTATGTCACTTTTTCCTCATTGGAATAATTCCGAGATCCACAGAATGTACATTTCACCAGTAATATTGCAAAGTGATGAGATTTTAAGCCACTAGTGGTTACAAGGAAAGTGTGGTAAAAAATCCATTGAAAACCTTATTAGTGCTAAACAGGTGTATGCAAACCCTTCTGAATGAGATTTTTTAAAACTGTCACATTACCGCTAATAACAGCAGAGTTTAGAATATTGAAAGTTGTGGTCTGCAACAACATGGCAAACTTGATGCTGCAAACACTGACTCCTAGGCCATTGTGATCTTGAACATGTGGTCTTTGGTATTGAATAACCTGGAAACATTTAAAGTCAAAACTGGATTGCAGTAATAGGGTTCACATTTTTCTTTGTTGAGATATGAATAATCATAACTAAAATATCTAATATCATGTTTAATCACATTGTCAAAAGGATACCATAAAAATGTCAACATACACTATGAAATAGTCATTTTTACAAGGTAGAACCCCCCCCCCTGCACTTCAGAAGGTAGGGGCTTTGTCGTCCACTCCTGATTTCTATGTATATATTTCTTGGCATTTTGGATAAGATCAAGGTTAGTAACACTAAGGTTGAGCAAACTTGGAGAAAAGAGACAAAGTGTAAAACAAACATAAAACTGATTAATTTTGTATCTTCTCCAACTCCCATTATCCAGCACCAAATCACAGCATTTGCAACAGAACAAATTTTGACATAATAATAATAAATGTTCCAGTTACAAGCCACACAATCAGTTCTACTACTTCCCAGGTACAGTGATTTTTTTTTCCTTTTATGAATTGTATGGCATTCCTCTTTCCATGTTTAACCAGCTACCAATAAAATAAATGCAAGGAATAGACATGTTTTTGATATCAGAAGCATATAATTCATTGTATTTCATCTGTTGATTAGCTGTGAGGGCAAGAAGGGGGCAGTACCTGTTAATAATTCAGGTAATAGTATAGCCAGCTTTGTCCACTGGGTGATCAAGACCCTACTAAGATGATGCAGGGAGACATAGTGGACATTCTGAGGCAAATATAGTATGGGTCAAGGTGAGCTTGGGGGGTATACCTTCCATTACCAAAGGTCTGCCTGTCATAGTCCTTTTGATCAAGATCTGTTTATCAAATGCCCCATTCATTTTAAGAAGTGAACTCTTCTTTGATTTCAGTGCATCTGATGTATTTTGCATGAGATCATGTGATCATGGAACTGCAGTGTGTAGGGTGTAGACAGATTTACATGATTCCAAGTGTTTCCCTTTCTCTGTGGTTATACAACATTGAACTTTGTATATATGTGTGGTGTGTGTGTGTGTGTGTGCATTTGTCTCTGTTTATAGGTTCATAGGTTCATAGGTTCATACTAGGCTATCTGCCCTAGGGCATTTATAAGCCTAGCCAGAATGTGTTTGGCTTTCACCACCCATTTTAAATTTATTTTGCTATGCCCTTTTTCGAGGTTAGTATACTGTGCCTCTGTCTAACAGTGACACAGAAGTGATACCTGGGGTAAACCTACGATCTCCCAACCACTCATCAAGATTCCTCTTGAAGAGAGTCAGTGAGGGACTCTGCCTAACCTGGACTGGGATTTTATTCCAGAGTGAAGGGAGCCTCTGGGTTATGAATCTGTCCCTCCAGCATGTCCTATTTATTTCAGTGCTGAGGTTCAAGTCTCTCGAGCGCGTAGCTTGATGGGATTTGGATTTTCTGAGGTGCAGCATGTCCATTAATTCCGGGTTGGACATGGCTTTATACGCCAGGCACAGATCGCCTCTGAACAGGCGGTATGCCACTGAGTAGAGCTGGAGTTTCTTTAACCGGGCAGCATATGGCATCTGTTTGAGCCCTTTGATCCTCTTGGTGAGGTACTTTTGGGGTCTTTCCAGTTGCTGCAGGTGTCTGGTAAGGTACATCCCAAAAGGGCATTGTACTCAATTATGGGCCTGATGAGGGATGAGTAAAGAGGCACGATGACGTCCCCTGATCTAGATGTGAATCCCTTCATGATTAGGTGGGCTATATAAAATGTTTTTCTAACCACTTTGTCCACGTGGTTGTCAAATGAGAGATTGCTATCAACTTGGGTCCCCAGGTCCCTAATTACTTCTTCTGTACTTAATGGATTACCACCTATGTGGTAATTTGTGGGCACTTTGTTTTTGCCAAAGGGGATGACTATACACTTTTTGGCATTTAGCTTGAGGCCATGGCTCTGGCACCAGTTGTCTGTTTCTATGAGGCCCTTTTGGAGGATGCTTGTGTCGACTGGAGAGTCGATTATGGCGCCCAGTTTGCAGTCATCTGCGAACTTGGTCAGCCACAGTCCTTCCGTGTTGGCCTGTACCTCCAAGAAATATATACCGAACAAGGGAGGTCCCAGGACTGAGCCTTGTGGGACACCACTTGTAACTGGTTTGGAGTCTGACATGGCTCCAGCAATTCTAACCATGTGGGTTCTGTCCTTGAGCCAGTTTGATCTAGTGACATAGGGGTTTATATTTAAGCTGGTGAGCTTATCTGTAATGCCCGAGTGGGGTATTGTATCGAAGGCTTTTCCGAGGTCCAGGTAGGCTGTGTGGACCACCTTCCCCTC
Organism: Protopterus annectens; assembly: GCF_019279795.1. NCBI lineage: Eukaryota > Metazoa > Chordata > Ceratodontiformes > Protopteridae > Protopterus > Protopterus annectens. The sequence continues at coordinate 1,767,753,730 of NC_056733.1, forward strand.
GTCAATGGCCTTGGTGACTGTTTCAAAGAAATCAGCCAGGTGTAAGAGGCAGGATCTGCCCTTAACAAAGCCGAACTGGGTAGGATCCAGTGTTTGTAGGTCCCCAATATCTTTATTTATGAGGTCCATGATGATCCTTTCCATAGCTTTGCAGACCAAGCTAGTCAGGCTTATGGGGCGATAGTTTCCAGGATCCATTGAGGCACCACCTTTATGGAGAGGGACCACTGTTGCTGTACGCCACTCTTTGGGCACATATCCTGTAGTAAGGCTGAGATTGAACAGTAGTTTTATGTTTGGGTTTAGCTCTTCTTGGAGTTCATGTAGGACGCAGTCCAGGACACCATCTGGTCCCATTGATGCTGTGTTTTTTGCTTTGGAGAGGGCGGCTCTTACCTGAGCATCTGAGATGTCAGGGGGGCAGCACTCTGCTGGGATAGATATTTGCCCTTTTGTGGGGGGAGTTTGCGCTGAACCTGTCAGCTAGGATGTTGGCAATGTCTGTGGGTTCGGTGTATTTTTTGTCATTTTGGACTAATTCTGAACATATCTGGGAATTCCCACCCAGGTTCCTAACATAACTAAAGAAAGCCTTGTGATTATCCTTAGTGTCCTGTGCAATTTTTCTCTCGAAGCTGGCCTTAGACAATTTTATGAGTGCCCATAGTTTTTTGCTAATACTGATCAGTGATGCCTTCCCTTTTGGGATTTTGCTCTATCATTTAGTAGCTTCCTCCTTCTATTGTATAGTTTGTTTATGGCTGGGGTCCACCAGACAGGATGTCTGCCTTTGGAGGATTGGGTCTTGGTTTTATTTGGGATCGGATGATCCAAGCATTCCTGAAGGTGTTCATAGAATGCGTTTATAAAGGATTCTGCGGTCTGGGCCGATTTTCCACAGGCCCAGGGGCTTTGAAGGATTCCACCTCAGTTTTGAGGAGTGTGAAATTTGCTTTAGAGAAGTTTTTCACTGTGGTTTTTTGTGCAGGGGTGGGGTCGGGATGTGAATATCCAGTGAGATTAGTTTATGGTCTGATCTTACCAGTGAGGGATACACTTCTGGTGTGGAGCATAGAGTCCCCATGTTGGTGATGATCAGGTCCAGTTCATGTGGTAGTGGTAACAAGTTGTTCCATAGCATTTGAGTTTATAAATTCTAGGAACCTTTGGGCTAGGGTGTTGGAGCTAGAGTAATGCTCCCAGTCTATGTTTGGGTAGTTGAAGTCGCCCAATATAATGGTGTTTGGAGAGACCTTCATATTTTCCAGTGTTCTCAGGAAGGCCGAGTGGGGTTCCTGGGTTTGGGAGGGTGGTCTGTAGCAGGCTATAAACTGGAAGGCAGTTTTACCCACTGTTAGTTGCACATGGATAGTCTCTGATGCTTCGTGCTTTGCCACCAACCTGGAGGTGTGGGTATCTTTGATGAATATCGATACTCCCTCCTTTTGTGGTTCGGTCCAAGTTTTGGGGCGAAAAGCTTGGTATGAGGTATAACCTGGTAGTGCTGGGGTGCTCTCGGAGCCCTGAACCAGGTTTCTGTTACTGCACAGATATCGATGTTCTCCATGCTAAGGAGAGTTTCGAGTGCGTGCATCTTGAGGTTTAGACTTCTGGCATTGAGTAGCATTACTCTTAGTTTCTTATCCCTTGTGATACCTATGGAGGTGGGTTTGTCTTTTGAGCCTTGCCTAAAAAAGGCACTATGGGGGTAGCAAGAGCCTTTGCCAATATCCGAAAGCCCAGGGGTGACAGGTGCAAGCCGTCCCTAGCGAAGCATCGTGGCTTGTCGAGCATATCATCCCAAGCTGACAGGTACTTAAGCTAATTGTTGAAATTGATCATCTTGTCTTCATATTGTGGCATCATTCTTGGTGAGGGTAAGATGCTACTCAAGGTCAGGGTCATACCGGCCTGGGCTACATGCTCAGAGAGCTCCTTTATGTCTCTTTTCATGTAGTCCAGGGAGGTACGTCTCAGGTCATTCACACCAGCATGGACAATGACTGAGTCATATTTGTACTTGCCTTGGAGTGACCTGAGTGCTTGTGTTATGTGGCGGATCCTAGCGCCTGACAGGCTGCTCACCGTGACCCTCTCCTTGTTCAGCCTCGTGAGCGGGACGTCAGTGTGCCTGACGATAGAGTCACCTATTACAAGTGTATCAGGTGTGTTGTTTAGTCTTAAGGGCTGTGACTGTTCGGCACACTGGCTTTGTGAGATATGTGTTGCATGTGTTTTGTTTTGGGGTAGCGGCTGCTTGGGTGTCTGCTTTGGAAGTCTCTGCTGCTTCGGCAGATCTTTATTTAGAGCCTCCGAGTATGTTTTTGTGTGATTATGTGTTTGGTTTGCTGTCGTGGTAGGTCTATGTGAGACTGGAATTGTAGTGAGTGTGGTTTCCTTCTCCTCCTGACTGGTTATGCCAGTACTGAGTTAAGAGAGCTTAGCCGCCAATTTGGCTATATGGTTGCATCTCTCACATGTGTTGGAATTTGTTGGGAGGAGGAGAGGGTTGTCTGTGTACATGAGGCAGTTGTAGCATTGCCTCAAGATTCCCAGATTCACCAGCTGGACCGGAGAGGAGATTGACAACTAACCTTTGGACATGCTAGAATAATATTGGGAATTCCTTAATAATTGAAAACCAGGGCCAGTGGGGAGTGAGGGTGTAGTGCTTTTAATTTTTAGTGCTGACTTATATAATTGCTTTAGTGAGCAAGTGCCAGGTAACTTAAGTGCAATGTGTTACAGGTAACTTAAATGCAAAAACGACAAACAGTAACTTTCTTTCAAGTGAAACAAGGAAATAAGTACAGTAAGCAATGCAGATATCACTAGTGATCCACAGAAGCGCTGAGAAGCCGCATATTAGGTGGAATTAGCGTTCCAGGGAAATAACAAGCAAACAAACAACAAGCATATAAACAAAGCTAGATTCAGCAGGCCTGGATCTAGTCTATGCTACAGCAAACAAGGTGTAGCAATTTCAGTAAGATACAGTTCAAATATTCAGGCACTATAAACCTTTAACCACAAATTCCCAGCTCAGTAGGGCAGAGTCCAGCCTCTTCTCCCACAAGAGTGCAGACCATAAACCTTCTTAATGTAAAATAACTGGCCTGAAGCCCAAGTGCTTAAACCAGAACTAATACACTTTAAGAATAACAGACACTGGGCTCTCAATCAGCAGTTCCCAACTTAGAAGGATGAAAGCTACCTGTCCTGCCACCACAATGCATGCAACAAACCTTCCTAATGTAAAAACTGGTCTGAAGCCCAAGTGCTTAGAATGATAGCTACACTTTAATCAAGTTACTACCAAGCAGTAATAAATACAATTGAATACTTTAGAGAATGCCTGGATTAGTGCTCAAGTTACACAAACAAAGCTAGATCCAGCAGGCCCAAATCCAGTCTATGCCACAGCAAACAAGGCGCACCAACTTCAGTAAGAAGCAGTTCAGATATGCATGCACTATAAGCCTTCAACCAGAAATTCCCAGCTCAGAAGGGCAGAGTCCAGCCTCTCCTCCCACAAGAGTGCAGACCACGAACCCTCTTAATGTAAAATAACTGGCCTGAAAGCCCAAGTGCTTAAACCAGAATTAATACACTTTTAGAATAACAGACACTGAGCCCTCAATCAACAGTTCCCAGCCTATAAGTATGTAAGCTACCTGTTCTGCCACTACAGTGCAGACCACAAACCCTCTCAGTGCAAAACATATATATATGCATATATGAGTCTGTTTTTATTAACTGCTGGTGAACTTTGAGTGACAGAAAATATGTCAGTAAAGTTCTGCTAGCGCATAAATCTAAACAAAAAAATTCAAATTAAGTTATCACAAATGAAAACAAACATGTTACATTTACAGTCACTTAACAGGAATAAAAACTTTGCTTTTACCTGGCATACTTTGCCCCCCACTACCCAGGATGTGGGGACTCTGCCCCCCATTTCTCCAGAACATAAATAAACTAACTCCATAGTTGCACAACCATGGAGATAGGGGACATCTCCTGAATAATATTACAGTCGACCTGCTGAAGTTTGAGTGTAATATTATTCAGTCATTTTTGTCAGAGAGGAACTGTTGAGTAACAAAGGTCAGCATGTGATCAATGTTTTCTCCAATTAAAAAAAAAAAAAGTATATATATATATATATATATATATATATATATATATATATGTATGTATATATATATATATATATATATATATATATATATATATATATGTGTGTGTGTGTGTGTGTATATATATATATATATATATATATATATATATATATATATATGTGTGTGTGTGTGTGTCTGTATATATATATATATATATATATATATATACACACACACACACACACACACACACACACACATACACACACGCTTATATGCAGTACATGTATTTATACAAAGGCAACAGAAAAGCATATAAAACATGCACCACCAGCTGTAAAATAGACAGAAAAACATTTAATGTAAAAGCCAAAACACCACTATATATATATATATATATATATTTGCATGTATGTAGAGAAAGTAAGATTCATTGATTTGTAGATATCCCCAGGCTGTTGAGTCTTATGACCATTTATTGGCTTGCTAGTGCCCTCTTGTAGGCTTCACTTCCTTTTTCCAAGAGTGCCACACTAGTTAATCCCCCAGTAAAGTTATGGATACCCATCCAATCAACTTGGTTATGTTTGAAAGAAGTATAGGGAAATGATTAACAGAAGTTTGTTCCAGAGCCTTTACAGGTGCTGGATTATAAGTTTGTCCCTCAACTCTGTTTTGTTTGATGTTGGTAAAGGTTTGGGGCCCCTATTTCTATTGTTGGTGGAGACAATGGACTTACAGAAGTACAGGAGGTCCAGGATAGCTGGGTAACTTATGGGACATGGATAGTAAACAAGACAGGTCTTTCCTCAAAAATCTGCTATACACTGAGTAGTGGGGTAGAACTTCCATCCTTTCTTGATAGCTCAGAGACTTTAGACCTGTCATCTTTTTGGTTAGGAACCTCTGGGACTCTCTGTAATTGTTTAATATGTTTACTGGGTTCCTTAACGAAGGGGGCTTTGTACTCCATATTTATTTTGAGCAATGCTGAGTGAGTATAAGGAAGTAATTACCACCTTAGACCTTGATGATATTCCTTTGGCAATTAGCTGCGCCAGCTAAAATGATTTCTAGACAATGATGATCAGAAGAGAGGGAATTAACAACCCAAGTTGCAGGTCCCCAACAGTATTTCCTTTTTCTAGTGTTGTGTTACCTGTGCAGTATTATGAGAGGAGGAAAGAGATATATTTGTTATGTCAATTTATTGGAAAGTGGTTAATATCATCCAAAATAATTGAGTTTTGCTAATAGGGGGATCATTTAAAATACTAAAGAATTTTACATGATCTTCAGGGGATAAAAAGGTATTCCGTAATAAATCATTAGTTGATAATTAATCCTATTGAATTGTATAAGTAATATTTATAGCAGTGTTATAAAGAGTCTATTTTAAATAGAGTGGAGTTTCTTTAAGTTAAATATTTCTATTACACTGGGCTTTCTCTCTAAGAATAGAAAAATGCATGAACTTATCCATGCTTTGAAAGATCAACTAAACCAGCATATCCTGAAGTTGGAAAATACACTCTGCAAGTCTCCCAGAATCAGGGCAAAACAAAAAAAAAAACACTTCAGAGGCAGTCCAGTAACACAACTCCAGCATACTGACATAATTCAGTGACTCTTTGGCTGCAGACTGTAAACCTTTCATTGCCACAAAGTCTGCACCTCCAGCTAGAAATGTCCTAGTAATCAGGGACTCCATTATCTGGCACACTGATTCTACACTCAGTAGGCTGAACAAATACAGGGTGACAGCTACCTTTCCTGTGCAAGAATCTATGACATCTTAAGGCCCTTGCGGTCATTCCAACAGAACAACAGTGATAATGTACTGGTGATGGCTTATGTAAGCGTGAATAACCCTGACGCATTTGTCCCAAAAAGTCAGTTAGAGAGCTGGCTCTGTATCACTTAATTGAAATATGTATTCGTCTGACTTTTTTCCAGGGTTAGGAGCCACTCGCCCACTAGCATTCCGGAACACATATTGTACTAAATCAAACACATACCCCCCATCTATATATACCAACTCTAAGATCACACTACAGTGAGGAAAAGGGCAAAGTTGAGTTTAAGTGATTCCTAATCTTGAAAAAAGTCTGAGGTTCGCTGAAATGAATTTCGATGTTTATAATTCGATGAATACATATTTCGATTAAGTGATGTAGACCCGTAGAGAGCTACAATAAAGGTTGCTTTGTATGTATCAAATGCTGGTAAGACTTTGTTTCTGAGTGAAAACTTAATGTTAGCTAGAATGATACAAAGAGAAGGTGATTGGCTCTAACAGGTGGTAATCCAGCATGTGTCAGCTTGGGGCAAGATGATTGACAGTTCATTCATTCCATGGATTTCTTATAATGGCCAAAGCACTTTGTGCCCCTGTAGTGTCTTGCTTTAAGCAAAGGTCACTCCCTGTACAGTCCAACATTGCAAAAAGGCTTGCATTAAATTTCAGGATGGACTATATCAGCATTGCTGTTGTCAGTGCCATGTATCAAGTCTTGGTTTCAGTGTAAACACAGCACTCCCTGTTTGCTGTTTTTCTGTGCCTATCACACATTCTGACCTGCTGGAAGCTGCAGGGGAATATTATTATTAATAATCATTTATCCCTTGGCAGATTCCCTGTTACACACAACCAGATATTAGTGAACATTAAATTGACCTAAACAAGACATATTGTCTATTCATAATTTGCTGTTGGTCACACTCCATCTTCCCTGAGGATCATCAAAGATTTCTAAATGTACTTACTGAACTACCCACAAGTAAAACTACCTTTATGATAGGTGACTTCAACTGTCCAGCAGTTAACATCTACGCCACAAAGATTGGATATGCTCAAAGATTTCTAGACTTATTAAATGCTAACTCTCGTATACAAATAGTTAACCAACCTATTAGGGATCAAAAACCTTTTGACCTCATCCTTACTAAGATTGGGCCTACTTGTACTACTCCTATAGTGTCTTCATCTCCCATATCTATTCACAAAGCAGTAAACTTCACATTTAGTGCATTTAAAGCCACCATGATGAGTATCAGTGAATTCAAGGACATTAAAACTATATTGTGAACCTTCAAACCTGAGGCTTATTGCAAAGGTTTGGGGCTACTGGTGATTTTCTTTTTGTGATTAAACATCTAAAGTTGCGATGGGAAATGTGAGTTAAGTTTTTCAAATATGGAGAGAGAGGTCACACAGCCAAATTCTGTTCCACCAATACTGAAGAGAAGAGAGTGCTAGTAGTAGAAATGTGAGAACTAATATGCATGCTATAAGTTAAACTCTTCCTATGGAATGTGATAAGACTGAAGTTAGGATTATTGTAGCAGCATTATGCCATTGCATTACAACCACAGTAGTAATGTGTACTCTATTTTTGGAATGGAGAGATGTTCAAGCTTCACTGGGTTCTAGCAGTAGTTAAAGATAAGACTAGTAACAAATAAAAGGTGACCATGATATGTTTTCATTGTGATAAAAAGAAATAATCTCTCACACATTTAGACAGCTTTATGAAAACATCTGCATTCTGTAGCTGTGACTACTAACTGGCTTTATGGTATTATAACAGAAAAAGATTTTCCCCATTTTAAGCTAATGTAAAATATGTTAGAAGATGAAGCATCCATAGACACGGCGTGGCTGCCCAATGCACCTAATGAGGAAGAAATAAAGCAACAAATTGATATACCCATCACGCATAAAAGCAGGTGGATGGAGCAGGACAGTCACAGTTGTGTGGAGATCCAGAATCAAACACAGAAGATGAGAATTAGCATAGAAGCTAAAACAAGGGCTAGCATATGGCTGTGGTTAGATGGTAAAAAAGATTGTGTGTGTTAACAGAAACTAGTCCTACAACAGATCAACACAAATCCAATACTGTAAGAGATGTCAGCATAGTAGCTGAAGGTGAACTGATAGAAAACTTTAAAGTCAAAATCAAAATAGATATCTATACAAACAGTTGCAGAACACATTAGTACAGAAACAGAGGGGACAAAAATAGAAGACAATGGGCACATAAATGGGATTCTCAAAGCAAAGAAATGGTGGTGAATACTAAACATGAGGAAGACAGGGAACTGCAGATTTCTAAAAACACTTCTGTCAAAGGAGAGCAGAAGTCTAAATAAAAGGGAGCTTTCAAGAGCCTTGTGGATACAGCCAAAAAGTTAAAGCAGAATTTTTGTACTGATATACCTTTGTAAGTGAGGACATAGGAGCCCTAGTGTCAGTTTTGTTTTGGAAGAAGTTATACCTTCCACCTCAAGACAGGCTACTTATAAAATAACCTTGAATTAACAGTTTTACAAGTAAGCTGCTATTCTTAAAAAAGGTTTTGGAGAAGAAGATACATTAAGGAAAACAAGACAGAATATTTAATAAAAACATATGGGGAAGATAGTGAACAAGATTTTTCTTACTCTTTGCTTGGGTTAAAAATTATCTTTTTTTATAAAGTAAGTACAAACAGAAAGAAAATAATTAGCTACTATCAAAATCTTATAGGGCATTAGTATTGAAACTCGACTATTCGTGTTAGGAAGCCACCGAGGGGTGAACAAAACTAAGATAAGAGTTCTAGCTAGATTATGTTAACCAGGCATAATAAATGAAATATATATTTTCTGTGATTCCTGTACCCAAAACTGTTTCCCATCCTAGATTTAAGAGCTCATTGACTGCAGTGCCTATTATAAAATTGATACTTTAATAGTAATTATTTAAAGTGTCAGAACCCACTAGAGAGAGTCACAAAACATGGAGACTGAATGGCTGAAAAACGGACTACCTTATATCCAGTTCAAGATGGCCATTTCCTAGAATATTCTCTTTTCTCTTGAGTTATAGTGATGTCTGAGTTGGTATTAGTTTGGGGGGCTTGTCCCCCACATCAAAAAGTCCAGGGGGGCTTGACTCCCTGCAAAAAAAGAAGTTTAAAGGAGAACTGAGATATTCAACATTTAGTCTTCATCTGGATTTTCAATATTTTTTTTTCTGTCTGTTGGCACTCAGCATTTTGAGTACCAATATTTCATAAGGGAAGCCATTTGAACTCATTGCTTTGGACATTGTTGGGAAATTGTATCAATATATACTAATAACAAAGAACTGTACCGCAAGATTTCCATAAGCTAAACCATTATGCAAGGTTAATGATAAGGCAGTTATCAAAGAACTGACACTGTTGTTCTCTAGAGTGGCTCTAAAGAGATACTTACTGGCTAAGGCACAGTGATTATGTCAAATACTGAATCATTTGTGTCATTTCTGTAAAGCTAAGCAGTTAAATATGTCAGTATACTATCCACAGACTGGCAAAGAAGTTCAATAATGTCCCAAAATCCATGCTAAGAAGTCTAATTGATGCAGATGGTAAAATCTGGACCCATTTGTTCCCTACTTGTTACCAGTGGTAACAGAAGTGCCACAAACTTCTGCTGGGTTTTCCCATTTTTGTTCTTGTATAAGAGACATCCTGGGGGTCTGTTTGATATTGCTAAAGAGATCTGGCAAGAAGAAGAGATCGCACCATTTAAAAGCATGGTAGAACATTTGGTTGGTTTACAGGGTAGAGTAAAGCTGGCTATCCCCATAGTAAAGGAGCACTTGCAGAAAGACCAAGAGATGCATCAGTAAGTCTATACTAAAAATGCCAGACTTAATGAATTTAACTCAGAGAACTTGTACTATTACTCTCCATAGAAAATAGATTTCTGGCTAAGTGACAAGGCCTCAGTGATATGACTGAGAAGATAAAGGCATTTAACTAATGAAAAAGATACAAGTTCATTTCCTTAATGCACAAATCACACAAAGAGAAGTAGAAGGTTCTGTGGGTAGCTTGCAAGTTGAAATTCATTCAAGCGGAATAAGAAGTCTCTACCGTACAGTCAGAGGAATCCTTGTCAAAAGTACTAAAAAGTAAGAGAATTTCTAGTAAGCAACAAAGAGTGTTCTCAAAATGCCTGACAGAACTTAGTGACAGAAAGCATAGACACCGGTTTTGAAAGTTAAACTGAAACCTTACAGAAGTCAGAAAAATCAGTAAAGTAAATTAAAGTGTTAAAAGATACTCAAATTGGGAGTAATAAAAGAGTCACCAAGTGAATGGAACAGCCTAGTAGCGATAGTTCCTAAATGTGATGAAAGTATAAGATTCTGCAGTGACTTTAGAAAACTGAACTGAACCACAAAACAACAGAATTAACAATGTTAAACTTGAGAAAGGTGGGTTAACAGAAACTACTTTTCACTTCTGCTAAGCAAAAAAAAAAAAAAAAAAAAACAGCTTTACTAACTAACCCTTGAAAGTTTCTTTCATTACACAAAGCTACCACTTCCCCTACATGTAGCACCAGCCACATTTTAGAGGTTGATGGATGAAAGGGTACAGTCTTTCTCACGATATGCCGCTACATACCTAGATGATGCAGGAGGACGAGAAAACACACTTACCAAAAATGCAAGTTGTGGTAGAATCTGTAAGACAGACCTTATAAGAAGAAAATTGGTAAAAGTACAGCTAGAAAAAAGAGGCCATAAAATCAGACTTTTTTTTTTCCACTAAAAGAAAGACTTTTCTTAGACTAATTTAAAAATTTATAGCCAGGTTTGCAACTGTTTCCTGTCTTTTGGCAGATCTCACAGAATGAAAATCTCCTATTAAAGTGCAATGGACTGTTGAAGCAGATAGAGCATTTAATGAAATGAAAAGACTTTTATGCTTTGGAGCTGTGTTAATGACACCTGATTTTACGAAGTTATTTACTTTATGTACTGGCACATTAAAGTTATGTTTAGGAGCAGTGCTGTGCCGTGATGTTCGTTGTGAAGAGCAATCTCTGTCCTATGTTAATTGAAAATGAAGCTGTGCTAAAAAGAGGTAGTCCACCACTGAAACTGAGTGTGAAGCTGTAACAATAACTTTCTATTCATTGAAGTATTACCTGTTAGGAGTGCACTTTATACTGGTGATAGATCATACCCAGTTGCAGTGGCTAATTAAACAACAGTACATAAATGCAAAATTATGCTACTTGGCTCAGTCATTGCAACCCTTCCAATATACTATCACTCATAGACCTGGGCTGTCTAATAGGAATACAGATGGATTGTCATGGTATTACAATTTACAGTTCTTTGTGTCGACGAAGAGGCATTCAGTTAAATGCTTCTTCGCTATTCTATATATATATATATATATATATATATATATTTATGTATATATATATATATATATATATATATATATATATATATATATATATATATATATATATATATATATATATGCATATATATATATATATATATATATATATATATATATATATATATATATATATATATATATATATATATATACACATATATATATATATATATATATATATATGTATCTACTTCAGAAGTTCAAAATTTCAAAACTTTGAGCTTCAAATGGCCGAGACCATAAGAGTGAAGTTTTGAAATTTTGAAAATGTAATAAAAAAATAAATAAAAACAAACATATTTGCATGCTAAATCAATGTACCAACTCCGAGATCACCCTACAGAGAGGAAAACACACTGTACGGCGATCTCCATTCAAAACATATGAAGTTTCAAAACTTTGATCTTATAGTCTTGGCCTTTTGAAATTTGAAGTTTTGAAACTTTAATCTTCTGAATATATATATATGTGTGTGTGTGTGTGTGTGTGTCTGTGTGTGCGTGTGTGTCTGTATAAATATTCATTTGGTTGACAAGTGAGGGAGTTGATGATGTAGAGTGTCATTTTTTATTAAAAACCTGACTCAGAATTCCAAACAGGAATGCTTACTTACTGGGACAACAGTTAATGTATACACACACACACACACACACACACACACACATACACACATATATATATATATATATATATATATATATATATATATATATATATATATATATATTAGTGGGTTGTTGTTGTGTCTTTCGGCTTTAAATCCCATGTTAGGGTTTGTGGAAAACAAAAGTCACACATACACACTTTTTTCCATGTGTGTGTGTGTGTGTGTGTGTCTGTGCATCTGTTTATGTATGTACTTGTTTTTTGTTATGACTGGAAGTGCAAGGCTGTATTTGTGATCATGTTTCTGAGTGCAATTTATGCAATCTATTACATCCTTGATGTTATGTGTATGATTGTGTTATTGCCAATTATTGTTGTAATCAATTTTTGTCAATATACTCTAAATATGTATAGTATATTTCACAGAGGGTATGGGGATGTAGCCTCAGCCCTCTTCCCATGGGAGAAGTGAAAAAAAAAAACATGTTTTATATTTATTTTGGTTGGATTTTATAGGTTCATAGGTAATTACTAGGCTAAGGACACCGTGGGGCATTTTTAAGCCTAGCCCTGCTTCCCAAAGGTGAGAATCATACCTTGTACCTTATGTCTGTAACCCTTATGCCAGACCCCAACCCCAAACAGGATACTGTCTTGGCCAGGAAATGAATCTAAGTCTCCTGTGTGGGAGGCAAGAATTCTACCACTGAACTACCAATCTGAATATGTTCCTTAATTGTTTTGTTAGATTGTTTCTTTTTTTATTTATATCTTTGTTGTTTCTTTCTTTCTTTCCTTCCTTTATTATATGGCTTCTGATAATGTGTGTAGTTTTCAAATTGGATGGCCTGTTGATGAGTGGTTTCTGTTAGTGGAAATCAGATAAGTGGTACAGTGACGAGGTGTCCAAGTTCCAAACTTAGATACCGTGCCTAGATTGTAACTGTAAAGGTAGTTACTTATATTTAAGTAAAGTTGAATATGTGTGTGGAGGGGAGTTGGAGGGGGGGCAGAGGGGACAGGAGTTGCATTTCTTTTGGTTCAATTTTTTTTCGATGTTGGGTTTGTTGTCCAAGCTGAGACACAACAGAAGTAATTGACTGGATGTCTGTTCCATGAGTTTATTCAGTTAGAATTGCATTGACAAAAAAATGCTATGTCAAGGTAGCATGTGGCAAAGCCCTGGTAAACAATGTGTGCTGTGTAGGCTGGCTAATTGTCTGAGCAGAGTCCATTAATTTTCCCTGCCTTGTATGAGGAAAGCGTTGCCAAAATGGCAGAAGTCATAATCGTTGAGAACTGAGGTCCTTCTTTGCTAATACTTGCAACTGTGTACTTTGGCCCTGATTCCAAAAGACTTTCTGTCAGTGTAAATGACCACTTCCACTGAGAGCAAGTGTTTTGGAATCTGGTCCCTGTAGTAAGCCTGTTTACAGATAGACCAAACACCAAAGTAAGTCTTTTATACTGAGGGCAGGTCTTTTGGTATCAGGGTATACTTAACACTGAGAGCAGTCCTTTTGGAATCTGGTCCTTTCTGTTTAAATCAGCATTATATTTTCACTAATTAGTAGAAAAATGGCACATTTATGGTGGAATAGTAGCACATACTCTGCAGTGGAGAGCTATGCATTCCCTATTTCCTTCATTCTAAGTACAGTTTGTAGGTAGTAGCAAAATAATTCCCTACCAACCAAATTAAAAAACAAATAAAATACTCATATATACACACACACACACACACACACTCACACAGAGTCTAGTAAGCACCTCTCTCTACTGGTGCATTACCTACATGTATTCCAAAAAGCATTTGTGGATGACTTTATAAGGATTCTGTATTTCTACGCAACAAATTAAATATGGTCTTACATTTTTCTAACTGTATTAACCCACTTAGTTAACAAAAGCTGCCACACATACAGTATCCATATTATATATATGAGAGGGATTACATGCTTGTATTTATGCGTGAATGTTTTCTACACGTGGTGTCCTTATTACACATACAAGTGGGACTGCATGATATACATGCAAGTGGGATTGCATGCTTTTATTTATGTGTGGATATTTTTTAGACAAGGTGTCCATATTATATATACAAGTGGGATTGCATGCTTTTATTTATGTGTGAATGTTTTTTAATAAGGTCTCCATATTATACATACGAGTGAGATTGCATGCTTTTATTTATGCGTGAATGTTTTGTACACAAGGTGTCCATGTTATACATACAAGTGGGACTGCGTGCTTTTATTCATTTGTGAATGTTTTGTTACTGCAGGGACAAGACAGTTCATTACTACAGGGTGTTTCTGTCTGGCTGTTCTGCCATTAAATGGAGTTTATTTAACAAGCTGTGGGTAGTAAGAGATCCAGTCAGAATGGTGGGGTTTACCTGCGAATGTCTAGCTGAAACATCCTATAGGAGAGGCATGGATTGTCAGTGCTACAAGACTAATAGATTGGCAGAATTCCAAGTGAAGTTGCTTGTTCACAGAATTAGACATGCAGTGATGTCACATCAGGGTCACTGAACTAATGTCTATGAGGATTTAGGGTTATTGAAACACTCTGAAGTTAGTTTGGCTCATAAACGTTGGTCCTTTCTTGTAGATCAGTGTGTGTGTATGTACCTTTAAGAAACTAGCCAAGGGCTTACACAAATGTATAAATACTGAGCATGTGTGAGCCTGACTGCCATTTTGTAGTAAGCTGTTGAGATGTAAGCATGTATATATGTAGTAAGGCCTGTCCGTTAACCAGTTCATTTATATTTTATGATGCTGCTAGCCATCCTGATGTTTCCATGTATTAAAGCATCTAAACAAAATACCCCACCTGCTCGTCATCTATGTTAGAGAAGGACGATCGACATGGTGCCAGAAGTGGCATGTCTAGAGCACATGGTGTTAGAGGCAGCATGACTAAAACAACTTAAGGCACTTGCTTGGTACTGGTGGAATATACAAGAGTGAATCATCCTTACTGCACGCATACATCAAAAAACGGGTCAGAAACGAATTTCAAATATTAAAAGTTGCTCAGCACTATTTCGTATTCTCAAAATATGAAATGAGGCATACAGAATGTTCTAAACGATATTTACATAAACCAATATATATACGATATTGATAAAAATATTCAAATTACTATGGAAAATGTTTGAAATAAAGTCTGAATTGCGTAAAATGAATAAAATAAAGGGAAAGGATCGCATGTTTCAGTATCTGCTTAGTGAATCCATGTTTTTCATATTAATCAAAGATATTCAAGTTATCAGAAGTGTGTAAAGTGTTCGCATGTTTGTGCAGTGTTATAATAAAGTTATTTTGCAAAATACAGCCATTACAGTGCATATTTCATAAAGTGCGGTATTTGAAGAGTTTATTGTGCATTTTAATGTTATAACAAGCTCACAGAACAGTTTGTTCTTAGGGGCCATATTTTCAGTGTGTTTGTACATACTTTGCAGGCATGGCAGACGGATTTGGAAAACCCAGTGCATTTGTGTTTGACAATAATATTGCAGAAAACTGGAGAGTGTTTTAGCAAAAGTATGACATTGTTATACAGGCTGCATTTTCTGATAGAGATGACCTTACAAAGGCATCTTGTGTACTTAATTTAGCTGGGACAGAAGCTATAGAAAGGGAGTGTTCATTTATGTATGCACCTGTTATGTATACAGGAGAGGGGGAAAACTGTCATATTGTTTTACTGGCTGAGTCAAGGGAGGACCCAGAGTGCTTCAAACATAAATTTAGAGAAATGTGTAATGCCCCAGACAAATGTTACTATGGAAAGGCACCTATTTTACGCCAGGGATCAAAAGCCTGGTGAAACCTTTACAGTATATATAGCTATCCTGAGAAATAAGGCTAAAACATGCAGATTTAGTCATTTACGTAAGTGATGAGTTGATAAAAGACATGATTTGTGTGTGGTATTAAAGATGATGCTGTGAGAAAGATTTTGTT
This sequence comes from Protopterus annectens, assembly GCF_019279795.1. Taxonomy (NCBI): domain Eukaryota; kingdom Metazoa; phylum Chordata; order Ceratodontiformes; family Protopteridae; genus Protopterus; species Protopterus annectens. The sequence goes on from NC_056733.1 coordinate 1,767,769,675, forward strand.
TTGTAACAGAGATTTAACTTTGAATAAGGCCATTGAGATTTGTCAGATATATAAGCTTTATATAGCTATATAAAGATATATTCTTTAAAGGAATGTATTATTCTGTTTTGTAAAAAAACTATTTAAGATTAAATCCTTACAAATGGACAATGCATATTTAAATAGATACCTGGAGTTAGAGATAGTTCCCAAGGGTGTACGATTTTTTTAAGTTGCTCTTAGGGTTTGATATTGATGATGATGTGATTGCTGAATAAATATCTGGGTGAGAATGTAATAAATGTACAGAATAATAGTGAACAAAAATTCCCTGAATCCAGGAGGAGAGGACAGGGTAGGTGCCCATATGTTTCACATCACTCTTCAAATTTTTACTTTCAAGGCAAGAGGAGGTACAACCAGGGGTCCAGGTACCCAATGGACTCAGGACAGGACATTCAATATCAAAGTCACCAGTGTCATCAGTGGAGACCCAGGGGGGCAAGGTAAAATCCACCTATGTGGTTGTTGTTGACAAATACCTGTATTCATATAATGGTTTTCATATATATATAATTACACTACTCATTAATATTAGTAAAGAACACTTTTCCCTATTTAGCAAAGGGATGAAATATATTCCTACCTAGACTTCTGATTTAACTGATACTGTAGTTGAGACTAAATTGTATTTTAGGAAATTAAATTTGGTAGTTTATTTTAATAACAAAGAAGCTCATTTGACTACATCCGAAGAAAGAGGAAGAGTATAATATTTAAAGTATTTCCTTTATTTTTGGTCAGTCCGTCTTATTAGCAGTTACGTTTTAACTTGCTTGGTTTGGTTTTATTGTCTTATCTACGTTTTTTATTGTCAGATATATGAGCTCGCAGAAAAGCACACAAATATGCTTACAAATGAGAATAGCTCTAGAAGGCACAGTGATATAACTCATGTAGATAGTACCATATTTCTTTCTAAATAAGACCTAACCAGAGAGTAAGGCCTAGCATGGTTTTTCCAGGGTGTTCATGATATAAGCCCTACCCCAAAAATAAGCCCCAGTTAATATCATCACCAACACACGGCGGACGTGTTGAATTATAAAATAATATTATTGACACCCGTTGACTGAGGTTATCATACTCTGCTCGCCTTTTTTGGACCATTCGGACACCCAACTTCTTCTCTTTGCAGAAAGTCGTAAGACTCTTTCATTGGGAGTCCTCCACGATTCTTACTATAACCCTAATCATCACTCACACTTGACGGTTGAGATCCATGGCCCATAAACCAACGCAGGTGTACTTTTATCAGTCAAAGTACAGACAACACGCTCATGATAACGAGCAGCTGTGGTAGTGTCTTCTCTTCATAACCAGCACCATTTTGTGTTGCCACTCCGGACGTGTAAGTCTTCAATTAACTCCCCCACAGACAAGATGAGTGCAAAAAGAAAGAGCTGTTCCATTGAGTACAAGAAAGGAATCATGGAGGACTCCTGGGGAAAGAATCTGATGGCTTCCCATAAAGAGCAGAAGTTAGATCTAGGAATGGTATGAAAATGGTGAACAGCATACGTTAACCTTAGTCAACAGGCCAACGAGGGAAATGCTAAGAAGTGTAAGTGTGGATCAGGTCGACAACCATTATTTCCAGAGCTTGAAGACAGGATTGCTAACAGGAGAGTAAAGGCTTTGGTTGTGCGCAGGGCTGATATTCAAGCATTTGCCCTTGCAATAGCACCACAGTTAGAAATATCCCCAGAAGAATTCAAAGCATCACAACATTGGCTGGATGGCTTCCTTCAGCGATATGAACTGTCTCTAAGAAGATCAACAGCACTGTTCAAGCTGGAAGATACCTAAGTTATTAAACGTGCACTTGCGTTCAAGTTCTTTGTTGATGGCATTGACTTTTCTAAATACCAACTGTCTAACATGATTGCTGTCGATGAAACTGCAATGTTTATGGGCCAAGGATCTCAAACAACAATTGATCAGAGGGGTGCCTCGTCAATCTACATTCCCTCCACTGGTTACAAGAGTGCACATTACCTGTATTTTGGCAATCCATCTAGATGGAAAGAAAACCCCACCGCTAATCATTAGTAAGGGCAAGAAGGATAAGATTGAACGTGTTTCAGGCATTTACATTCTTGAAACTGAAAAAGTCTGATGCACACAAGCAGTTATAAGGAAGTGGGTCGATGTAATGCTGCTGCTTGTTTTGCAAGGTGGCGAAAGAGGTCTACTAGTCTGGGATTCAGCCAGCACTCACTGCGCTAAAGAAATGAAGAAATTCCTAGCATGGAGGAGAATAGATCAAATAATGATTCTCGCAGAAATGACTGCCTATCTCCATACACTTGATATTGCAATAAACAAGCCATTCAAGGACAATTTGCACATGAAACTCAATAACTACCTTGAAAATAGAATAGAGAGATATCAGCATGGAAACTTTGTGAAGCCTAGCCTGCAAGAGGTCGTGACTTGGGTGAAAGATTCATGGGATAAAATCACTGACAGCTGTGTTGCCAATGCACTACGAGCATGCTACTTGGACAAGCAATGCTCATTTAAGGAGAGCTCTACTGCTATGCATGACAGACTGGGGCCAATGATGCTACCGAAAATGGAGTTGCAAGAAATTCAGGCTGAAATTCGGGGGTTGGACACTTATGACAAAGTTCCAGAAGAAGATGACATGACTGTATTAGAATAACTGTGAAAGCCAAAGTGCAAATATTCTGAAGCTGAAATGTTTGTTGCAGTGTTTATGTAGAATTCTTACACAACTGTAAACCCGTTATTAAAACTGTTGTCCAATAATAGAAAAGTATAAAATAAATGTCAGTTTGTGTATATGAATAAATGTTGATTTTTGTACATGAAGAAATGTCCATTTGTGTTCATTAATAAATATAAATTTTTGTACATGAATAAATGAAGGTAGATTGTTGTATGGTGCGAGTATCCCCTGATAATAAGCCCTAATGCCCATTTTGCCGGGAGAAAGAATATAAGACCCAGTCTTATTTTTGGGGAAATACGGTATGCAGCACATGGTTGAAAGAAACAGGCCCAAGTACATGGCAGCGACTGTAGCCCCTGCAGCAGTAACTGCTAAACCCCAGAACTTTCTAGCAAATTCCAGCGTTCGCACAGTTTCAGTGAAGCAAATAAGAGTGAGTCACCAAACTCAAAGCATGGGACCCAACCCAGTTTCCTCGCCAACTGCTGTAATTGTGGTGGAAGCCATGAATCTGAAAAGGAAAAATGTTTAGCTTTTGGTCAGCAATGCCACAAATGCAATAAGTGGAATAATTTCAAAAGGTTTTGTAAATCAAATGGCCCACATTCTTTTATTAAAAGGGAACATTTTAAGAAACGAGTTGATCAATTAGAAAGCTGCAACCCTTCTCTTTATGTTGATGGTGTGTCAGTGCTTCATGAAACAGTTTAGTAGATTTAAGGACAAAGAATGAAGTACTGTTTGGATAAATAACAGCAAAAACGCTCTTGGGAGAACCCTGGGGGATTCTTCCTGGTGATGGATAAATCTGGACTGGAGGAGGTCTGTTGCATATAATGTGAGTCATTAAAACGACTTTGTATTGACATACTTTGATCTTTTAGGAGAGTTCCTGGGCCCGTAGCCTCTTAGTTGGAAGTTCGGATAAATGGAAAACCCATAGAGCTCGAAGTTGACATAGGTTACAAGTGCATTGTTACGTCAGCAGAAACATTTTCTAGAGTGTGTCATGGTGAAAGGCTTGATTTCACAAGGTGTGCAAAGCTTGTTGCTTATGGAGGTGAAGAAATTCAGACTGAAGGCTCAGTAGTGCTTTCATGTTACTTTGCTGGGAGATGCTTGGTATTTTATGTGGTCAAGAGGCACGTCCAGTCATTATTAGGGCTCAGAGACAGTTTGAAAATGGGAATGCTTTCATTTAATAAGGAAGTCCACCAAGTTAGCTTAAAAGACCACTACTCTAATTTTACCCAGTACATTTTTTCTACTTATGCCGATGTTTTCGAAGACAAACTAGGCAAACTTCCAGTTATGTACTCCATGAAGTTAGACCCAGAGGTCTTTCCAATTATCAGCCCAGCACATAAAGTTCCAGTAGCCATGCAGGACAGAGTCAAGGCTGAGTTAGATAAAATGGTGTGACAAGGTGTGATTTGTCCAGTTGCAGCTCCAACTGAGTGGGTATCTTCCATGGTGGTAGCTCATAAGAAAAGTTCAGATGACATCAGAATATGTATTGAGGCACGAGATTTGAACAAAGCACTAAAAAGACCTCATCATCCAATGCGCACAGTCGAAGAGAAGTCGCAGCCTTGATGCCAATTTCCACTGTTTTTTTCTGTCTTAGATGCAAAGAGTTCATTTTGGCAAATTCAAATATATCATCATTGTTCACTACTTTCAGTACTCCATTTGGAAGTTACAGATTTTTAAGGATACAATTTGGGATAAATTCTTCAGGTGAAGACTTTCAGCGTGCAATGGAGCAAATTTTTTTTCTAGGTATCCTTGTGCTATTATAGTAGACGGCATACTAGTAGGAGGTAATGGTGAAGCTGAACATGGCAAACCTCAGAAAAGTTCTAGAAAGGGCATATCAAGTGAATCTTAAGCTCATTCCACAGGAATGCAAATTCAGGCTACAAGAAGTTGCTTTTGTTTGTCATTTATTTACCAATACAGGCCTATAACCAGACCCTACAACCAGAAACTAAGGACTCTAATCTACCCTAAGTGTTAAAATTGTGTGACTAAGCACAAAATTATCATTTTGTGAAATCGCTCCCCTTCAACTATTTAAATTTATTGGCCATCCTACTGTATTCCATAGTACCAGAATACAAAAGTGACCACCCTCTTTTCAGTCTATCTTACTGTTGACTCTCCACTAAAACAACTTTTTAGACAGGTAAAATTTAAATTACTTACTTTCACATCTAACTCCTCTAGTGCACACTGCAGTGTTTAGGATAAACCATTTTTTTTTCATCTTACCTGTAAGCATCCCTGTGACTAGCACTTGCTTTAAAACCTGCTGGAAAGCATTAGGAAGTCTTAAACTAATACAAGCACTCAGCTCTCCTTGTTAATGAGAAATTAATCATAGGCACTAAACAGCCTATAATTGCAAAGTATTGCTAAGGTAAGGGAAAACAGCTCTTGTACTTTACAAAAAAAAAAAAAAAGCACCAAACGAGGCATGTCCAAGGGTCAGCTTCCGGTGATTTCTCCTGTCCACCTGGTGAATCTGGGCATACTGGGGCAATGCAGCAATTGCCTCATGTACACAGACAACCCTCTCCTCCTACCACCCAACACTACAACCTATGAGAGATGCACTTACATAGCCAAACTGGAAGCAAAGCTCTCTCCACCCAAGATTGTGCTAGACAGTCAAGAGGAGAAGGTTAACACCCACACTATACCTCAAGCAACACATAGCCCTTCTAAACCCACACCACCAACACCCACACATAGCAACACTAAACCCACATATGTGGAGGACCTTAACAGTAACCTGCTCAAGCAACAAGGACCTCCGAAGCTGAAACGCAAACAAACACCAATCACAACCAAAGTGTCACATAGCTCACAACATCAGTGTGCCACCCAACAACAGCCCCTAAGGCAAGACGATATACCCAACACTTTAGTCATAGGTGACTCTATAGTCAGGTACACTGATGTCCCACTCACCAGGCTGAACAAGGAGAAAATTACAGTCATCTGCCTGTCGGGTGCCAGGATCCGCCACATAACACATGCACTCAAGTCCCTCCACAACAAGTACAAATATGACTCTGTCATTGTCCATGCTGGAGTGAATGACTTGAGACCTACCTCCCTGGACTACATGAAAAGAGACAGGGAAGAGCTCTCGGATCATGTGGCCCAGGCAGATATGACCTTAGCCCCGAGTAGCATCCTGCCTTCGCCAAGAATGATACCACAGTATAAGGACAAAATGATTGACTTCAACAATTGGCTAAGCTTCTGGTGTCATTCAAAAGGGATCCAGTATTTGTCTGTCTGGGACGACATGATCGATAGACCACGATGCCTTGCCAGAGATGGTCTGCACCTGTCGCCCCTGGGATTCAATTTACTGGCTAAGGCTCTTGCCACCCCTATAGTGCCTTTTTTAGGCAAAGTTCAAAGGACAAAACCACCACCATAACAGGTACAAGCATGCAAAATTTGAAGGCAATGCTAGAAGTCTAAACCTCAAAATGCACTCTCTTGAGGCACTCCCAAAAATGGAGAACATCGATATCTGTGAAGTAACTGAGACCTGGTTCAAAGCTCCAGAGAGCAGCCCTGCAATACCAGGCTACAACTCTTACCACACTTTTTGGCCAGCAAACCGGGACCGAAACACTAAAGGTGGAGGAATGTCCATAATCACCAAGGATATTCACAACACCAGGCAAGTTGCCCAACACAATGCATCTGAAATTCTCCAGGTGCAACTAACACTAGGTAAGACTGCAATCCAAACTGTAGCTTGCTACAGGTCCCCCACAATGCCCCAAGATTCTAACTACACCTTTCTAAACATACTGGAAAATATTAAGATGCAACCAAATACCCTAATACTGGGTGATTTCAACGACCCTGCCATTAACTGGGAAAACTACTCATGTACCAACACCTTTGCCCAACGGTTCTTGGAATTCATAAATTCCAGTGCCTTGGATCAACTAACCCTTAGCCCCACCAGGGGCTCCAATATCCTAGACCTGGTCATTACCAGCATGGGAAATCAATGGTCCACACCTATGGTCATCCCCTCGTTGGTCAGGTCTGATCATAAGCTAATCACCCTTGACATCCACATCCCACCCCCACCCCCCAGTAAGGAAGCCTCTGTAAAAAACTTCTCCAAAGCCAACTTCATGCTACTCAAGTCAGAAGTGACAAACTTCATGACACCCATGGAGATGGGAACTGAAAGTCTGACTGCTGAATCCTACACTAAGGCACTGTATGAGCACATCCACTCTTGCATGAATTGTGCCATCCCAAATAGAACCAAGACGCTTTCCTCCAAAAAAAAGGAAGCCAATCTCGTGGTCCCCTTCCATAAACAAACAGAAACAAAAGAAACTGTTGCAGAAAATAAGAAAATCCCAGGATGCAAAAAACTCCCCTACCAGCCTCAGTAAGAAGCTGAGAGCCCTCATAAATTTCTCCAAAGCTAGTTACGAAAATAAAATTGCCAAAGATTCCAAAGACAACCACAAGGCATTTATAGCTATGTCAAGAATCTAAATGGCAATGCTCAGATCTGCTCTGAGCTACAACAGAATGGCATTAAATATACTGATGTCAAGGATATTGCCAATATCCTGGCAGATCGATTCAGTGCAAACTTCGCCCCCCTCTTACCCCCTAAAAGGCTCATCTCAATACAGAAAGATTGCCAAATTCCAGTAATAATGGCCACACAGGTAAAAAAGCACTCTCCAAAGCTAAGAATACAGCATCCATGGGACCAGACGAAAACCCCTGACTGTGTACTACATGAACTATAAAATGAACTGGCACCTCACCTAAGTGTCATGTTTAATCATAGCCTCACCTCAGTCTTTGTACCCACTGAGTGGCGCACAGCTACAGTTATCCCAATCCACAAGGGGGGATCCACCTTGGATCCTGCAAACTACCACCCCATCAGTCTGACGAGCCTAATCTGCAAGGCCATGGAATGTATTATCTTGGAACTTATAAACAAAGACACTGGCAACCTTCAAACACTGGACCCCATGCAGTTTGGGTTCGTGAAGGGCCAATCTTGTCTACTGAACCTGATTGACTTCTTTGAATCAGTCTCCAGAGCCATGAACAAGGATAAGGTGGCCCACACAGCCTATCTGGACCTCGCCAAGGCCTTCGACACCATCCCCCACTTTGGAATCATAGATAAACTTACTAAGCTGGGCATTAATCCCTACGTCACTCGATAGGTTGCCAACTGGCTTACTGACAGAACCTACACTGTAAAAGTAGCTGACTCCAAATCCAGCTCCAGACAAGTGACAAGTGGAGTACCTCAGGGTTCAGTCCTGGGACCGCTCTTGTTTGGCATCTACTTCTCTGAAGTATAGGCCAATACTAAGGGATTCTGGCTAACAAAGTTTGCAGATGACTGCAAACTGGGAGCCATTATTGAATCCCCAAATTATGTGGATATTCTACAAAAGGGCCTTACAGAAACAGATGCTTGGTGCCAGAGCTGTGGGCTCAAGCTCAATGCCAAGAAATGTATAGTTATCCCCTTTGGGAAAAAACATGTACCCATGAATTACCACATAGATGACAGCACACTAAACATCAAAAGTGTGATAAGAGACTTAGGGACACAGGTGGACAGTGGTCTCACCTTCAATAACCACATCACCACAACAGTCAGGAAATCCTTCTATGTGGCACACCTCATCACTAAGGGCTTTTCATCCAGAAAAAAGGAGGTCATTATCCCACTGTACTCATCCTTCATTAGACCCATTATACAGTATAATGCCCCATTTGTATGTACCTCTCAAGACATCTGCAGCAACTGGAAAGGCTGCAGAAATGCCTAAATAAAAGAATCACAGACCTAAAACAGATGCCTTATGCTGACCATCTAAAAAAACTCCACCTATACTCTGTTGCATATCGTCTACTCAGAGGCGATCTCTGCTTAACATACAAGGTCATGTCAGACTCAAAGCTGCTGGACATGCTACACTTAAAGAAATCCCAATCCCTCAGAGACACACACTCCAGGGATCTAAACCTTGTCATCGCAATGAACAAAACATGCTGGAGGGATAGGTTCCTGACCAGAGACTTCCCAAACTCTGGAATAGACTGCTCATACATGTCAAGCAGAGTGCCTCTTTGGCCCTCTTCAAAAGGAACCTTGATGATTGGATGTGAGATAGGAAATTCACCCCAGGAATCACATCAGTCGCTCTGCTAGACAGGGGTCCAGGGAAGTAAATACTGTGGAAAGAAATAGGCAGGGAATTGTTATGGCTAGGCTTGTATAGACCCTAGGGCCGATCACCTAGTACCAACCTATGAACATTGAAAGAAGGCTCCACCCTCCACTATAGTCATTTACACCACAGAGCTTTTTTTTTCTCTGTATAATAACAGCTAGAATTTATTTATGGCCCCAAAATCATTTAGTGTCTTTTAACTTCTTCACTTTCATTTTTCCTGCTGTAGATCATCAGATCTCGGATCATTTCAGAAATTAATCTGTCATAGCCTATGTGACCTAAGCTAGACATATAATTCTGTGCACTTCTTTGTTATAGTCAGCCAACTGTCTTACATCCTGAAGTTGTGCATTCATCACATTACATAATTACACACATTAACAGCTTAGGTGATACTGTTTTCTAAAGAGTGTTTTTTTTATAAATCTCTATGTGAGGGGCAGGGATGAATACCAAACTGGTACATAAACTGGTAAGTATTCTCATATTTAACCAGCAAAATGTTATAATTATGAGTAGATAATCTAAAGGCAGTCTAAAAATAAAATAAATACTGCAAGCTTTATTATTTCTTTGACGTGATAACGTTTTTGACACAAATAAGTAGCAAAGCTGTTAGACAAGTGTGACACCTGTAGGGGAAGATATGGCAGTTGTTTAAGATCTGCAGGTTTGACAATTTTACAAAAAACCTAACTATACATTGAAGATGACTTAAATGTATAATGCAGCCTTCAGTTAACACAATCAGGGTCATTCAGAGAAAAAAAAGACTGTCACACCTTTTAGATGCTATAAAGTCACTGACATAGCACAGTCATTGTATCTAAATGAAAAATAACACTTCTTTTTGTGACTGATGAGTCATAAACCAGACAGAAAAAAGACAGATTGTATGAAAAATAAGATCTCATAAATACAATAGGTCCAATGCTGGCTGCTTAGTAGTAAAAGGAATGGAAGTATAATACAAAAGGTTTTTCAGTGTCTCTTATTATTGTAATAAAGAGTAACAAGATGTGGTGAAAAATATTTCTGAAGTGTTATGTTAGAGTTTTCCTTTAAACAAATGGTAGAAATAAGTGATGAATATGAGGACATTAGTGGGACACTGAACCAGACTACATGAATTTGTAGTCGACTAGTCATGACAAATAGCCTAATGAAGATCTTTGAGTAGATGGCTAAGGTAGAAAACCAGGGAATGGCTGCTTCTGTGCTGAACATAACTACTTTTTGACTAAGTGTACTTCTGATATTTCACTGTGATGACATACATTAGTAATGACCAAAGTAATGTATTTCATGTTGTTTTTGTTTGTCTCTGTCTGCCCCCACACCCTCTGTGACACACACTGTCTTTGAACATTTAATTGTAAAGTGAGTTAATTTCACCCACAAACTGCTTCTGCACCCACTTAAAAAAATGTTACATTGTAAACTCTGATGCTTGACTGTGATCATTATCTGATTTCCTGATAGCAGTATTTGATGCTGGTTACTGATACTGATGTCTCCACTCTAGGCCAGTAATCAAGGAAGCTCCATCCTCACCACTGACACTGGAGAGGGATGCTCATCTGGAACAAAAATGGATACACCCAGTATTTCCAGATGCAGCTCTCTATATCAAGCACAATTTCCCTTAGAACACACAGTCTGAGGGCTGGTTCCTCTGTCTCTCTTCAGATCCCCAATAAGACTCCCCACCAGCACAGATGTAGGGTTGAGTCCTCAGCCAAGTGTCCAAGCCAAGTCCTCCAGCATCCTCTCTATGGATCCAGTGCTTCGTGTCCCTGTACCAAGCAGCTGACAAACACACTCTCTTTGAGATTTGATTTTCACACACACACACACACACACACACACACACACACACGCACACGCACACGCACACGCACACACACACACACACACACACACACACACACACACACACACACACCTGGAAAGGCTGGCACAGATTTACTAGCTCTGCATCCTTCTGCCTGGACTATAAGGTACTTACTCCACTACCATACACTCCAAAGCCAGCTATTGTAAGGCTGTTGCGAGGGTACCAAATTATACTGAGTGAAATTAATATTAATACAAATGGTAATATTGACCAAACAGCAAGGCTTTCAGGAGTGGCCGCAGTGTCCTGGAGTAAATATAAGTACTCTTAAATGTTAAAATACTCTGTAAAGGACTAATCAGAATGAAATGTTTAAATATATTTAATCATAAATAAAAGAACATAAAAATACTAAATATCTATTCACAATAAACACCAGAGTTTCACTCACAGGATATATTAAAAATAACACAGGTGGACAGGTTCACACAATTACAGAAAAAACAATACCTAACTAATCTCACTATATTTTCTTGACTGATCTAAAGAATGAATATTCCCTGGTTAGTTACTAGAGCAAAGCAAGACAAAGCATGTGAGGGGTTTTTCCTTGTCAGATTCCAAGAACCGAGTGCTCTGAGACTTAGTCTTACCGAGTATTAAACACTATTTTCAGTGATGGATTACAGAATAACATCAAATAAATCTGGTCATCTGACTTCTGGTTCACATGCTTCCCCCCTTTCTAGAAGCTGTCAGGATTTAGCACATATGCGTCAGTAATACACACCTAGAGATTCTTGTTAAGATCTGCTGCAGCTCCTGGAAGTCATAAAACAATTAAAGACCTCCATCCTTCCAGAGTTGCAATTATTTCATCCCAGTGACAATGCAGGAAACTTCCGGGTACATGGCTCCATTGAGAACTGTAAGATACAATCTTTATGGGGCTAAGCCAGGTAAATTTCAAACTATTTTCAGAGTTTGAAATTAACCTCTTTTCTGCCAGTGTCCTCTGTTAAAACATATACATTTAAATAGTTACAGTAAGACATGTACATTTCTTTTTCTGTCCAGCAGGGTACGCTGTTGGTGCATTTTTAACACCAAGCAGCTTTACAAATACATTTTCAACACAAGCATCTGTACAAATCAGTTTATTATACAAATGACATATAATTCTTTACAAAATTCCAGGTAGCTATGCTAGCATATGTTACACATCAACTTCCCTACATCTTCTGGCATAGCTGTTAATACCCAACATCATCACACTTTCAGCCATCATTATTATGAAAAAAAATCTGTAGGCAATGTGTATTGTTAACACTGCTGATTGTATTATGTCAATATTGCTATTATTATTATTTAGTCCACAATAAAAAGCACCTTGAAGAATGGAGTAATCCTCCCTAAATTGATTTATATCCAAATGATGAGAAATGGCTGGTAATTACTGACATTAGTTGTCTCTGAACTGATGTCATTACTTATCTCACACAGTAACATGCATTAAGTAGGCTAGCCATGCCCAGTTATTATGTGACAGGGAGGGAGTTGAGATAGCATTCTAAGAATCAGCATACTGTCTCACTTCCTGTTCATTTGTAATCATTTTTAATTTATTTAAAGTCATTCTTTTGTAGGCACATTCATTGTAGTAATGAAATATTTAAACCTAAACTGCTCAGAGAGTAGAAAAGTATTTTCTTAAATTGTAGTTTATAACATGCTAAAAATACTGGAATACCAATTTGTCTTACCACCCAGTGGTCTAGCATTGTCATCTAGTCTAGGATAACTCAGCACCCTTAGTTAAGTGATTCAGCTGTTGTCTGCCATTGCCCTCCATCTTTCATGATTTATTTTCTTGTGATTTTTGACCTCATTATTATGGACATACTTAGCTAGTCCATTATTCATTTTCATTCTCTTAATACAATGTTCATGTTCATAGATACAGTCTTTTAATCTGCCATCTGTTTTGCTCACGTAGAAACATTGGCATTTTTGACAAAATCTCTATATACAACCCTTCACAATTCACATAGTTTCAAATAATTGGTAATACATAGCGTTGGTACTGAGAATGGGGGGGGACATTAACAGAAGTGGTATGGCAGATTTTACTATATGCATATTCTTTGCCAGGACTGAATGAACTTTGATTGTGTTTTAAAAATCAAGTCTTTAATAAGATGAATGTGAGCCTTTTTATTAGGGACGTTTTGTAGTAGAAGGACTTGATTAGAGGTTCTGTACACAAAGTTTTATTGATATATTTTTTCTGATGGATTTATCAATATTTATTTATTTAGATGTTTTAAAGTTTATTGTGCTTAACATCATAGATTTTAATATAGTTTTTTGTTAGAGTAGTAGGGTCTGTTGTGATTACATCACAGATTTAATGAATCATATGAATTTAAAGCTCTTTTTAAACTGATTTCTGACGTATTGTTTTATCTGATGAAGTTCAAGCAAAGTATGCTGGACAAAAACGCTTATCATTAAAAGTTTGTCAACTGTGAAATTGTTAATTTGTATTCAACCTATGAGGTTTTATAGGGTGCCTGAGGACTGTAACTTTTTCTACAAATGTACTGCTGCTGACCCCTCATTGAAGTCTGTAGCCTTTGCCCAAGTTACTGCCTACTGATAAGACAGCAGAACCATGGAAAGCCTAGGTAAGAAGGTTTACACCTCGGCTACCTTGGCTTTTAGGGCTATTAATTATTAGACCCATATGTCTAGGTATGTGTTGGCTATCCTTTCTCAGGCTTGTCAGCTTATTTCTGATCTCCCTGATTCTGTTGGTAAAACTTTGCTCTTTTCTTGTTCGGGACTTCCTCACAAGTGGTTCTTCATTGCAGCAAGTGTAGTTATGATGCATCAGATGCCTCCTCTAGGGCTGCTGCTTTTGATTGAGTGATGAGGAGGAGTTCTTGGCTTCAGCTTCAACCTTTAACTGATGATATCAAGGCTAAGTTGATGAATGCTCCTCATGATAATAAACTTTTGTTTGGGGAAGCAGCTGCTGGTTTGTTTAAGTCCTGTCAGGGTAATGGGAAGACCTTACAGGAACTCAAATATGTTTGCCTCTCCTGTGCCTAAGCAATCTCACCCTCTTATTAAGGGAAAAAAGAGTGGTAAGCGGGCTCCTTCTGTTAAGGCTGTTCAGACTTCAGAGACTCAGAAGTCTTTCTTTTTTGATAAACCAGGTACTGTATGGCTATCTGTCTCTTCCCAGACACATTCCTCTTTCTCTTTTCCTTTCACTCTCCCTTCCTGTTTGGCTTCAGATTACTCAGGATTCTTGGGTTCTGTCTGTTATTCGCCAGGGGTATTTCATGGTGTGGAATCCATCCCGTTTTATGGGAATTCCTCAGCCTCCTAGAGACCAACTCCCTTTTTTCCCAGTGGTACTTTTAGACCTTTTGCCTTAGGGTACTATTCAAGAGGTGTGTGTGTCCCAAAGGGGGAGGGAGGTTTACTCCAGAATGTTTCTAGTGCCCAGAAAAGAGGGTACATGGAGACCAATTTTAGACCTCTCTCATTTAAACATTATTCTGAAGGTGTCTACTTTTCAAATGTTGTCCTTTCAGACTCTGTTTCCTCTTTTACTCCCTCAGGCCTATATGGTGCCTCTGGGTCTCAAGGATGCTTATCTTCATATTCCAATCCATCCCGTTTTCAGGAAGTTTTTTGCATTTCTCTGTTACTTCATGGCATTTTCAGTTTTCTGCTTTGCCCTTTGGCCTTTCTACTGCACCAAGGGTATTCCTCAAATGCCTCGCTCTTGTGATTGCTTTTTTGAGGCTTCGGGGAATCCAAATTTTTTCCTTACTTGGACAGTCTGCTGATTCAGGCATCCTCTCCAGAGATACTTTTGCAACATCTTCATTTTGCCATTTCCCTTCTTCAGAGCCTGGGGTTCACAATAAACTTCAAAAAGTCTTCTCTTATTACTTCTCAGGATCATATCTTTCTGGGTTGCAGCATTCAGACAGTGCCTATGTTGGCATCCCTCCCTCCTCCCAAGGCTTTAACTCTCATTTCCTTCTTTCAAACTCTTCTTCCTCGTGTTTCTGAGAGCTCTTCTTTTCATGGCATCCCCCATTCCTATGCCCCCTCTGGCCAATCTCCACAAGAAAGTTTCAGTGGCTTCTGAAGTCAATTTGGCTTCAACATGCACATCCTCTAGACTTTGTAGTTCCCCTTCTTCCTTGTCTCAAAAAGGAACTTCACTTGTGGATTCACAGTTGTCTCTAAATCCAGAGCTCCCTTTTCATCCCTCTCTGGAACTGTTCACAGATGCTTCAGACGTGGGATGGGGAGCAGTGTTTGGCTCTCTAAAGGTACAGGGGGTGTGGTCACTTCTTCAGCAGAAGGAGCGCATCAGTGTCAAAGAGATGAGAGCTCTTCCGCTGGCTCTACAGGCTTTTCATCCTCTTTTTCCCCCAGGGCCTTCCAAGGTATTCACAGACTATTAATACCACAGTGATGTGGTATATCAACAAACAAAAAGGAACATGATCTTACCTTCTTTGCAAGTTGGCACTCGAGGTATGGGATCTTGCTGTCCAGTATCAAATGACTCTTCAGGCAGTTTATATTCCTTCAGGTCAAAACATTGTGGCAGACATTTTGAGCAGGTTCTTACCTCAATCCTACAAATAGATGGTTCACAAGGATGAGTTTCTGGACATTGTCCACCATTTGGTACTCCTTAAGTAGATCTATTTGCCTCCCATCTGAACTGACAACTTCCTCTATTTTGTGCCTGAGTCCCAGATCCTCTGATGTGAAAGGTGGATGCCCTGTCTTTTTCTTGGAAGGGGATGTTTAGTTATGCATTCCATCCCCTTCCTCTCATTCCAAAAGTCCTGTTCAAAATTCAAAAGGATGCTCCCAAAATCTTGTTGGTGACGCCCTTTTGGCCGCAACAGAATTGGTTGCCGCTTCTGCATTTAGCCAAGGCCAGTCATCACAAGTTACCTCACAGGGTGGGCCTGCTTACATAAGACAAGGGATCTCTCATCCATACCCACCTGTCCACTCTTCAGCAGACACTGTGGGTGACAGTATTTTGATTCCGAATAGACATCTTTTTTCTGAGGACATGCTTAGGGTCCTGCCGGAGGCCCAGTACTAAGAAATCCTACTTGTCCAATTGGAAGAGGTTTTCTCTTTGGTGTCTATCTCATAACCTGGAACCAATTATTGTCGATGTTCCTTTGGTTTTCTCTTATTTGTGTGAATTGCTTAATGCTGGTTTGGCCTATTCTTCTATTAAGGCCCACTTACCAGCTATCTCTGCTTGTCTGCCTTTATCTCCTCCTTTAGCTTCTAGATTTGAAACTAAACAATTTCTTAAAGGCATCATTCATATTAGGCTTCCCAGCAAGCCTGTTCCTTTTCCCTGGGATCTTAATTTTGTTTTGGAGAAGTTGACTCTCTTTGAGCATGCTGCTTCAGCCTCCATGCAGTATTGCTCTTTGGAGACTGTTCTTTTATTGTCCCTTACTTCTGCCAGATGAGTGTCTGAGCTTCAAGCCCTTATGGATTGCCCTCCTTTTTTGGTGTTTCATAAGGACAGGGTGTCCTTGCATACTAATCCTTCTTTTCTGCCCAAGGTGGTTAATGAATTGTCACTTAATCAGTCTATTCATTTGCCTACTTTTTCCCCTCTTTGCAATCTGCCAGTGAGAGGGTACTACATATTTTGGATGTGCATAGACAACTCAGATTTTATATTGATAAGATTAAGTCTATTAGAAAATCTGATCATTTTGTTCTTTTCATCCTAGGTCCCTAGGTTTAGCTGTATCCAGGCAAACTATTTTTGGATCTGAAAGGCTATTCCTTTTTGTTATACTTTTCATGGTAAGAATCTTCCTCCTTTTGTAAAGGCTCATTCTACTAGAACCGTGGCTTCTTCTGGTGCTTTTTTCAAGGGGTTGGATACAAACTGTATTCTTGAAGCAGCTACCTGGACGTCTGTGCATACTTTTCCCAAACGCTACAAGTTGGATGGAATCTCCAGAGCTACAGCTGTTTTTGCTAGGCCCATCCTTCATGGCTTGCTAGAAGGATCTGCTGGTCCTTTCTCCTGCCAAGTTTCTTCTTGAGCTTTAGCAGTCTCCCATGATGTAAAGAATATTGCAACCAGTGAATGGAAGGACATAGTACAGTTGTGTAAAATCTTACCATAACAGTAGATGTCCTTTACTTCACTCTTGCAGTATTCACTCCCTCCTCCCACTAGTCCATTTCTTTCCTGGATGTACCGGTTAGCTTTTGGTTTTCCTTGGACTGATGTTCCTACTGGGGCAATCAGTTCCGAGGATGGCACATCCAGCTGTCACCTTTATGCCCTACACTATGCATGGAGCATACTTGTGATGTACGGTGTACCTTAAAGCAACAGTATACTTTTGTATACTGGCTGGATGTCGGGCTGTTCAAAGCAAGGAATCCCAAGATGTAAGTAATGCTGCAGCAATGAAGGAAAGGACATCTACTGTTATGGTAAGATTTTACACAACTCTACTTTGTACAAGTGGGCATCCGCAAATCCAATAATTTGTACACCTTTATGACAAGTCTAGGGTGTGCTGTATTGATTATATTATTGTGTAATTGAACTAACAATGTCAACACAACATCAGCATAAATGCAGTTGAACATACGTAATATTGCAAACCCTAAATACTGAACCTGAAAAAGCTCGAAAAAGGAAAACAATTTTCTTTTCTAGTACTTATACTAAACCCCCAATAAAAGTGGTAGTGTTATGGGAGGGGCTTTTTTAAGGCAAGGTGTTTAGTAGGGTTGAGGGTAGGGGCAGGATTAGGTTCACATTAGCATGCATTACTAAGTTGGGCTGGGGACAAATACTGATGCATGTAGCAAAGCTCCCAATGTTCAGTATCACCTTTCCCATCTGTACTTTTTTAATTTTATTTTATTTATCATTGTTAATCAGGTTAGTCCCACTAGACTAGTAGCCTCCTTTCAGGGGGAGACCTGAGGCTGTATTTATACTGCTAGAGGAAATTTGGCCAGGACATCAGGGAACTTCCCCTACTCTTGGTAGTCAGGGGAAAGGATTTGTGTGTTACACATCCTGACTTCCTATTTCCTGTCCAGGCACGGAGGCAGCCAGGAGGAACAGGAAGGAAGTATGGCTGATTCAGCTTTGGCTGAAAATAAAGTGAAGGTTAATGAAAATGTAGTTGAAATGGTAGAATCGCTACCAGAAGTTTTTCTGATGCTGTGGGTACAGAAAAAACAGTGATATTGGAAGAAAAGGAGATTGTAGCTGTAACAGAGATATATTCAGAGGAAAACTTTCAGAGTAGATTGTTTGAAAGAGAGAGAAATCCATAATTACAACCCTCCAATTGGAATGGTTATGGGATGATTATTTGGAAGAAATGGTAAACCAAAGTGAACCAGAAAGTGGAGCAGCAATTTCATGGAGTGACATCATGGAGAAAATAGAAGAAGAAAAAGGAGAAGAGACTGTGCCAGAAAATGTTCTTGAGACAAAAACTTATGCACAGACTGTGGAGAATGAACAAAGAAAGAAGAAATAAAATAAACAAAAAGTATACAGTACATGTGAGCTCTAAAAAAGAAGAAAGTTTAGACCGGTATAAGGTTTGGGACTTTGTCATAGCACCTCTGTGTGTCAAAGCAAAAGAGGTAAGAGCATTCATTTTAGTTAATAAACAGACTTTTTGTGACTTGATATTTGAGACTGGGCAGGCCATGGACAATTTTTTGGGTGCATATGAATAAAAGAAAAACATTTATTCATGGTCAGAATATGTTGTGCAAGCTTTTTACAGACAAAAAATAGTGATCCAGTTTAGAACTGAAGTTGAAGCAAAAGAACTGAAAGAAAATGTGTTACCTATATGCAAAGAAGTAATGGACACTAAAAAATATATGATGGAGGATGGAAATGTGGAGTAATACTGAAAATGGAAAATGATAATTTTATGCATGAACCTAGTATTATTAATGTTCATGGTAATAGGGGTTTTGTGAAATACAGGGTCAACCAAAAACATGTTATTTTTGTGAAAAAATGATCACTTAATCAATGACTGTGATAAAAAAGATGTTATTTATGTGGTAAAACAGAACATAATGCGAAAAATGTGATGTAAAGTGCAAAAAATGTAGCAATACTGGTCATTCATGGCTAGAATGTGAAATGAATGTTAAAGAAAATGAAGTTATACATGATGAAGAGATAGTAGACTGTGTTATACAGAAAATGTACAAAAAGCTGTAACTGATAAAGAGGTTATACATGAAGTTAAAGAAAGTAACAAGAAAAAAGAAATAGAGGAGACAAGTGAGGAAGAAGCTGATTGGTGCACATTAAGAAATAAAGGAATTTGATAGGGAAAAGAGTTAAAGAAAGGAAAACATTTCAAAAACATAATGCTTAGAGAAAATAAGAAAGAAAAGGGATAAACATTTTATTATACTAATTATTCTTAAAAGCTGAAAATAGCTTTAAATGTGAACAGTATGAAAAATCTTAAAAGGAGAATAGGTATATTACAATGATGTGCTGCAGTAGATGCACATATTATTGTTTTAGAAGATATCAGATTATTAACAGAGGAAGAAAGAACACAAACTGAAAAACTTTTGAATAGTGTGGTAGTTTGGAACATGGGGAAAGAAACATGTTTGGGCATATGTGTATTATGTCAAGAAAGCATTAAAATATTAGCTGTAACCATAGTGGAACTAGTCTGAACTACTGTAATAGATGTGAGATGGAAAAATATGTGTATATAATTATAGCTTTATATTCATATGCAACAAAAAAGAGAGAGAAATAATATTTAAAAATATTCCTGAATATGTTTGTGTAAATATGGACATTATAGTGGTGGGTGATTTTAATTGTAATTTAAGGAAAAATAACAATTGTCATGTTAAAATTAGGAGGTAGACATTTAAGTGTATGGGAGAATAACCATTGGACCTATAAAAGAAATGAAATTGGGACAGAAATTGATTATTGTTTAATATTGGATAGTTTAAAAGTTATAAAAAAGGAATTAAGTATGATGGATTTTCAGATCATGTGGCAATATGGGTTAAAGACAGGAAAACTAAGAATATGTAAGTATAGGAAAAGGAATAAAGAGAATTAATGAAAATTAATTTGATTTAGAAGAGAAAAAAGAATGTGTGGAATTATGGAAAAATCATACAACTATGAGGGAGTTTTATGAGAATTGGACTGTTTGGTGGCTTAATTTTAAAGAAAAATATAAAAAAAATATTTTTAGAATGTATAAGGAAGAAAAGAAGAAAAGAAAAATAGAGATATAAGATATTAAGTCAAAAAACAGAGACTTATTAGAAAATAACATTTCCTTTTATGAAAAAGAAAGAGAAATGTATAAAATGAATCAAATTAAAGTTAACAACTTGTTATATAATCAAAGATATTGTTTACAAGGAAAGAAAGATGAGGTAGCACCATATTTGAGTAAAATAATAAGGCAAGGAAAAATAATAAGAGAATTAAAAAATAAGGAAGGTAAATAAATAGGACACCAAGAAGGAATATACAAAATAATTAAAGAATATGTATCAGAATTATTTAAGAGAGAAAAAAAATAGAACACATTTATAAAGTGAAAAATTAAATAAGGAAGATGTGTATTTAAAACAAAAAATAACCATGAAAGATTTGAATTAAACTGTAAAAGATATTAACATGAATTCTGCAACAGGACTGGACGGAATTGAATATGGTATATATAAAGAAATGAAAGAGTGGCAAAAAATTATTTTTATAGAAGTTATAAATGAATGGTTAGAAATTGGAATTAAAGAGAAAGAGATATGTACAGGAGTCATAAAATGTATATTTAAAAAGGCAAATCAAGAAGAGATAAAACATTGGAGACCTGTAATATTGAATAATACAGATTATAATTTTTTATGAGAATAATAACAAAAAGGTTACAGAAGAAAATAGATAGAATATATGACCAAAATGTATTTGGAAGAAAAGGAAGTCAAGAGTTCTTATGGATAGTAAGAGAAATAATTGATGATATTGTAAATAAAAATGTAGAAGCTAAGATTATGATAGGGCTATAAGTAAAGCTTTTGATAATATTCAATATAAATCATTATGGGAAATATTGCAGGCATAAATAATCAAAAAATATTACAAGTTATACAATCTATTTATGAAAGGAACTATGTGAAACTAAATGTAAATGGCTGGATTGGGGAAGAAATAAAAATAGAATGTGGAATAAAGCAGGGCTGCCCAGCTAGTAGTGTAATTTTCTCATTAGTTATGAATGTAATAGTGAAGGAAATTAATAAAATGTCAAGTAGTGGTGGATACAAAATGATGAAGGAAGTACAATTGCCAATAATGTATAATGCGGATGATATTGTATTAATTGTTAAAAATAAAGTATGGATGGAAAAAGTAAATGAAAAATTAAGTATAAATTAAAAAAAAAAATGTTTAAGTATAAATAAGGAAAAAAGTAAAGGATCTGGTTTTGAAGGTATGATAGGAGGTGTTGAGTTCAATTAAAAATATATAGATGTATTAGGAATAACATTTGGAAGGAATGAATGCAGAAACAATGGATAATGTACTCAAAGAAGTAAAGGATATGACTAATTTTTGGAAATCATATAGATTTTCTTATAGAATAAAACACACTTGTTGAACACCATGGTAATAGGAAAAATTGCTTATGTTGCTAACATCTATATGATTCCTATTAAGTATGAAAAGGAATTCATGATGATTATATTCTCTTTTATATGGGGCTCTAGACTGAATCCAGTCAAAAGAGGGATTAAAAGGAATTCTGAAGGAAAATAAAAACTTGATAGAAATGATACTATATTATAAATACAAAGAATTGTGGGAATGAATGGAAGTTAAAATATGAAGTAAAAGCATTGTGAATGAAGAAATGAAAGAGTACCAAAACAAACATGTGTCATGGAAAATAAAAAAGAATATATGTGAGAAAAATAGAAAGGAGTGGCACGTAAGTATTATGAAAATATTTTATTGTACTTATCCATAGAAACATTTAGAAATAGATAAGAAAAAAGCCATAATGATGAGATATAATGACTATAAAAAGATTAAAGAATATAATGATTTTTTATTGGGATTGTCTATTAGAAAATTTCCAGTTAAGGCAAGTATGCCATACAAAAAAAGCAAGATAGAATATTATTTATTTATTTATTTATTTGAATTTTGTTAACCGGGTTAGTCTGACTGGGCAAGATGCCCTTTTTCAGCAGAGACCCAAGGAGAAAAGCTCCAATTACATAATAATCAATGCATTGATTAATACAAAAAAAATAAAGTAGAACAATTGGTCTTTATACAAAGGAAGTAAGAAATACATAAAAAAATGGAAAAGAGCACATAAAAAAGAAAGTCACTGATTTAAAACAATTTGTAGCATTCAGCGTGACAGTAATTGCAATGTAAAACCTTAAGAGGTGATAAAGACTAGGGTAGAAGTAGAGGAGGAGGAAATTGAGAGGAGGGAAGTTGGATGTTTAAGAAGATTCATCAGTAACTTGAGGTAAAATACATAGTTGAGGTAGACAAAAAGAAGAATGTGTAATAAATGTGGAGAGTTTGAGACTACTGAGCATGTGTTTTTGAAATTTGAAATAGTTAATAATTTGTGGAAAGAAATATGTATAGATAATAGGGTGAAATGTTTGTTAAAATTTGAACAAATAAATATGGACATAATATAATTTTGTTATTATGGTGCACATAAACAGGAAGGAGTGAAGAAAATGGACAGAGTAATATTTTATGCTTCATGGACTATATGGAACAAGAAGCTAAATGAAATTAAATACAATGGAAAATGGACTTTGACAAAGATTTTGGAAAAAATGTTTTAGTTGTGGATAAAAGAGTGGGGGGAACGCTTAAATTGATTTTTATAATGTATGAAGATTTGTGAATAGATGTAAATATGTAAATATGCAAATAATATGTGATGTATATATCAATTAAAAAACTCTACTCTTCACTGTTGCAAGTGGGACCCATTTTAGGGGAGCACTTCTTGTTTCCATTCCAGGCACAGAGGAGGCCAAGAGAAATGGAGATGCAGACGGAGAGAGAACAAGATGATGGACTGGTGAAAGAAATGGAGGAGAAATAAAATATCAAGACTGGAGAATGTGTGCAGGATTCTGAGGAAGTGTCTCAAAGAAATTTGTTTGCTAGAGATGAGTCAACAAATGATGGATTTATAATTAAAACCCTCCAGTCAAGAGGGATGCGGGATGATTTTTTAAAAGAAATGGTGATGCAGCGTGTGCCAGAAAATGAGATGTAAAGTGGAGTAGCAGAAAAGGAGGTAGAAGAAAATTAAAAACAGAAGTACATGGCAAGGATTCAAAGCAAAGAAGGCAAAGAAATAGACAGGCATGAAGTGTGGGGCAAGTTAATAGCTCCTTTAGGTGTAAAATCATGAGGTAAGAGCATTTATTCTTATTAATAAAGAGACATTTTGTAACATTATATTTGAGATGTTTTTCAATGGAAAGTTTCTTTGAGAATATGAAAAAAGAAAGATGTAACTTATGTAATCTCTGTGTGATAGAAGTATTTAACAGGGAAACAAAAAAGAAAAAGAAAATTCATGTACAGTTTTGAACAGAGGTAGAAAGAGAGACTTTGGAAGGGCATTTGAAAACTTTTTGTAAAGAAGTACTGGAGATTGCAAAATTCTATAACAAAAAATGGTTTATAGGCTGGTGGCTGGGATTGAAATATTGTGTTAAAAATAGAAAGACAGAAATGTTAATGTGGAGGAGAATAGGGGTATCATAAAATACCAGGGAAAACCCAAAACATGTTTTTTTTTCTTGTGGAAAAAAGGACATTTGATAAGTAACTGTGGGAAAAGAAAATGTTATATTTGTGGAGAAATGGGACATGATGCAAAAAATGTGAATTGAAATGTAAACATAACAAAATTGAACATTTATGGCTGGAATGCAAAAATGGAAATAAAAGTAAGGAAAAAGAAAGAGAAGAAAATGAACAATGAGAAGAACTTTTAGCAGTAGTAGAAACACAAGAAAAATTAGATGAGAAAAATAATAAAGAGAGAAGGTTCTACATAATTGATAAAAAAGACATATATTGTGAGGTAGTGAAAGATAAAAAAATGAATTCTGTTGGTAAAAGGGTAAAATACAGAAAAAGAAAATTTAAAGAGATAAGTACAAAAAACAAAAGAAAAGAAATGGATGAAAAAGAATATATGCAGCTAATGATTGGGGTTGGTATAATGGTTAAGGTGTTTGCCTCACAGACACAAAGAATAGTGTTTGAGCTCAATTTGGGGAGGGAAATTAATTAGGCTTAGAATGGCAAATTAAGAAAGCTAGCCTAGTAATTAGCTGCGACCTTATGAAACCATGATTCTAAGGAAAATGGAAAATGAAATTTTTAGAGTGCTTTCTGTAAATGTGAATAGTATTAAGAATATAGTAAGAAGAATATGAATTTTAGAGTGGTATAATACATGTGATGTAGATATAATTATAATGAAAGACACAAGATTTTTAACAAATGAAGAAGGATTACAGACAGAGAAACTATGGGGAAGAAAGATCATTTGGAATTTGAGAAATGAGCAATGTTCTGAAATAGCCATATTCTCTAGAAGTACAGTACAGACATTAGCAAAAATGGGAAGATTGACCATGGTAGATTTAAAAGAACATATGTATAGAATTATAACAGTATATGCTTATACTAATTGTAAAAAAGGGAAAGATTATTTCATCAGATTTTAAACTATGTAGTGATAAATATGAATATTATAATAACACAAAACTTTAATTGTCATTTAAGAGGAAAGCATAGAAAGAAAGAGAATGATATAAGAAAATGTTAGAAGTTATAAGATGTGGTAAGGTAAAACTTCAGGACAGAAATTTATGGACTTACAAAATGGAAATATATAGAACTGAAATAGATTATTTTACAGTATCAGAAGGTTTGGCTATAGGAAAAGGAAAGGTAGTTGAAACAGGATTTTCTGATCATCTTGCAGTATGGCTAGAGGTAAAGGAAAACAAGGAATGTATAAAAATAGGCAAAGGAAAAACAATAAATGAGAAAACATGGAATGAAAAGGAAAGAGATTAGTAATACAGTTATGGAAAGATCATATTACTGTGAGAGCATTTAATAAAAATTTGTCTGACTATTGGATTATATTTAAGGAAAAATATAAAAAATATTTTTTACAGTGGCAATATGATGTGAAAAAACGTAGAGAAAGAAAAATATAAAAGAACATGTAATGATGCACTGGAAAATTTAGAATATAATGATAGAAAGTACTTTGACAAAGAAAAAAAATTATATGAAAGAAATCCAGAAAAAATATAAGAATTGTTATACAAGCAAAGGTATTTTTACAAAGAAAAAGAGATGTATCAAGTTAGATACGCAGATTATTAAAGGAAGATGGTAGTTTAATGAGAGGAATAATAAATGTAAAAGGAGAAATAGAAGGAATTCATGAAAAGATTGTGAATAGTGTAGTACAGAAAGTACAAGAAATGTTTAAAGAAAAAAGTAGTGAAAAAAACATGGAAAGTAAAAAAGTTAACAGAAAAAGAGAATGAAAAGTTGGAAAATGAGATTTCTTTAAATGAGCTAGATAAAGTATTAGGACACATAAATATAGATTTGGCTGCAGTACCAGATGGAATAGGGTACGAAATGTATAAAAATTTAAGGGACTGGTAAAAATATATTTTTTAAAGATTTTTAACAAATGGTTAAATGAAGGTTTTATGTATGAAGAACTATGTAGTGGAATACTTAAATTCATATGGAGGAAGGAAGATAGAAAACAGTTAAAAAACTGGACACTGATAGTATTGAATAATAATGATTTTAAGATATTTATGAGAGTAATACAAAAGAGATTTGAAACTAAGATGGAAAATATTATGTAAGATAGTATATATAATATAAAGGGTTGTCAAGAATTATTAGTGATAGAGAAGTTGTGGATATGAGTAGAAAAGAGAAAGCAAAAATGATGATAGGAGATCTTAATAAGGCATTTGACATAATTGGACATGAAATCATATGGGTAATATTGAAAGAATATAAGTAAGAAAGTTAGGAATTATGTATGTCAGCCTGCAGTAATAATAAAGTAAAAACACTCGTAAATGGCTGATTAAGCCAAAAGATGCATATGAAGAGTGGTGTAAGACAGCATTGTCCAGTGAGTTATATACTCTTTGCATTATTTATGAATCTGATAGTATGTGAAATAAATTACAAAATGAAGGAGGTGGGCTATGTAACACCTGAAGGGTTAAGAATTACAGTTCTGTTAACATATGCAGATGACATTGTAATAACTGGAAGGACATAACATTTGGGTAAAATATGTAATTTGCACAAATGAGTGTCTATAGTGAAGGGTTGGCTTTAAATAAAGAGAAAATTAAATGTTTAGGTGATGCAGTAAAGATGGGGGGTGTATATTTTACAATGAATGAAATTTCTGTGCTATAAAATTTGAGAATAAAGATGTAAGTAGAATTCAATGGGGAAAACAGTAGAAGAAATAAAACAAACCTGTCTTTTCTGGAGAACATATAAATTATAATAAAGAAAGGCTTTTTTGATAAATTCAGTACTGATGGTTAAAATAGCATACTTAGCAAGTATAGTTATGCTGCCAAAAGTATTTGAAAACGAATTATTGCAGATAATTGTTTTATTTATATGGGGTTCTAGATTAAACCCAGTAAAAAGAAGATTCTTTAATGTAAATAAAGAAGAAGGAGGTTTAGGGTTAATTAACCCAGTGGATTATACTGCTTCATTAAATTTGTACAAAGTGTTAAATTGGATAAATGAAAAAGATGAGAAATTAGTAGTAAAATTGTATAAATATAAGTGTGATACATTTTGGGGTATGGTAAAAAAGAGTAAAAGAGAAAAAGAATGTATACATGAAGAAATAAAATGTTATTCAGAAAAAAAAATATTTGTGGAAAATAAAAATTGGTGATACAGAAAAAGATAGAAACGTGTGGTATAAGAATGTAATGATAAAACATTACTATTTAAAACCATGGAAAAATTTAACAGATGAAAAAATTAAAGCTATAAAAATAAGAAGCAAATGGTATAATCAGAAAGTAGAATGCCAAGATTTTTTGTGGATACTGGTAGTAGATAAATTGCCAGTAAAAGGAAATATGCCATATAAAAAGAAAAGTAATAGAATGTTTGTACATTGTCAAGAAGAACAAACTATGGAACATGTGTCTTTGAAATGTAAAAAAAAAAGTAAAAAAGGTATAGGGAAAACTATGTAAATAAATATTTTTTTGAAAATGTACAAGCCGTGGATAAAAATAAACATGGATATGATTAAATATGGATATTATAAGAATAGAAGTAAATAATATATTAAATGAATAGATAAAAAGTTATTTTGTGGTATATAGATTATATGGAATGAAAGAATAAATTAAATTATGTTTAATGGTAAATGGATTTTCAGAACAGTATTAAGTAAAATCAGATGATGGTTATGGAATTGAAGTGGGGGTCTAATAGGGATGAAAATGTAATATGATTGTAAAGGAAATTATGAGAATGTGTAAACAAATTTGTATATCTATATATTTGTACATTTGTAAATATTTTATAAGTAAGAGTTTGTAAATGGCTTATTTTTAGATATAAATAAAGCACCCATACTCTTTTCAATAGGTGTTGTGGGATCTTTAATATCCACATGAGCTACAGCCAACTTGAGAAAATGGGACCTCAATTTAATGTTCCATCCAAAGGACTGTTTATTAATGTAATACCACTACATGTTTCCCTAATGTAAAGTAAAGTTTGCAGATGTTTCTATACAGAACCTTTCCCTGAATGCACTTTTCAAGAAATTTAATAACACAAGTATGTCATACAATCCTAACCTTTAATAAAACTACAAATTGTCTTTTTCTATCTGTTGACGCCTTAACTTTTCAAATTAGCAATCCTGTTTTAAGTTAATTTCTTATGACATTTGTGCAGTTAATGTAGCTTCATGTGATAAGTCCACGATCATCTGATTTGAGTACATATGTATGACTTTTTGTCTTATTGTATGGAATTGATAACACTATATTTACTTATTATTTTTCAGTTACATAATTCTGTACTAAAGAATGATATTCCTCATTTATGTAACATTGGTGCCTAATGGAATTATCCAGCTAACAGAATGAAGTTCGGTAACAAATAAATAAGCATATTGTCATGCAAGACAGTAAGGACGCCTGTCTGCAGTACTGCACACAAACCTGGAAAGCTTATGTACTAAGTATTTAGACACACAGCAGCAGGCCAAGGGGGGAGTGTAACTGTAACCCACATGACATGAAGATGATCACTGACTTGGGTTCTGAGGAACTTGGTAATGGATCGTGGGAGCACACAAAGTTCACAAGTGTCCATAGATTCACAGTCATTACAGTTGAAAAACAAATCACTTCTTGGGAAGGGATAACTTCAAGAATAGTAAAAGTAAAATATTTATTCAAACACATTTAGGTAAGAAAGAAAAATAAAAGTCACTTGCAGTTTAGCCTTACTGATGTAAAGGAATTTAAGGATGCTTATTTCTTCTTGTTTCACAAATGTAAAAATACTTTTTTCAGTAAATATCGATAATTATTATACTTAAAGAAAAGCTCTGGTACAGTCCTTCCTGCCCGAATTTTCTGGTTACTGTGGCTGAATTTAAAAACATTCCTTTGTTTTGCTGCAGCAGCATTCATGTTCAGGATATTTTTAGTTGCCTTTCAGCAAATCATGCCTGTAAGGTCTCCTGACCATTTGTGGATGAATAGCTCCATGTCCACTGTACAAAAGAAGCATCTTTCCCAAGGCAGAATCAACACTTCCAGCACAGCTTTATATAGTCCCCTTCTGTAATATACATGCTACCCAAACTGCAGAAAATCCAGCAGCCAGAGCTCCACAAATTTTAATTCTGCACACAGAAGCTTAGTAAGCACAGCATTTCATGCTAACACCAAAAACTGTTTTAGCTTTCCACACAGCATAGGATCATAGGAAATTACTAGGCTGTTGACCCAGAGGTCATTTCAAACCTAGCTGTTTCATCCGAATGTAACACCATAGAAATGTTAATTAACACTCACGATTGTATCTAGTATTGACTGTCCATGTCCAGGAGGGTTGTAAGCACTATTCTTGGTAAGAGTTTATGGTGCCCCATCCATTTGACCATAAATAAAGTAATTCTAAAGTTGTATACCCTTGGTGAAAGCAGTAATTAATACTCATCTGTGTAAATTTAAGCCATCCCATTTCTCTGATAATGTGCCTTTATGCTGATGAATGTCCATTCATACAACTGCTGACACAAAACATTATTTTTCACCCTTAGCTGTACAACAAACAGTTCATTTGCACAGTAACAAGTTTTTGTTTGACTTCTCTGTTAACTACACTTATGTGCAGTGTTATGCAGTTTGTTGTTAAAACAGTGTGCATGACAGAGTCATTGAAAGCTGAGTGAATAATACAAAACCACTATATCACTATAAATTTTCAGTCTTTCAATGGCTTTGTCAACAAATTATGCTTTGTGGACTGTGTATAAAAATACACTGTTTTAAATCCTCCCTTTTTTCTAGTTCACTGTAATCTTGAGTCCTACCATTCAGCCATCAGCTATCTAGTTCCTCAGTATAGGTCCTACCCCCTACTCTTTCAGTATTTCTGTTAACCTCCTTTGTTGAACCAAGTCAAAGGCCTTGTTGCCTTGTAAAAGTTATGGTAGACCATGTCTCCTGATACTCCAGTTCTTTTGTATTCCAGTCATAAAACTGGATCATATTTTTGGTCATGATGTATGCTGGTTGCTGTCCTTGAAATTATGGTATGCTTGAAATGCTACCAGCCTTCCAGTCAGGGTTTTTCCATGACATTCATCACCAATGCTGTTAAGCTAGTACTAACAGTATTTCTCAAGATTTTTTTCTGCTCCCCTTTATACAAAGGTATTACACTTGCTGTCTTCATATGTTGTGATACTTCTGTATTGATCTGTTGAAAATCTCCATTATGAGGATTGCCAACAAACTGGCATACTTTCTGAGCATTCTGGGAAGTAGGCCATATACTCCTTGTGATTTATGCTTCTTAAGGGCAGCCAGTTCATTATACAGCCCCCCTCTATGTCCTGCTTGCTTTCAGCTGTTCTCCACTTTATGCCCTCTCCTCCAGCATGATACCCTCCCTTTGCTTTCCTTTGTGAAGAATGAAGCATTAATTTAGTGTTTCTGCTTTTTCTCAGGCTTTATGATCTCTCTCCAATCATTGTCAGATTGGCCATGTCTGTCCTAACATTCCTTATTTCTGCTTTGCAATGTAAAAAAAAGCTCTTATTTCCCTTCTTCATTCTTTCTGTTAAATACTTTTCATCTTTCAGCTTTGCTGCAAATGTCATCTTAATTACTTTTCTGTTAGGCTCATTACAGTGCCTCCTTGATTTCTATACCCCCTCCTTTCTACTTCTTCTGTGCCCTACATTTTACCCTAATAAGTACCTACATATTCCTATGTTGCCACATTGATCTTATTTCCCTTTTGTTTTTTGCCTCTTTTCCACACCATTGCCCATATCCATGAGTACCTGCACCCAGCGGCATAGTTTGCTTACTCACATTAGGATAGTCACAGTCTCATAACTCATCATTGACCATCTCCTCCAGAACAGATTTAGATTTAAATTTATTTGTTTCAACTAAATGTTACACACACAACACCTATACATTTTAACATATCTGTATTCATTTAAACCATCAATAAACTCATTAAAAAGAGATGTATAAAAATGTCCCTCCTAACTCTCCTTAGACATTCATATTTAAACACATCTCACATAACATTATCTTCACAAAACAACTGATTTTACAGTAAAGTGTGAACATTTAAGTGTGCATCTTATGTGAATTTTTTATTAAATGATCAAAGCTTGCCTTTATTAATTTATTCCATATGTTTCCAGTGGTCTAGCTGTCTGTGTTCTGTCTTATTCTGTGCATTTTGCGTGTTTCTGCTACTTCTGTTATGGTGTGATGGGCATGTGTGCTAAAAATGTCCTTATAAAATTTTTCCTCATTACTTTAGATGAAAGTTTGATATTCTGGATTTAGAACCCTTTAGTGCAAGGCAGCTCTGACTTCTATGTGTTTCTCAAAGTTTCAGCAAAGCGCACTACAGATCCTCTTTTACACTACTTCCACCAAAACACCAAGGATTTTTTTTTCCATTTTGTTATAGCTTATTTGTAGTATTTGTAGTACTTTTTCTATGGCTGTAATGTCTACAGGTCATGCAGATTTGAATGCCTTTTTAGATTGTAGCAAAGCTACTAGCAGTTTTGGTGATTTGAGTTCTATTTTTGCATCTATTAGTTAAAGTTTTTGTCTTAGAAAAATGTTGAAAAAACATTTTTCCACATCAGGTTACTCAGATAAGCCCATGTGAGGAACAAATGTGATGGGATCAGCAGTGCCTCACAAGGAATGAATGGGCCAATAAATTGCATGAGGAATGATATGTGATAGGCAGTCAGAATAAAACAATAAAGTAAATTAATAAATGACCATCCCCTTTGTCTTTAATTTATTAACCAGAAGAGATTACACAAATGACTTCTGTACTAAAATGGGGAGATGGTTCTATTCCAGATTATTTTTGGTTCTACAAGAATAGCTATGGAGAGCAATTATAGATTTGTTGAGATAATAAAGTTTATATGCCAAAGAATCTCAGAATGATGACTTTACTGTCATGTCTTCTGCATTTATCCCAGGTGGCATGGACTGTAACATTTGAGTCTGTAAGATGTTTATCTGCATATTACCATCTGGCTCCGTAAAGTCTGCTCTTCAATTTTTCCCTTAGAACTTCTCTACTTGCAATCTAAACAGTCTATTCTCTATCTCAAAAGCTCAGCACTTGCTCCTAAAGCATTTTTATATAGGTATAGTACTTGTATACTAAACAAAGTACTACATTAGCCTAGAATCCCCTTGAGTACCCATTTCCCTATAGGTCCCTTCTGACTCAGTTACACAGCAAACTTTTTCACTTTTTCTAGCATGTCGAAGGGTCAGTTGCTAGCGTCCTCTCCTGTTCAGCTGGTGAATCTTGGCATCTTGAGGCAATGTTACAATTGCCTCATGTACACAGACAACCCACTCCTTCTCCCACAAAACACAAATACATGTGAGAGATGCAACTATATAGCCAAACTGGAGGCTGAGCTCTCTCACCTCAGGACTGGCAAGACCAGACAGGAGGAGAAGGAAACCACGCACACCACAAACCCAGTTTCACATAGAACTATCACAACTGCAAAACAAACACATAAACACACAAAGACATACTCGGAGGCACTGATCAAGAATCTACCAAAACTACAGAGGCCTCCAAAGCAGACACCCAAGCAACTGCCACCTCAAGACATAAGACATGCAACACATAGTTCTCAAAGTCAGTGTGCTAAACAGTCACAGCCCTTAAGGCCAAACACAATGCCAGACACACTTGTTATAGGTGACTCCATAGTCAGACACACTGACGTCCCACTCACCAGACTGAACAAGGAAAAGATCACAGTAAGCTGCGTGTCGGGTGCCAGAATCCGCCACATAACACAAGCACTCAGGTCACTCCACAGCAAGTACAAGTATGACTCAGTCATTGTCCATGCCGGTGTGAACGACCTGAGACGTACCTCCCTGGACTACATGAAAAGAGACATAGAGGAGCTCTCAGATTATGTAGCCCAGGCCGGTATGACCCTGACCCTGAGCAGTATCCTACCCTCACCAAGAATGATGCCACAATACAGAGACAAAATGATCAGCTTTAATAATTGGCTTAATTACTGGTGTCATTCTAAGGGAATCCAATGTCTGTCTGCCTGGGATGACATGCTTGACAAGCCACGCTGCTTTGCAAGGGACGGCTTGCACCTGTCACCCCTGGGCTTCCGGATATTGGAAAGGCTCTTGCCACCCCCATAGTGCCTTTTTTAGGCAAGGCTCAAATGATAAACCTACCGCCCTAGAAAACAAAAATGGAAAAAAACTAAGGGTAATACTGCTCAATGCCAGAAGTCTAAACCTCAAGATGCACGCCCTCGAAGCCCTCCTCAGTATGGAGAACATCGATGTCTGTGCTGTGACTGAAACCTGGTTCAAGGCTCCTGAGAGCACCCCAGCACTATCAGGTTATACCTCATATCATGCGTTCCGGCCCCAAAATCCGGACCGAACCACAAAAGGAGGGGGAGTATCCATATTCATAAAGGATACCCATACCTCCAGGTTAGTGGCAACGCACGAAGCATCGGACCATCCAGGTGCAATTAACCATAGGTAAAACTGCCCTACAGTTTGTAGCATGCTACAGACCACACTCTCAAACTCAGGAAACCCACACAGCCTTCCTGAAGACACTGGAGAGTATGAATGTCTCTCCAAACATATTATATTGGGTGACTTCAACTACCCAAACATAGACTGGGAACATTACTCAAGCCCCAACACCCTAGCCCAAAGGTTCCTGGAGTTCATAAACTCAAATGCTATGGAACAACTAGTCACCATTCCCACAAGAGGAGAAAATATACTAGACCTGATCATCACAAACATAGGGACAAAATGCTCCACACCGGAAGTATATCCCTCATTGGTGAGATCAGACCATAAATTAATCTCACTGGAGATCCACATCCCGCCCCAACCCCAGCAAAAGACCACAGTGAAGAACTTCTCAAAAGCAAACTTCACACTTCTTAAGACTGGAGTGGTATCCTTCAAGGCCCCGAGCCAGTGGAAACCACAACCCACGCTGCTGAAACCCTTACAAATGCCTTCTACGAGCACCTCCAGGAATGTATGGATCAAGCAATTCCTAATAAAATCAAGACCCTTTCCACCAAAGGCAGGCGCCGGTCTGGTGGACCCCAGCCATAAACAAACTCTACAACAAGAGGAGAAAGCTACTACATGACAGAGCAAAATCCCTAAAAGGGAAGGCATCTCTGATCAACACTAGCAAAAAACTACGATCACTCATAAAATCATCCAAGGCCAACTTTGAGAGAAAAATCGCTAAAGACACAAAAGACAATCATAAGGCCTTCTTTAGCTATGTTAGAAACCTGGGTGGAAACTCCCAGATATGCTCAGAATTAGTCCAAAATGATACAAAAATCACTGAACCCACAGACATTGCCAACATACTGGCAGACAGGTTCAGTGCAAATTTCTCCCCCCCCCCCCCAAAAGGAGAAATATCTATCCCACCAGAGTCTAGCCTCCCAAACATCTCAGATGCCCAGGTGAGAGCTGCTCTCTCTAAAGCAAAAACACAGCATCAATGGGACCGGACGGTGTCCCCGGCTGTGTGCTACACGAACTCAATGAGGAACTAAACCCACACATAAGGCTGCTGTTTAATCTTAGCCTTACTACAGGATACGCACCCAAAGAATGGCGACGGCAACTGTGGTCCCACTCCACAAAGGCGGTGCTTCTACGGACCCTGGAAATTACCGCCCCATAAGCTTGACGAGCCTTGTCTGCAAAGCTATGGAGAGGATCATAATGGAACTCATAAATAAAGACATTGGGGACCTACAGACACTGGATCCTACCCAATTTGGCTTTGTCAAGGGCAGATCCTGCCTCTTGAACTTGGTCGACTTTTTCAAAACAGTCACTAAGGCCATTGATGAGGGTAAGGCAGTTCACACAGCCTACCTTGACCTAGCCAAAGCGTTCGACACAATACCCCACTTGGGCATCATAGAAAAGCTCACCAGCTTAGATGTAAACCCATATGTCACAAGATGGGTTGCAAACTGGCTCAAGGACAGAACCCACAGGGTTAGAGTTGCTGGTGCCATGTCAGACTCTAAGCCGGTCACGAGCGGTGTCCCACAGGGCTCAGTCCTGGGCCCCCTCTTGTTCGGCATTTATTTTTCTGAAGTGCAGGCAAACATAGGGGGATTGTGGCTGACAAAATTTGCAGATGACTGCAAACTGGGCACCATAATTGATACTCCATCAGACACAGACATCCTCCAGAGAGGTCTCAGAGAAATGGATAACTGGTGCCAGAGCCATGGCCTTAAGCTAAATGCCAAAAAATGTATAGTCATACCCTTTGGGAAAAACAAGGTAACCCCTAATTACCACATAGGTGGTAATCCATTAAACACGGAAGAAGTTATCAGGGACCTGGGGACCCAAGTTGACAGTAACCTCTCTTTGACACTCACATTGCCAAAGTGGTTAGGAAGACCTTCTACATTGCCCACCTGATCATGAAGGGATTCACATCCAGATCAGGAGAGGTCATTGTACCCCTGTACTCTTCACTTATCAGACCAATGATTGAGTACAACGCCCCATTCGAATGTACCTTACCCGACACCTGCAGCAGTTGGAAAGACCCCAAAAGTTCCTCACCAAAAGGATAAAGGGGCTCAAACATATGTCATACGCTGCCCGACTGAAGAAACTCCAGCTCTATTCAGTCGCATACCGTCTGCTCAGAGGTGATCTGTGCCTGACATACAAGGCCATGTCCAACCCGGAATTAATGGACATGCTCCACCTCAAAAATCCAAATCCACCAGAGCCACGAGAGCAAGAGACTTAAACCTCAACACGGATATAAATAGGACGTGCTGGAGGGACAGATTCATCACCCAGAGACTCCCTACACTATGGAACAGAATCCCAGTCCATGTGAGGCAGAGCCCCTCACTGACTCTGTTCAAGAGAAATCTTGACGAGTGGATGGGAGATCGTAGGTTTATCCCGGGAATCATCTCTGTGTCACTGCTGGACAGAGGCACAGCAAACTAATGGGTATAGTATTCTCATCCTAAGGGGTGGTGAAAGCCACACACACTCTGGCTAGGCTTATAAATGCCCTAGGGCAGATAGCCTAGTATGAACCTATGAACCTATATAAGACAAATTAGAATGCATGCTGTTGTCCTTCCAGTGGTTCATCCTTAGGTCATCCTCAAATCCAGTCTGTCAGCCAGAATGCTTCTCAGGCATCAGAGAGTCACATAATTAGCCATGGTGGTGGTATCAATGTGACAGGTCCTTGAAAGGAAAACTTAGTCGTGTCTCAAGAATCTTTTCTGATAAGTCTCCATTAAATTAATTTCCTGTTTGGAGAGTAAAATTGTCGTATTCCAGAAATTCAGCTCAGTCCATATACTTTATCCATTCGAGGGTAACTGGAGAGCTGGAGCTGCAAAGCAGAGAAACTAGGCTTGTTCATAGGTTCATAGGTAGGTACTAGGCTGTCCTATATAAGCCTAGCCAAACAGTGCCCTGGCTTTTGCCACCCAAGAAAATTATTTTCCTGTGCCCCTGTCAAGCAGAGCCACAGAAATGATCCTCAGGGTGAATTTCCTATCTCCCATCCAGTCATCAAGATTTTTCTTGAAGAGTGCTAATGAGGAGCTTTGTTTGATATAGATAGGTAGTTTGTTCCAGAGTATGGGAAGTCTCTGGGACAGGAGTCTATCCCTCCAGCATGTTCTGTTTATTGTGGTGACAAGGTTTCGGTTCCTGGAGCGTGTAGCTCGGAGGGATTGGGATTTCTTTACGTGGAGCATGTCCAACAGCTCTGGGTTAGACATAGCTTTGTATGTTAGGCAGAGATCGCCTCTGAGTAGGCGATATGCGACAGAATAAAGCTGGAGTTTTTTGAGAAGGTCTGCATAGGGCATCTGAACTCATTCCCTCCAGTACAGCTCCTTTGATTGTGCACCTTTAACTCCTAGTAGGCGTGGCTTGAGCCTTTAAAAAATAAAGTTATCACCTTACAATTCTAACAAATACTCATTGACATAGGTCAAATATCAGTACAATTGTGTTTGCCATCATGTATGCTTCAAGATAAAATATTCTGATTCCTTGTATGTAGCATGGTTTTGGAATTATTAATGCAAATATGAACAAGCAATATTTGACGCCTAGAGGAGCAGTAGGAGGTAACTGCAGATGCAGGCCGGTAATTCTCTTTGTGAGGTATTTATGTGGCCTTTCCAGTTGTTGTAGATGTCTTGTGAGGTACATACCAAAAGGGGCGTTGTACTCTGTAATGGGTCTAATGAGTGATGAGTAGAGGAGAACAATGATCTCTTTTTTTCCTGGATGAGAAACCTTTTGTGATGAGGTGTGCCACGTAGAAGGATTTCCTGACTACTGTGGCGATGTGAATATCAAAGGAGAGACTACTGTCCACCTGTGTTCCAAGGTCTGTTATCACACTTTCGGTATTAAGTAGACTGCCGCCTATGTGGTAGTTCATGGGTACAGAGTTTTTACCAAAAGGGATGACAGTGCACTTTTTGGCATTGAGCTTGAGGCCATGGCTTTGACACCAGGCATCTGTCTCAGTGAGGTCCATTTGTAGGATGCCAACATCATTAGGAGATTTGATTATGGCTCCTAGTTTGCAGTCATCTGCGAACTTTGTTAGCCAAAGACCTTCTGTGTTAGTCTGTACTTCAGAGAAGTAGATACCAAACAGGAGAGGACCTAGGACTGAACCCTGTGGTACTCCACTTGTCACTGGTCTGAAGTTGGATTTAGAGTCTGCTACTTTCACAGTGTGTGTTCAGTCAGTTGGCAAC
The DNA here is from genome assembly GCF_019279795.1 of Protopterus annectens. Lineage (NCBI taxonomy): Eukaryota > Metazoa > Chordata > Ceratodontiformes > Protopteridae > Protopterus > Protopterus annectens. The sequence continues at coordinate 1,767,807,358 of NC_056733.1, forward strand.
CCATCTTAAAACATAGGGATTTATACCTAGTTTAGTGAGTTTGTCTATAATTCCAGAGTGGGGGATAGTGTTGAAAGCCTTGGCGAGATCTAGATAGGCTGTGTGTACCACCTTACCCTCATCTACAGCTTTGGTGACCACTTCAAAGAAGTCTATCAGGTTTAGGAGACATGATCTGCCTTTTATAAACCCGAACTGGGTAGGGTCCAGAGTTTGGAGATTACCAGTGTCATTTTTTATAAGTTCCATGATGATACACTCCATGGCCTTGCAGACCAGGCTCGTCAGGCTAATGGGGCGATAGTTCCCGGGGTCCATGGTGGCTCCCCCTTTGTGGAGTGGGATAACTGTTGCTGTGTGCCATTCAGTGGGCACAAAGCCTGAGGTGAGGCTATGATTGAACATGGTACTTAGGTAGGGTGCCAGTTTGTTTTGTAGTTCATGTAGAACACAGCCTGGGATGTTGTCAGGTCCCATGGATGCTGTGTTCTTGGCTTTGGAGAGTGTGTTTTTTACCTGTGCAGCTGTGATTACAGGTACTTTGCATTCTTCCAGTATAGAGATGGGCCCTTTAGGGGATGAGAGAGGGGTAAAGTTAGCAGTGAACCTATCTGCCAGGATGTTGGCAATATCAGTTGGTTCTGTATATTTAGTGCCATTGTGCTGTAACTCAGAGCAGATCTGTGTGTTGCCATTGAGATTCTTGACATAGCTATGGAATGCTATGTGGTTGTCTTTAGAATCAGTGGTGATTTTGTTTTCGTAACTAGCTTTGGAGGTTTTTATGAGGGATCTCAGCTTCTTACTGAGGCTGACCACGGAGTTCCTCCAATCATGGGATTTTACTCTTTTTTTGCAACAGTTTCTTTCTTCTGTTGCAGAGTTTGTTTATAGCAGGGGACCACCAGATTGGCTTCCTTTTTTTGGAGGATAGCATCTTGGTTCTGTTAGGGATTGCACGATCCATGCACTTGAGTAAAGTATAAAGTTCAATTGTATAGGATTCAGCAGTCGTATCTCTATTGTCCGTCAGCATGGGTGTCATGAAGTTTGACACTTCTGTCTTAAGAAGCGTGAAGTTGGCTTTGGAGAAATTTTTTATGGTGGTTTCCCTAATGGGGGGGTGGGGGAGGGATGTGGATGTCTAGGGTGATTTGCTTGTGGTCAGAACTGACCAACGAGGAACTGACCTCTGGTGTGGAACACTGGTTGCCCATGTTGGTAATGACCAGGTCTAGGATATTGCTGCCCCTGGTGGGAGTGTGGATAAGTTGATCCAAGGCATTGGAATTTATGAATTCCAGAAAACGTTGAGCACAAGAGTTGGTACATGAGTAGTTTTCCCAGTTAATGGTGGGGTAGTTGAAATTGCCCATAGGTGATTGTATAGGATTTTGATCTGTTACACACACACACACACACACACACACACACACACTATAGACACACCTGCTGTGAGTTTTGGAGAAATATCATTTCAAGTGTGACATGTTTTTTGGGAATGTGGAAGGAGAACAGAGCATCCTGCAAAGCCTATACATACAAAAGGACATGCAGACTTAGCAGAGAAGGCACCCTAGTAGAGACCTGAGCTGGAGGCCCAAGCACTGTGTGGGCTGCAGTGCTACGTGTTGTACCTACTCTACCACCCACTAAATTAGGAACAGGCCTCATCTTTGGGTATATCATTTCAAGTTGTCTGTATCCTTTTTTCCAGTTATCAAGAATATTCACTTTGCCAAAGTTTCATTGACTTGTTAATGGGAGATTTTTGGCTGGGTGACACAAAATGTGGGTACAGTCATTGACAGAAGTGTTTGCATCCCCTCCGAATAGCAGTTTGCCTTCTTTTTGCATCAAGTGAATATGAAGCTTTGGCTACAGATCCTTTGCTGTAGGTAAGAAACATATCCTCTTTATGCATTCTTTGTAATTCCTGTAGTTCAGACAGTATTACCGAAAGCAAAACTATATAATAATAATAATGATAATATTAATTCTACTACTAATAATAATACCCCTTTGTTAACCAAGTCGGCCCACTGGTCACACATTCCCTTTTCAGAGGTGACGCAGGAGCAATGGTTTGGGAGATTAATGAGAACTGAGGGTATCAGACCGTGTAGCACAGGAACCATAATTCACAACCTTATCTCTCTGTGCCAAATAATATTAATAATTTCATTTTCACTGAGGGAGCAGTAGTACACCTTGTTACAACAAAAAGCCCTAAATCATACATTTCCTGTGAGAGTATTTCGTAACTGTAAGGATGGTCTTGTGTCCCAGTCTGAAATCCTTCATATTGACAGCTTGCAGAAGTGGAGATTCTGTAATGTACTGTGTAGGCCTAAATAACCTGTATATGTTTAACTGGAGAATGTAACTTGTTATGCAAGATACAACATTGTTTTCCAACTTTTTTCATGGCATATATCCTAACACAGTCCTGTCTTAGCAGAAACAGCTGAAAGAGTATGTGGGGAAACAGTGCTGAAGCATTAAATGCATCTTCCTGATATATGCACTTCCATTTTGTTGGTGAGGCTGCCTTAGACTTGGCATTGGCTTGACTGTGAAAGTTTTATATTGGGGTGCTTGTACATATATCTCAACACACAAGGAAGTTGCATACATACATCAAAACAAATGCTTCAGGTATGCGTAGAATTGCCCTTCTAGTCTGCCAGTGCATCAAAACAGTCATCCCCACAATAAGTGTTCAAACCGTTCTTAAAACTATTTAAATTAATGCTTGCTATATTATAATTTGATAGTCTATTCCAGGCATCAGTAAGTCCTCTCAGAAAACCAGTTAGTTACTTCTCATTCCTGTATGATCTCCTACAGATTATCCAGCGCTTCTCTAAATACTCTGTATAACTGAATAAGGTCTCCTCTTAAATTTCTGTATGAGATAATGTACAATTTCAGAAATTATAATTAGTCATAATAACTTAAATAACATAATAACTTAAAGTTTGAAATCCGTGGATGTCCTTTGTATAGCTCCACTTTATGTTTTCCAATTTATTCATGCTAGTTTTCTTATAAGGTTTCCATAATATTATTCCTTACTATAGTTTGGGTCTGTGTAACTTACAAACAATTATTTCATCGTTTCTGATTTTCTAACTTTATAAATCTTTTTGTACAGCCTATAGTTTTGTAACTATAATTAACCAGTTGGTTAACATGATCAGAAAGTCTCAAAACTGGATCTGTCAGTATACCAAGGTCCTTAAATGAATCTAAAGTTTCAATCTCTGTGTGCTGTATTCAATATTCACCTTTCGATCTGTATCTCCCAAATTTGAAATACTTGTTTTTTATGTATTTATTAGCATATTATTCTCCTCTGCTTAGCTGGTCAATTGAGTCTAGTTCATTTGCAGATATGCCACATCTGTAACAGATGTAATCAGTTTTCCCATTTTCAAGTCCTCTGCATACAGACTGCAGAACACCTCAAATGAAAAACATAAATCTGAAAGATACAACCAAAACAAGTATGGGCCAGGACAGAGCCCTGTGGTACACCCTGACTGTAATCTAAAATTTCACCTGATACATTCCTGTATGATACTTCTGTCCTGTTTGTAAACCATGCAGCAGTCAATCTTGTTAAGATTACATTAATACCTTGTTGCTCTAATTTATTGATTGATGCTTTATGTATGACCGTATCAAAGGCTGAATCTATCCCTGGGATTCAGTAATGCCTACACTGTGTGCACCTTTCTGAGTGAACAGACAACACAATCATAACTCACACATTCTTCCTCCTAATTTTAATTTTCCTACCAATTTTCTTGCAGCTTTAAATACTGATAATTCATAATGCTTACCACAAAGTGTAGACTACATGTACACTTAGTATAATCTTTCTGAGTGACAAGAAAGCCCAAAAATTAGATAGGGATGTTCTTGAATACATATCATGCACACTTAGTGTAGGTGTTATTGAATCTGTCCCTCAGTCTGCGTAAATTACAACACAACAATCTTTTATATTTATAGTTAGTATTATAATCATTATTTTATTGTTATAGAACATCATTTTCGAGGTAGTTATAGACCTATTTTCAACATATGCATATTGGATTATAGTTTCAAGTCACATTTTTGCCATTTCTGACAATAATTTATCCAAAATAAGCTTCTTCATTATTTTCCACAACAGGAAAGTAGACCAGTGAGTCTGTATGTATATGGGATTGTCCTATTACCATTTCCCTTAAAGATGGTGTTAACAAGGGCATGTGTCCAATATTAGGGAATCTCTCCATACTTAAATGACATAGTGAATAACAGATATAATGGCAGGCTCATGCTGAAGTGTTCTCAGCTCATTGTTACTAATGTTGTCTCCCCCAGCTGATTGACTAGACTTCAGTTTGCTTTGTAATTTTCAACATACAGTAAAGGTTAACCGGAACTCATGGGGATTGGTAGATGCCCGTTAACTGTAGTTTCTGGTTGCTTGAGAGTTACTATTAAAAATAGGCCTGACTAATACTGTACCCTATACTACTTGTTTGATTTGACTTGTTCTTAGGTTGAGGAGAGAGGGAATTTACTCCTATCTTCATTTTTAAAACTCTAAAAATGTAAGGTATGTTTCGGGGAGGGGGGGGCAGAAAGTGCAACACATGAAAATTGTACTGTATTTCTTCGATTTTTTTTTTTCCTGGTTGCTTGAGTTCCGGTTAATTGAGAGTTTGCTGTAATTTAATTTAATTTCAGTATCTGACATTGCATGAATGTTACTGGCACAAATCACCTCCCCCTTTGTGAAGGCAAACTGCTTTGCATAAGATTTTACAAAGACTAAGTTAAAAAAAAGTTTTCAGCATTAAGACTGCAGTGAATGTAAGAAGAAAATAGAATGCTTATTTTGACACAGTGTACATTTGCAACTGAAACTGTGCATGTGTTAGGTACAAAAAAGAATGTTTACGGTTAAGAAGTGAGAGTTCAGGCAAATATTTATTCTTTGCCATTGTCATATATTAGAGCATCTTGATGTGGTTAACAGACAGTGTATGTTTTTAATATTTTTTTTTCCAAAATCTTTATTAAGATTTTGTAGATAATAACAACCAACAAAATAGCCAAAAACACAAAAAGGCAAATGCCAAAACTAGAACAATGATAAGCAAATGGAACATCCTAATATATACATACATACCCATCATAACAAAAGAAAAGACATAACTATATACAATAGCAAGGATTGCCTAAACCGATAGAGAGCGTATATATTAGCTTCCAAACAAAATAGGTATGTGAATGAAGTGGCAACATGTTTAAAGCTCTAACAAAGAAAGGATAATAAATAGAATAAAAAACAGAAGAGTTGTTATGTCAAATTCTGAATACTCCCCCAGAAGAATAGAAATTAAAGACCTATTTCAAAATGTGATCAAATAAAATATTCCAAAATTCAATGAAGTGCAAATATGATTTTTGATTAAACTTTTAACAGTTTATGGGCTGTCAGGTATTTAATTGCCATTTGTTTAAACCCTTTCCAAGTAAGTAGGGATCTATGTTCCCAATTTAAAGTGATGTAGAGTTTAGCATACATTACACACATTATGGCTGACAACATGGGTTGTACATTAGACACGTTATGACTGACAACATGTCGGATCGTACATTAGACACATTATGGCTGACAACATGCCGGGTTGTACATTAGACACATTATGGCTGACAACATGTCGGGTCATACAATAGACACATTATGGATGACAACATGTTGGGTCGTACATTAGACATATTATGGTTGATAACATGTCGGGTCGTACATTAGACACGTTATGGCTGACAAAATGTTGGATTATTTAGACATCTTTGCCTGGACTACAGAGAGTTTCTGTTGCTTGTATGCTCGGGCAGCATCTATTAAAATACATGAGTGACTGTTCTGTAGTTTGTGCATATTCATTGAAACTGATATTGCACGTGCTTGTCTTTGCACTTGAGTGAGTCATGGCACATGAAGTTTTTAGAGCTGTTTTCATTACAGATTCTACAGCTAACTAATAGTCAATTGTTTTCTGAAGATGTTTTATAATGTAAAAGAGTCTGAGTAGCTTTCAACCAGGAAGTCTTATTTTTTGGAGCCATATAAATAATCTGAACCCTTCGGACTTAATATGCCTCAGATTTTTCAGTACATTGGTCTTTCATGATCTTCATCAAGTTCTGCTTCTCTGCTATTTCTGCCAATTCAGCAATTTATCTTCCTATAACTGACCATTTTGTCTAGTTATTCTATTAACTAATTCTACCTGGTGAGTTCACTGATATTATATTTTAATTTTATATAGGTTTTTTATGCAAGTCTGAGAGCTGAATAAAGGCAATTTATTCAAGTCCCAATGCAGCAAAATGGTTCCACTTAAAACCGCTTTCTGTAAACTTGACTTTGCCTAATGTCCACCGGTGTGCAATCACAGAGTTAGTAAATTAAGGAGTGGGGAATTTCCTACCACACAGGGGTGCAGGGGGTGTGCTCCCCTGGAAAATGCCCTTTTCTCTTTTTTCCTTTGCTGAAGATGTCTTGCAGTTGAAATTTTTCACTGATGTAGGAGTCACTGAAATTGTCAGCAAGTCAACACAATTTAAGTTTTATTTGCTGAGTTCATTTTATAATCTTAAACTTTGTAAAGAACTAGGTTAATTGAGAAAAATAAAACTTTTTTCTTATATTTTTCCTTAGAGTAGCTTGGGAATTTCTTTTCACCTACTCTGTATCTAGTAAACTTGTGGAGGATGTTCCTGTAATATGTCACTTAGTAGCTAAAGTTCATTTATATTTTGAAGACAATTATTGCTGTTTGGTTGTAGTCTTTCTACCCTGACCTGTTGTCTTCTTAAACATAGTGACTCTTGATTTTTCTATGCTTTATTCTTATTAAACATCAGCTACCTTCCCATCCCTGCTTCATTTACTCTTACTTGCTGTTTGCTCCAAGACAAAAGTGTTTTTAATAAATCATTAACCATTATTACAAGGTAACATTTACTGTTAAAGGATCAGTACTCTTTTGTTAGGCAGAAAGTATTACTTAAGAATCTTCTTAGTGGTTTATTGGGTGAAAATAAATCTGATTCTGTCATTTGGAGCATTTGGTTGAGAGCGCACCGACGAGCAATGAGCCATATCACAATTGCATTATACATATAATCAATAAAGTTAGCAGTTTGTTAATAACTGGGGGTGAGACTTTGGAAGAGAAGAAATGTGGGTAGTTAATATATTGTAAACTCAGAAACCAATCAAAAAACTGATGAAAAAAACAAAACAACTGACAAGAAGCCGGTACAAGGTACACTGTAAAAAGTTATATTGCGGAATACAATAAACTGTATAATCCAAATCTTTAAGCACAATGTAAACACACTAATACAAACGCTTTTCGTTTGCACTAAAGCAAACTTCCTCAGAAGACCTTGTAATTAAAAACACTACAAGTTTAAATTAGTATTACTAGTGACATCACAATTACATAATTATGCTGCTATTCAAACTTTAAAGATGTAGTGCTTTAAAATAACGAACCACTCAGTTTAATCAAAAGCACACTTTAAAATTTCCTTATACCAAATATATTATACTTGTTATTGTAACATTTTAAGAATAGCCCTGAATGTAATACTTGTGACCTATAAAAATGTATATGTGTGTGGTATATCCATCTGTACCAGTATATATAAAATCATAAATAAAAGGTGTGTGTGATAACTGTTCCCTTAAATTCTGTACAGCTTTTCATGTTCAAAAATACCTAATAATAAGGTTCAACAACATATTTAAACCACAATTGCCACTGTATATTATAAAACAAATATACTATCTACACATATTTCTATTTTTTAAAATGCAACTAACTGAACACATATCATTCAATCCAGGCAGTCTATATGCATCAAGTCTGATTTACCATGTTAATTCCAATTCTTCTAAAAGAATTGGTATCGGACCCCCTCTCGGGGGTATGTTAACTTGATCTATTGCCATATATGCAAAACTATGGCCGGGTGAGGTATGTACATGCTTTGCTAATGCATTATCCATTTTACCTTTATTTTATAGCATACTGGTGTTCATACACCCTCTCTCGAAGTTTACGTTCCGTTTTCCCAATATAAAATGCATTACACTGCTTACACTTTGCAAGATAAACTATAAGTTTAGACTGACAGGTGAATTTAGATCTCAACTTGTATTTCAAATTATTAACAACAAAATTATTGGAAGTTTCCATGTATTTACAATAATTGCATGCTTCACATTTAAACATGCCAGTTGTTTTTATAGTTTGAAACTTCAATGATTCAAAAACATTTTTCATATTCCTACCCCTTCTAAAGGTTGTACGGGGTGTGTCACCCAATCTATCCCATAACATTGGAAATGATTTAAATAAATTGCAATTTTTCTTTAAGATGCCTATTACTAGGTGACTGTCACAGGTAAATGTGGTGATGAAATTTGAACTATAGCTATTAACGCTACATGATGCAACCTTTTCATTTCTGTATGTGGAGGTTACTGTATCAAAAGGCTCATTTGGTATATCCATTTCTATGTCACATTGAATTTTTACCGTTAATATCGGTGAATAAATTTCTTTCATCCTTTTACCTGTAACCTCGTCAGTCAACTTGTCAATTAAATCTTCAGGGTAACCTCGATCTAGAAACATAAGTATAAGACGGTTGCATTCAGCATAAAAATCACACAACGGTGTGTTAATTCTGGCCGCTCTTACTAATTGGCCTTTCACGACTGAACATTTCTGGTGGAAGGGGTGGCAACTTGAAAAATGGAGAAAATCATTTGAATATGTAGCCTTCCTATGTATGCTTCCCTGGAAACAGTGTGAAGTTCTATTTTTTACACCCAATAAATCAAGGTATGCTATTTCTTCTGTACTAAACACCGAGGTAAACTTAAGGAAATTAGTTGTACCATTAAAATAATGCAATAAATCAGACCCTGTTTGGGCGGAACCCTTTATCAGGATAAAGATGTCGTCCAAAAACCTGGTATAGTAAATTATTTTGTTGGTTACATTGAGGTTGTTAATCACGTACTCCCTCTCCCACTCTGCCATAACAATATTGGCAAAACTTCCCCCACAGGGGGACCCCATGGCAATGCCAGACGTTTGCAAATAAAAAGATTCCTCAAACATGAAATAATTTTTTGTTAACACCAGATCTAGTAATTCAATCACTAGACTAATCTCACAATTGGTTGCACCATTCTGCTTTAGTCTGGAAACTGTCCAGTCCATACCCACAGAATGGGGAATACAAGTGTAGAGGTCCTTAACATCTATTGTTAGGAAATTATAGTCATTGCTGTACTCAATTTTATTTAAGTCCGCAAGGAAGGACCATGAATCCTTACATACTTGAACCTGTGGTTTTAAATACCTTTTTAACAGATCATCCATAAATTTCGCTATAGGGTATGTAGGTGAATTTCGACCATCAACTAGTGGTCTCAAAGGAGGTGAAGCTATACTTTTATGTAGTTTGGGAATCCCAAACATATAAGGATAGTGTGGGTAAGAGACAGAAAAATAATTGTAAATTTTCTGATCGATGCTGCCATCGATAAACAAATCTTTGATACACCTATTGATTAAAAGATAGGCCCTGTTCACCTCTGAGCGTGAGCTTGGTTTATAGGTTGATGAATCAAGTAACTCCTCCATGCGTAAAACATAATTGCTAGTATGGATATACCACACACATATACATTTTTATAGGTCACAAGTATTACATTCAGGGCTATTCTTAAAATGTTACAATAACAAGTATAATATATTTGGTATAAGGAAATTTTAACGTGTGCTTTTGATTAAACTGAGTGGTTCGTTATTTTAAAGCACTACATCTTTAAAGTTTGAATAGCAGCATAATTATGTAATTGTGATGTCATTAGTAATACTAATTTAAACTTGTAGTGTTTTTAATTACAAGGTCTTCTGAGGAAGTTTGCTTTAGTGCAAACGAAAAGCATTTGTATTAGTGTGTTTACATTGTGCTTAAAGATTTGGATTATACAGTTTATTGTATTCTGCAATATAACTTTTTACAGTGTACCTTGGACCGGCTTCTCGTCAGTAGTTAATATATTGTGTTAAGTTTTAGCTAGTGGTTTTCTTGAGGAACCTATATGGAAAGTTTGTTTAGTAAATAATAAATGAGAAAAGGTATATAAGGTAAGTGATCCTGGATGTGGGGCTTGGAGGAGGTTAGAGAGACCAGAATGGGAGGTTACTGAGCTCAGGATGAAAGCAGATGAAACAGGTGGTTTGTATTTATGGACATAGCAGACAGCACGTTGTCAGGAGGAGGACTTGGACTGAGGCAGTCAGGGTGGAATCCAAGTGGTAAAAGGCAGGGGGGAGTGTAAGAGGTAGTGTAATGTATGCAGTGAGGTTCTTTGTTTTTTGACTTCAAGCAGCATCTGTTTTGTGGGAGACTTTTATTGCATCGTCAACTTTATGACAGTTTTCAGCAGTATTTCCATTCATGACAATGGCTGTGTTTTGCTTCAGTTTAGGCTGTCAAGTGTGGACATGTATTTCCGTAGAGTTAGTTGCCTTTGCAGCATGGATGTACAAGAAAATAAATTTCAGATTGATTAAAAATTCAACCAGTTTATTCTTACATTTTATTGGTAGCAGAGGATGGTTTCTAACTACAGAACCCCAGCTGCGTTTGAAGAAAACAAGTTATATGAAAGCTAAAACAATCAGTTTATGATTTGCATAGAGTTACTGTTTTGGGACAACAAAAGCATGGCCTTGAAGTTGCACTGCTGCTTAATGGATGAGCAGAAGATATAGAAATGGAGATTTCATTAGTGTTTGAATACAGATAAAGGTATGTTAACTTTAATAACTGGATGAGGCTATGCACTTGAAAGAAGAAAATGATCAGATTTATGAGGTATACTCTGTTTTGATCAAATTATCAGGGACTGCAGTGTTTCTATGGCAGATAACAAAGCTGATTTTGAACAGAGGTATAAGATGTGTAAGTATAATGTGTTTCTCCCAAATGCATTGCTTGCTTTTAAGCAATTAGATACACTCCATTCTTAAATGTAAAATACAGACAATTAGTAATAACAGCCTGTACTGAACTTACTTTTGCTTCACTGAAGTCAGATGTGGAGTGTATTTTCTGAGAAAAGGTATTCAGCAACACACACTGGGCATTAATATAAGTCAGAAGTAGCATATTTCACAGAGCACAAGTGGGATAGCAAGCTGGGAAGACAAAAGTGTTCGGTGAGACTGCCTCTACCAGATACACATTCATTGGATAATATGGCAAGAGACCACAATGTACTGTATGAGAGAGAACATATCATTAGGCTAAAGCCTGTCAATCAGATGTGAGCAACTTAAAGTAATGGAGGAAATCTAGAATATTCTGAAGATATATAATTCAGCACAAATTCATTTGCCAAAAATCTGTTTTAGAAGCAGAGATTTTTTGAAGTAGAATGTTTTAGGTTAGGCGACTCATACTGCATACACATGTGCCATTTGTGGAGAAAAGAAAAATGGTTAGACAACTGCATCTGTAAACTGAGTCAGAGTGAGGTGGAATAGTAACAAAAATTATAAACCTAACAGTAACATTTTCAGTTTTGGAGACGGAAAAGTACTGTAGAGAAATTATTATCCCAACGCTGATTGTCTGAAACGTCAGTTATCCAAACATAGCCTTCCAAAGTTTTTGGTAAGGAAAAATAATAAAGTCTGAATATGTAAACATTATACGTATTCGCTTGTGTATGTTTTTTGAGCTTGTAGCTTGCTCGTGTGTGAAAAAAATATTCTTTATTGTCCACTGGAATTGCTCAATGGTTGAAAAGTGTATTCCCTGCATGCAGAAAAAACAAGATTTTAGAAGTTTTTATCTGACTCAATTTATGTTTGGTTATCCGAGCAGTTTGATTATCCAAACTACCCTAGATCCCAATTAGTTCAGATAATCAACTCTCTACTGTAGTGTGTTCCACCAAGAGACTGAAAATACCAATAAGACTGGACAACTTGAGTGTGATATCGAAGCAAAAGTAGTTCCAGTTCTTTTAATAATTGATGCTACAAAAGAGACCCTTAAAATGACAAGAAGCAGACTAGGACGTGGGAAATTGGCAAAGCACTGATGTTTATATCAGGCACTGTTAAAGTCACTAATTATGGACATTATGTTGGGGTGGGAGGTTGCCATAATAGTTAAGGTGTTTACCTTACAGAAACAAGGTACAGGGTTTGATTCTCACATGGGGTAATTGGCTAGGCTTGAAATGGCCCAGAAGGGTGGTTAGCCTGGTACTAACCTATGAACCTAAATTATTGTATCAACATTGTAGGCAGAGACCTTAAGGAAAGTCGCTGTGACTATGGGATCCTCTCAGTTTCAGAGAGCAGGACCAGGGAGGAGAAGCAGAACATTTTAAAGAAGCTGCATCTTTGATGTAGATGTGTTTCAGTGGACAGATTCAGAATCTGCACCATAGTTTAGGAAATAAAAAAATAATATATTTATATCTTGAAACAGACCATTGACAGTTGGGGGGGGGGTATCTGAAGTTTAATAGACCTAAACCCAAGTTGTTTGTTGGCAAGCCTCTGGCCTTTGTGCTGTGAGTACAATGAGACAGTTGAAATTGACAGACTTGATCCTGAACCCGACGTTTGGTACCGTCATATCATTAATTAATTTAATTAATTTACATGTTTCAGTGCCACAGGCATTATGAAAACAGAGAGACCATCAGTGACAGTTGTGAGAAATTCAGTAAAGCTGTAATTAAAGAGATGGCAGTGAACTTTAGCATTGAAATAATATGAACTGCAGCCTAATTCTTGGAATAATAGATTCCTAGAAAAACACTGAGACTAACAGAAATCATGGTAAAACTGAAAGCTGCAAGCAGATGTGACCATGAAATTGTATTAACTTGGGGGTCTGATGCCCAGAAATGGTATGCAGAATGTCAGTGGTTACAGTCCATATCAGCTTGTGATTGGTCAGGAGTCAATATCTGTTTTCTATGGTGACTGATAAGTTACCTGCCGTAGAAGGGCCTGCAAGGAGCACAGCAGCAGTGGGAGGGCATATGATCTAAATACTTGGTTAGTATTGCAGTTGTCACCTTAGAGAACTCTGCTAGGTGCTGGCCTGTGACATCCAGACAGACCTTTAGGGCTGAACACACACCCCTCTTGGCTGGGTTGACATCACATTCACTTCAGATGTCCTCACATACCTGATATAAAGATGACATCCATCCATGCCATCTTCATTTTTTTTTTTTTTTGCCACATTACTGAATGTCCAGTTTGTGTGCTTGAACAGAGTGTCCATAAGTCCATCTATCCCAACCTGAGACTAAAGAATGAGAAGATAAATACCCCCATTTGGGGGTACCTGTTTTGTCCTTTTCATACAGTTGGTGTATATTGTTAATTTTGAGTGTGATAGATGTACCAATGGCATTTTCCCCACAAGAAGGCATATGGCATGATTACTTTCACCAAGCACAGTAAGTTGTCTCAGCAAGAGACAGATTCAGTTCAAAGATTTCCCCAGAGCATTTGTACTCTCTTTTTGGCTTCAGACATGATGTTTCTAGTTGTGAAGTTTGTCAGGGCTCTAAGGAGAAAACACGAAGAGTGGGACAGAAGTCCATCCTGGTCAACCTGATTAAAAAATACCAGTTACCATCCATGCAGGAGTCAGCCATATTGTCCAACCCTCAGGATAATACAACAGAAGTTCCCCCTAGGCAACAAAAGGAAAGGTTTAGGGAGAATAGGGGTAACTTCAAGTTGGATGACTCCATTAAGGAACCAAGTTCAATCAAGGTCCATAAGTTCATAGGTGTTTACTAGGCTAACAACCACAAGGGCCTTTTTAAGCTTATTCATGCATACCAAATCTCTGACAAGTTCTGGTACTGTTGATATGTGTAAGCAGAGGCTTGGAAGATGAAATATTTACAAGCAGGGGCCTGGGAGCTGAACCATTTACAGGTCGCCTGTGTCTGTTAGAGACATAGGTGCCAAGCAAGGGATGACTTTCCCGTTCCCCATCCAATTGTCCAAGTTTCACTTAAATTGGGTTAGGGAGGAACTCTTCTTCACATGGATGGGGAGCCTGTTCCAGAGATGGGGTAGTGTTTGGGATACATACCTCTCTCTTCAGCAGGTCCTGTTTATATCACAGGCAAGGTTTAAGTCTTTAGAATGAGTAATTCTGGTGGTACATGTTTTGCTTATGTGCAGGAGGTCCATCAAAGTAGCGTCTGACAATGCCCTGTATGGCAGGCATAGATCTCCCCTCAACAGCCTGTAGGAGACAGAATACAGAGATAGGACCTTGAGGCAGTCTGCATAGGACATTTTACTTATGCCCTGTATTATTTTAGTGAGGAACCTATTTGGACATTCCATTTGTTGGATATGCCTGATTAGGTATGTAGCAAAGCAGGCATTGTACTCAATGATAGGTGTGATGAATGCTGAATACAGTGGAACAACCTTGATGCCATACCTTTGTTTATAAGTTGTGCAACATAGAATGATTTCCTCATTACTGTAGATACAGGATGGTCAAAGGCTACATTACTGTCTGTGTGTGTCCCCAAGTCCCTGACTACTGGGTCAACTCTAATGGGTGTGTTGTCAACATTATGGTTACTAGGGGGTGATGACTTTCTGTAGGATATTATTATGCATTTCTTGGCATTTAGTTTTAGTTCATGGCTCTGGCACCAGTTGTTTGTCTGTGTCAGCCCTTCCTGGAGAACACTTGTATCAGTGTGAGATTCAATGACAGCTCCTAATTTGCAATTATCTGCAAACTGAGTCAGCCAGAGGTCTTTGACATTGGCCTTTACTTCAGAGAAGTAAATGCCAGAAAGAAGTGGTCCAAAGACTGATCCCTGAGGGTCTCCACTTGTGAATGACCTCTTTGCAGAAGTGGGCCCACCCAATTTTAATTTCCTGGGTCCTGTCTGTGAGCCAGTTGGCTATCCACCAGGTGATATATGGATTCGTACCTTAATGGTCAACCAGCCCCCAAACCTGGTATCTGTTACAGCCAAAGCACCTTCAGAGACCACCAAGCTGTCAGCCTTCACCACATCCCACAAGACTTAGACATCTCAGACACCACTTGCTATCAGTGGCAATTAGATATCTGTTCAAACTTCAGGAACACCACTTTAATGTTAAACAGGGTGAGGGAAGTGTCCCCATGTATGCTGTAGTGTTGAACCTTCACCATAATAAAAAGATTAAACCCAGGGATGTCCTTCTTTAGGCTCCTACAACCATTGTACATACTCTTAAACCCAAGGCCTTTTCTAAGGTAGGCTTTTCATAGACATACATGCATATCAGTGGTCTACATATCCTTTTCTGCCCCTTGCCCTTTCCCAAGACTGGATGTAACTGGTACAAGGATTCCTGCACTTCTTACAGAGTTTTCAAATTTCCATAGCACTGCTCTGTGTCAGGTGTCTGAACTCCCAAAAGACCTAGAGAAGCTTGTGAAGATTAGGAGTAAGGTCTGGATTATAGAACTCAGATGTCATAACCTTTATCCTTTACACTATGGCTTGAGGTATAACACCAGAAAACCTGTCCTTTCAACACACTCTATTACTTATGAACTAGCACTTCCAGTGCCACGAACATGAGGTCTGTGCTTCCCAGAAAAGGGCTATAAGACATCTGTGAAAGGCCCACCCAAACTAGTAACTAGGCATTCACTCTGGGAGGTCTTCCTGGATGTGTTTGATGTTGTTTATATAAAGTTGGACTACGAACTCCTGACCCTAAACACCTGGCCAGTTGTTTACAATACAAGACCGTCAGAAATTCCTGTACAAAATCCCCTTTGCTGATCCAGATTAAGTGTCACTGGAATCTGCCAAAGCCACTAGACTGGCACCAAGGTCCAGCACTCTCTCTGTTGATAGGGAAAGTAAGTTGATAGCTACCTTTAATGCCCTATTACATAGCAAATTGCCATTTGAACCCCAAGTATATTATGTCTTCAGAAAAACTGGAGGGTAATGGCAAGACTATGGAGTCTGTCAAGCATATGCTAAATCCTCTCCTTCCCAAATGTAAATGGAATTACCCAGAAAAACAAGCCAAAGCTAAGAATGCCTCTCAAAACAGGAGGTATCAGCATGAAACCTGACTGGCACAGGTGGGGTCCTGAGGGTGCACCGGCTAACATGAAGCAGCTGTATCTGCACTGTCCTCCTCCTTTCCCTGTACCAAAAACTCCACCCTTCTTACCAACTTCACAACTCCTTTCTTCTCAGAGGCACAAGACAGATGACCAGCTGGCCGCCTGCTTCCATAAATAATCCAGCATAACAATGGTTTAATGAGTCTTAAGTGTAATTTCCACAGGTTATAATCAAGTCTTTACAAAACGAAGAAAGAGAGGTATCCCTCCTGTAATAAAGGACCACAAAAATCTAATGCCAGTGTTCCTAGAACCAAGGAAAGGTGGACCTTGGAACAGTTCTAAACCTGACAACGCTAAACATGTTCTCAATGGTACTAAAAATGAATATGCTAAGTGCTGGTGCTTCTTCCATTCTTAAACCCTCAATGTCTCCTTTTTAGGTCAGGCTTCAAAGATAGCTACCTACACATCCCCATTTTCAGAGGTCAAAGGAGGTTCTTAAGGATTGTGGTGGAGGAGCTTATTACAGGTTTACTTGCTTGACTTTTGGTTTAGTTCCTACATCCAGGATATTTACAGAATGCCTGCCACCAATGACAGCCGCTGCAGACCCATTCCTTACCTGAACAAGGTATTACAGTTCATCCTTCATTGCCTGACCAGCTTAGGGTTGCACGCAGCTTACAAAAATTAAATCTGTACCTTTGCCAGAGAACAGTCTTCTTTGTAGCCCTTCTGGATTTCAGCCTCTGCAACACATTCCTGTCCATGGAGAATCCTGTTTCAGAGCATGGCAGAAAGATTCAAACATAACAAAGATATCCAAATGGATTGCTAAACAGGCATGAGCATGCTGGGGCACACTGTGTCCATCATCCTTATGAACCCTTTAACCAGGCGACACATGAAAAATTCCAGTTGTTCCTGAGGAACACATGGAACCACAAGTCAGAAACCTTGAAAGTGAGGATACCAGTACAACCTTGAATCAAAGGAAAGTTAAATTGGTGGATGGTACAAACTTTGAAAAAACAGGGTATGTCCTTCAACCCAGCCATCTTCAACCATACCCTAACTACAGGTGCCTCAGTCCAAACCTTGGACCTCAAGTTATAAGGCATATGAATATGTCAAGAGGGCATCCTGGACATATACCTCATGAAGATACTGACAGTTAACTGTACTCAAACAGCATTCACGTCATTGTAGTTGCCAGGTGTGTTTTACATTATCACATGGTAATGTGCTGCATAAACACTGGGACCCAATCTTATCACATGTGAAAGCTGGAGATGCAGGTCTGGAAACATCCTCTGCAATGCAGTCTGTATCTGTGGATGATCTGCATCCTTGCTCAGGAAAATTCTTTGGAAGACCAATTAATAAAGGCCTCTGTAGATCCACTGGAATGGATATTGCACAGGACAACCTTTGTAGAGATCAGTAGCAGGTGGAATTTCCCAGAGACAGACTTCTTTGTTTCTCCAAACAACAAACTGCTAGGAGAGGATGACATTAGTGTTTGTGCAGTGCATGTCTTTTCCCTAGCTTGGGGGTTTGTTTCAGTTTGATTTCCCCCCAGCTCCCTTGCCTTCTCTTAAGGTTATTCAGAAGATCAACTAGCAAGGACCAGAAATCATCCTAATTGCTCCCTTTATGCCCACGTAGAACCAGTTCTTTGTCCCGCTTCAGTTGGCTAAAGAGTCTTCATACGTGTTGCATGTGAACTTACTGATGCAATTTGAGGGGTTCCTCATATACCCTGTTCTGTTTACCTTGAACAAGACAGCTTGGAGGTTATGACTCTTATTCCTTTTAGACTTCCTTTATCCTGAGGCCATGCTAGAAATCATTAGGGAGTCTAGTTGACCAAGTGTAAGTTGGACCTATGCAGCTTAAGTTGAAAAGATTCTAATTCTGTGGCAACAGAGAAATCTGCAACAGTTGAATGTACCTACATTTCTTCAATATTTCTCCAAACTTTTCTCTGGTATAGTTTCCACTTTTTTGAAAGTGCTTCTTTGTCATTTTGTTTGTTTTTCCATCCCTTTTCCTTCATTCATGACAACTGTCTCAGTCCCCCATGTCCTTCACCGGATCTGCTTCCTGTACCTTTGCCCTATTCCAATGCCTGTATCTTAGCCAGGGCCATTGAGGATCTATTCTAAACTCATAGTTGGTGACCGAAGGCCTAACATGCTTCCCATGATCTGCATCGCATAACTGTTCATTGGTTGAGGTAATTAGTTCTTCAAACCCTGTTGCAGAAGAAAAGGCTTCAATCTGGAAATCAGTGGAATAAAATAAATTATTCAAAGTTAGAGAATTCACAGTCTTCTATGATCACCTACAAAAAAAAATGTCAGACTGCCTTACTAAAAACAGGCCTCCATCTTTATTTAGAGTTCTAAAGGCATTTAAAGGAGCATGGTATATCATGTCTTAAATTTCTGTGTACAATGTTGATGTATTTTTTCTCTTAGAGCTCGAGATTGCTGCATTTGCAGCTACTTACTTTGTTTGGGAGCTTTACAGTAACATCTGTTTTGTGTGATACCTTTATTGCAGCATCCACAACAAAATGGTAGTTTTTAGCACCATGTGTTTTTGTTCAGCTTAAATTGTGAATTGTGTGTAGTTTTGCAGTGTAGATGTTCAAGGAAATAAGTTCCACTTATGCTGAAAACTCAACCAGTTTGCTCAACTATTTAGGTAGGTGGTGGAAAGTGGAAAAGGGCAGACAGGAGGTCTGGCAAGGACATGTAGGTATGGGACAGGTAGAGACAGCCAGGGAACATTTACAGGGAAAAACTGGATCAGGGAGACATAGGTAGAAGACAAGGACCAGGAACAGCACAGGGGAAGAAGCAATCCAGTAAATGGTGCCTGTTGTAAAGAAGAGAACAAATGAGTCAACAACAGAGTGAGGTTAACAAGGAGTACATAATAAAGCAAGAGCAGCAGGAAGAAGAAAAGGAGCCAGGAGTGTCGCCACTGGAGAGAACATGTAGGAATAACAGAGGGATGGAAAAAGTGTTTAGTTCAGTACAGGGTGGCAGATCACTGACAGGTACATTGGGGTAGGCTGAGAGATGCAAGTGTGCAAGTAGAAAGGACACTGGCATGGAACAGGAAGTGACCAAGAAGAATAGTGCCAGTGTATGGGGCAGAAAAGAAGGTTTAGTTGAGCTGAGACTCAGTAAACATGAATACTAATAGGTCTGGCAAGGGGAAATGGGAGAGAATACATTACACTGGAACTACTCTAAGTACCTACTACATGCAATATGATGACCAAGAAGGTCATCAAATGGCGATGTGGCAAGTATGGCAGTGCACATAAAGAATAATGACCTATCAGAGAAGGCAGTTTAGAGGATATGCTAGTGGGGTCTTTTGATGGCAGAGAAGTGCCAGGACAGGAGTTGGAGGTAGCAGTCTCTGAAGTTTTACCTCTGCCAGCAGCCTGCATGAGGAAGGAGAGGATTAGGGAGCATAATATCAGCAGCAGGCAGTGGGCCTGAGGCTAGTATGGAAAATGCGGAGGCTTAGTAGACAGGAAAGCTTCATGTAAGGAACAACCTACATCTTCATAGCTGTTCACTTAAGCTAAGATAGAAGGGGGTATCATGGAAGCAAAGAGGAGGGAGGTGTATGTAGTTGGGCACTAAGCAGAAGGAGAAACAACCGATGCAAAATGTAGTTGAGGAACAAACAAGGGGGAATAAGAAGTGGCTGAACAGTGTTGCTATGTAGAGCAAAGAGTGTAGGAAGGAAGAAAGGAATCTGCAAATACTGAAGCAATAGAGAAATGTGGATGCTGCTAGTATCACTAAAAACATGGGCAATTGAGTATAGAATGCAGGACCTATGCATATCAGAGGGTGAGATTGTTGCATCTACAGCTACTTCCTGTGCTTGGTGGTTTTACAGCAACATATGTTTTCTGTGAGTTCAGCATCAGTGACAGAGTGGCAGTTTTCAGCAGTATTTACCTTTGTGAGAGGTGAATGGAAATTCGGACCATGAAGTACTCAAGCATCAGGATTCTGGTACTGTATGATATTGAGTTTAGGGTGACACTAAAGCTGTAGTGGGGGACTGGTTGGAAATTAAGGGTTGAAATCAGGCTATTGGAATGACTCTGGTCTGTATTATTTAGACCAATGGATAATGACTTGATCAAGAGACAAAAAATTTAAAAAAGAGGTCATTCTGGTTGGGTAGAAGTATAAGGCTAGCAGTTAGGACAAAGGAAAGAGCAACAAAAGGTCAAAGGGGTGAGGAGGTGGAAGAGACAGGGTGCTTGAACACAAGTTGAAGGGTAACAAAGAAGTTGAGGTCAGCAGAGGCCTTTTTCAAAAGTGAGTTAAGTTGAGCAGACAATAGTGCAAACAAGCATTTTAGGTATGTTGCAAAAGAGAGTAATGGAGGTCTGTACATGATGAGAAGGATCAAGGATTGTGAAGAAATCCCAAAGTACAGGGTAAAAACGTGTACTGACCGAATGATTTGCCCTGGTCTTTCCAGTGAAAGTGGAATGAAGGGAGCAATACTACAGAGAACTAGGTCAAAGTGAGGAGAGCCATAAGGATAAAGATTCAAGAGAAGGAAAGGAAACAGTCATCAGTAAGAGACAACAAGGCCCAGGGCCGAGCATATAGGTTGATGTGCTGCTAAATCCCTGAAGGACCTTTTCTGAACATCAGTGGTCAGTGCAGAGGTACCAGATAGCCAACATGTTTCTAACTGAAAATCATAGAAAGAATCATGGAGAAGAGGCTGTTTGTTTACCAAGATGATGGCAAACTGGAGGACAACAAAAAACTGTGGCCACAAGGAGCTATCATTTGAAAATGATCATCAGATCTAGTACTGAGTAATCAGTCCGGACCTCTGGTGACTATGAGAAGTTTGCATGGTCTCCTTAAGTCTACAAGGGGTTTCACCAGCTGCTCTGATTTACAGTCCCCACCCCAAGTATGTTGATTGGCTGGCTATCCAAAAGGGTACATATTACATTTACTTCTGCCCCCGTAGCCAATGCTGTGACTAAAACATTTTGAAGGTAGATTCATTTAGTTACCTTGTTAATTAATTAGTAAATTAAAAAATGATTATATTAGGGTTTACATGTACCATCTACTTGATATAAGCAGCTGTTTACTTAGTGTTGAAACACTGAGTGGAATTTTGTGCAAAGTGTTATCAATGTCCAGTGAAAGTAAAAATGTAAAAGGCAGTGTACATGGCTTAATGCTTGCCAGGCTTTGTCAGTGTAGTTCTGCTGTAGTTACATAACATGGCTCACTTTGTTGCATTGTTTGGGTGCTGTTTTTATTTTCTTTTTCATGTGCTTACTAGCCATCAGATCTCCCTGTTCCTTCTATTCTCTTGTACACCACTGGGGAGACTTCAAGATGGGGATAAGAACTAATTGGAGAGGACATTATTCAGCTAGATGTTGAGTTGCTGTGTGTCCCCACTTGCTTCTACAGATGCCAGGAATGAGGGCACTTCTATTAGGCCCTAACCCTGCCCCCTGGTGGCTGACATGAACACTAACTTCATTGTGAGGGCTTACATTGCCCTTTCCATGTGTGTGTGTGTGTGTGTGTGTGTGTGTGTGTGTGTGTGTGTGTGTGTTGGAAGTAACACAATAAGGAGAGCTGTCATCACTGGTTTGGTAGAGCCAAGTCTATAACCCCAGTCCAAGCTGTAGCTAAGCAAATGCACAGCTATGTAGAACCCCTGTCCCCCTTCCTAACATTGGCCAACTGGCACTGGCTACATTGTACCATAAATCACTAGGGTATTCTTCAAAAAATTCAGATAGTGGCAATAATCCAAAGAACGAAAGGTAACGAAAATAATTTATTGATATAAACCACACACAATTCGGACAAACAGATTAAGCGCTTTCATCTCCTGCACGGAGACTTCCTCAGAATCTGTTTAAACAAAAAAATCCTCCATTTAAATACAATCAGATGTAATAAAATTAATTAAATTGAATTCAGTTGAATAATTAATTAATTTAATTAATTTTATTACATCTGGTTGTATTTAAATGGAGGATTTTTTTGTTTAAACAGATTCTGAGGAAGTCTCCGTGCAGGAGATGAAAGCGCTTAATCTGTTTGTCCGAATTGTGTGTGGTTTATATCAATAAATTATTTTTGTCACCTTTCGTTCTTTGGATTATTGCCACTATCTGAATTTTTTGAAGAATATCCTAGTGATTTATGGTTCTTATACGGAGGAGAGCCTTCATTGATACTGGATTGGACATTGTGTATTAGTGTGAGTTGGTGAATTTTTGGTTACTGGCTACATTGTCCCATATTCCCACACCTGGTTTCTCCAGCTCTGGAGGTACTGTTTGAATTCAAATCATTTGGGTTGCAGTTGGGGCTTTAACCCTCTATGCCATGGAGCAGGACAGTGACTATTTTTCATTTTTTTACTTTTCATTTTTTTAATATAAAAATAACTGTATAGTCCACTTGTAAAATAGATGCATATGTGGATTTGAGTACAACTGTAAACTGAACATGCATATGAGCACATCAATATTTTAATACATTTATTTCAGAACGCATGCAAGTATTTAGGTATAATTAGTAAATTAAAAGTACTAAAAGTAGAAATAAAAGATACTTGATTATTTTTATTCAAAGTAAGAGAAAGGGTAACTGTATGCTGTGTATAAAGTGAAGCTTGTAACTTAATGTTTATTTCTTGTCAGCTTGTGTTATCTTCTTTTTTAGCCAGTTTACATATGGAACTATGCTGTGTGTTTCATAAATAATAGAACTGCTGTGTAGTGCATAAGACAGTGCTGGAGAAAAATAAGTGCAGAATAGTCAAAGAATTACAACAGGATGAAGTTTGCATGCTTTTCTCCGTTCTGCTTAATATTATTTTATAAACTGTACAAATCATGTCTGCTGTTTTTTCAGTCTGTCTGTCTGTTGTTTCCCCCTAGCGCTTAGACTTTTCTTCATTTAGTGAGATGCAGTTTGTCTGTGAGCTGTTCTGCTAATGTATAGACAAGGTAATATTTCTGTAAATT
This sequence comes from Protopterus annectens, assembly GCF_019279795.1. Lineage (NCBI taxonomy): Eukaryota > Metazoa > Chordata > Ceratodontiformes > Protopteridae > Protopterus > Protopterus annectens. The sequence continues at coordinate 1,767,830,699 of NC_056733.1, forward strand.
ATTGTATGGCTTCCTTGTGAGTATATGTATGTGCCTGTCTCTCTGTATATGTGTGCGTATTTATGTGCACTCTGTTTTTGAAAGTTTTCTGGTATTTTTAATGGTGCATTGCTAAATGGAGCTATGGTGTTTGTTTCTATTTCATTCTGTTTTGATGTCATGTAAGCATAAACATCAGCTAGTGGGAAATGAAGCAACCAACTTTTATTCATTATCCAGGCCTTTCATTTTAACATCCAACACCTTCCTCTATTCCACTGTTAAGCAAAGTTATTTTCTTCTACAGAACATCAGTCCATTTTCATTCACCATTATTTTTTGTTATTTGTTCCTGTTCATTAATTATGTATTGTTTAAGTTTCAGTAGCAATGTCTACAGTGAGATGTTTAAAACTGGCAAATGCTTGTATCAGAATAAATGCACCATTTATAACCTATTTATTGTCGCTATATATTTAAGGTCATTAGAGTCATGTGAATGTTGCACTGTATTTTGACTTTTTAGTGTGCATTTAATTTGCTAATGTGTTGGATAAGCATGTGACAATGTTGATTTATTTTTAATTTGCATTTTATGTCTATAAATGGTTTCTTGCCTATTCTGATCTTCATGCCTGTGTATCCTTGTCAAGGGGATACTCATCTGGGTTGTATAGTCTTTCAAGAAGAATAGTGGATAACAGACTAATCAGGAGTAACTGTTGTGGAATTGGGGAAAAGAAAGAAAACAGATCCCAGTATTTGAAGACCTAGAGAAGTGTTTAAGATTGCTTCATAAACTATACTTAGATCTCAAACAGCTTTTGTTTCATACTGGTACCATGCTCAGTTTCTCTTTTATTTATTACTAAGGACATTTTGTCGGAGTATAGGATTCATACTAATTTCTGCTTCTCCAAAGTCACACAGAACTGGATTAATGTCACTTTTAACTATTGTGAGAATAATATGTGATATATCCAATGGCTGTAACATAAAGTAATACTTGGACTATATATATGGGTCCCCTTCGAAACATCTAAAACCCATAACATCTAATTTCATAACATTGAGACTAAAACATCTAAAACCCAAAATATCTAAAACCCATAACATTGAATTTCATAACATCTAACAGTACAAATCACATGAAAATAACATCCCGTCCAGATATAACGACATATAATGACACCAAACTACCAAACACACTTTTTACTACGTTTCTGCAGGGGGGCTTGATACAGTGGGGTTAGGAAATTAACTTCTTCCCACGGTAGTGCGATCTTGGAGTTGGTATATTTAATTTATGGGGGGGTGTGGGGGGCAGAGCCACCCACATAGGAGGTGCAGAGGGGCTTGCCCACCTGCATAAAAGTAGTAAAAAGTGTGTTTGGTAGTTTGGTGTTGTTATATGTGGAGGGGATGTTATTTTCCTGTGATTTGTAGTGTTAGATGTTATGACATTCGATGTTATGGATTTTCGATGTTTTGGGTTTTAGATCTCAGTGTTATGAAATTAGATGTTATGGGTTGTAGATGTTTCAAAGTAGACCTATATATATATATATATATATATATATATATATATATATATATATATAGATATAGATATAGATATATATATGGGTCTCCTTCTGTTTGTCGAAAACACACTTTATCGACAAACAGAAGGTCAAATCCACTTAAGGGAAAGTGTATCGGAAGTGCACTTTCGCGAAAGACGATTTGCCGAAGCACGTTACAGTGGGGATAAGGAAATATATCCTTTTCCCCACTGTAGTGCGATCTTGAAGTTAGTATATTTAAGTAAGGGGGGTGTGGGGGACTTGCCCCCTGAATTGGCTTTCACGAAAGTGCACTTTCGCTGAAGTGAGGTTTTACTTTTATTTTTCGAGATTGTAAAATTTCAAAAAAGAAAAGTATATATATATATATATATATATATATATATATATATATATATATATATATATAGCCCCAGGAGCACATGTGACAATGTAATACATTCTTATAAACTTCCTTAGTAATACGTAATGGTGGGAAATAAACTGTTTTTGTAAACTAGGTAAAAGTATGCAAGTTATAGTTTTGTTTACATAACTGATTAATTTTTAAGCATCAGTAGGATTTTATTGTTTCCAACTAGTGAAATTGCAAAGAGCAGGAAAACTAAGGTGATAATATAAACAGAAGTTGTCAAACTAAAAGAGCAGCTAGGTAAACGTCAGCTCTTGTCACATTCTTTACTTGCATTTCTTCCCTGCCTTGCTTGTTTAGTTAAAAAAACTTTCTCTCAGCTCCCAGCAATAGGGCTATGTTGCCACTTGCTCTCATTAAATGTATTTTCTGGAATCCTACAGAAGTACTTCAGCTTAAGTTACTTACCGAGCACAAACAGAAGGGAGAAGATAGAAACCAAGAAAGCAACAGGCATGTAGGGCTCACAGCAGGAGCCAAGATGACTTTTTCTGTTGTGAAAGTGATTATTAAACAGAGTTTGTTGCACTGCTGTACAATGGCTAGGTAATGAATTTTAATCAGTTTACCTCATACAATTATGCTGAACAGAAATTCTTGGTAAATATACACATTGAAATTCACATTGATGAGTGAAGTCCATTTTTATCCATTGTATTAGAACAAGAAGACATTTACAGTACACAGACTTTTAGGCTGCTAATAAATACCTGTGATATAGCAACAGTTGTTATGACATTACAAATGTAATGAGGAAAAATGCTACATAAGGAAAACAAATGATAAATACATTGTTTGTCTTATTGTTGCAGCTATGTCCACTGAAGGTATAACATGGTACTAGATAAAATGAGACAAAAATACAAGCGTGATTTATTGAGTGCAATTAAAGTCGACTTCCCACTTGGCTGTGAGCTCCAATCTCATTCATCCCTTAAACAGAAAGTACATAAAGGTTGTTCTATAAGGTACTGCATTTTCAGTGCAGGTCATTTTATCCATATCTTGACAACCGTAGATTTTAGTGATTTTTCAAGGAAGCACCCAGATAATATCATGACTCATATGTTTGTGCTTTACATGAGGGGTTTCTTCTGCCACACTGACCAGTTTTCTTAACTATCTAACCCATGTGGGACACGCTTGGAGAAGAACAGCAGCATCCCTGACTCTGCTCAATTACTTTCTTGCTGAAAACAAAAAACATAATCTTTCAAGCAAAAAGAGAATAAATGTTACTTATTGTTTGTGTCGGTCTCTAAGGATGTACAGAAACTTGCTTGGAACACCCAAGCTTTATTCACAGTTATTCAAGCACATCGACTTATGTTATTACATACTTGGGCTTTCTTCCTTGCTGCCAACTTCTATAGCTTTTTACATGCTTATTTATTTATTTATTAGCGAGTTTTGGGTGCAGTGAGGTAAGTGTATCAAAACAAGATACTGCACAAGGATACCTGAAGTTTGTTTGTGGTTTGGTTTCCTTGAGCCAAGTCTTTTTTTTTACATCTGTACTGTTAACTTTGGCTTAGACTTTTTCCATTTTGAACCACCTTTTTTACTGTTGTTCTGAAGCTGGTGTATCTCAGGGAGAGACACAGGCGTTACACTGCCAGTCAGTAATCACTCTTTTGTCAAGGTTTAGTGTCCCCCAGGTGAGAACAATAAAGTAAAGGTGTGGGCCCTGTAAAAAATTGGGTCTTGAAATTGTCACAGCTGCTTTTACTGAGCTGGTGGAGTACGAGAATGCTTGCACTCAAGTTGTAATTAATGAGGTATTGTGACCAAGTGTGATAATAACAGCCTGTGATGCAAATATAGCTAGTGGGTTAATCTCTTAAGAGCTGTCATTAAGATTAGCACTCATATAAACGTTCTGGCTTACTTTGAGGTAGATAATTTTCCAGGAAACACAGCTAAGACCAAATCTAAGGCTACATCCTTATCAGAGAGCAATAAGGCATTGGTCTAAGGGACTCCATTTTAGAATACCTCATAGCACAATTGTGTTAAAGCCTTCAGTTGTCCTGTAGAGAGCATGCAAACTGCAGCATTTTGTACAAAGTGGACAAAGTTCCAGTTGGTAGGAGAACAAACACTTCCTACTGAATCAGTCATGCAGCAGACCAAGGAGAGTAACCTCATTTTAGTATAGCATTGGATGGCACATTCCATGCCAGTGAGGTATACCTCACACTTAGTCCACCCTTGGGTCACACAACAACTTAAGGAAAACATTATGTAAGGGGACAAGTGCTGGAAGGAATAACTTAGCGCATTACAACCACTTTTATTGAACTTAAGGACAGTATGACATAATACAAAGGCTAGCATGACCAAAGCCAAGAAAAATTACTTCCTATGCCTCCAAAAGTCAAAAAGTACTTAGACAGTTGAGGAATAGTAGGCCAACTTCATGCTTGTTTATTGATACAGTAAAAAAATATTCTGTTGTTTGGAATTTTGTTACGTTAAAATCTAAGTAATTTATTTGTCTTAGCTTAGAGCATGCACAGTTTCTTCTTCAGACCTGGGAGGGGAGGAGGGAGAGAGTAAACATATCTGGACATTTGTTCCTTTATATGATGTCATCACTGATCACTTTTTTGTTCCTTTATATGATGTCATCATTGGTCACTTTTAAATGCTACCAAGAACATTTTAAATCCTTTAGAACTTAAAGGCAAATTTAATAATCAATTTAGGAATAGTAAAGAGGCTTAACTGATTATTTTGGGTATTGTTTTCTTGATTTTTCTTATATGCAATGTGAACTATAAAACTGCTATCTCCTTTCTTAGCAGTGTTAGTTGCAGACCAAGAATAGTCCTTGTATTATTTAAAAGGTTGGTTAAAAAATACATTAGATCGTTCCTGGCCTTGATGATGTTAATGGTAGCAGAGAGAGTCCTGATAGTGCAATACACACAATTAGTAGATTAATTAAAAGCTGTTATGCTAAGAACTTTAAATGAATAAGCAATACAATATAGTAACAGCTGTATCATCAAATTATTTCATTGAATCATGAAGGTGCCAGAAAAATGTGGTAACCATACCTCTGAACTGTACAGGTTTTTGCAGAATGTCCAGATTTTTGCCTCATAATTTTGGTGTTTCCCCCCCTTAAATCTGTCCCTTTCTGACAAATAGCTGAGGTTTGAGGTCATTAAATAATGACAAACATTTGGGTTTAAGACTCCACATCCTTCGGAAAATTCATGCTAATGCAAAATCTATTATTCCATCAACTTTCTAAGTTTGTAAGGGCAGTATTTAAAATCTGTCCCTATTTGTTCTCCCATTATTTTAGGTTTTATCCACATTTTTTGCTCTAAGAGGTTGAGAGGTATGGTGGTAACTCTGAGTTGAAGTATTCAAGTTGAAATCAAAACATTTGCTTTATTGTAAATAGTAATCTTGCCTTGCACATCTTGAAGGATTTGTGGCGTCTGTGGCTACACCACTGAGCCTTTTAGTATGTTCTCTTAACATCTCATTCCTTGTCTGTCTCCAAAATCAGTAATTTCATGAATTTATGCCTTACTATCCCTGGATGAAGGAAGATGTCAGTTGCATGGGCATTACATTTGTTTACAGCACTTGACTCTGTAGTTGACCATGGTAGGATGGAAAGTCAGGGACTGTAAATAATGCCAATACAGCAGCAATTTCCTAAGCATTATGTGTGTAGGAACACCATGTATTAACAAGCATGGTCTGCCATTATTTCATTTAAAGAACCAGATGAGACTGAAGATAATAAATGGATAGATAAGAAAAAAAAACTTTTAATGTTAATTCCGTTTATAATGGAGGCTATTACCCCCATTACATTAGTGAATGTAGCATGCTTTAAACATGGAGAGTTTGGGAGTTGTGGAAGTGTGAACCCCTTTGTAAAAAGTTAACAAACAATACAGTTTCTAGACAGACAGATCCTGTTATTCTTACAACAGAATGTATGCAGATGAATCATGCCTCCCTTATGTAGTACAACTAATTAATTCACTCACATGATGTTATGTTGATTAGTAACTACTCAACCAATCAAATAAGTATTTGCTGGATTGTCTTGTCCTTCCCCTGTCAAATAAAAACACAGTTTGCCATTTGACCAGAATACTTTTTAGCAGGAAGTTATATATTAGACATACATTTGAAGTTCATTCAAAAACTGTTAGATTACAATATATAGACTTCTTCTCAGAAAATGGAATTGCAATTTTATTTCAGACTCTTTATCACAAATGCTTCATTAGGATAGAACTTTATTTATTATAAATCAGCTTGTCCATCAGCAAAATGTGGATCAATTATTACACTAACCTGTACAGACCAGTGCCACCAATTTGCATAACCAGTTCAGACATTAAGGATAAGCTACCTCACTGTACCTTGTCAGTTAGCTTGGCTCCCAATCATAGCCTTAATGTAATATCACCAGCCCATTTTCTACCAGTTTTGTAACACTGCCAAGTCTAAATCTGTTCCAAGTCAGACTTTCTATAAAATACGAGTAATGAAAGTTCAGACTCCTCCGTGTACTTGTAACCAAAGGAAACGGAGTGAAGGATCCAAAACCGGGAAGCAGCTCCAAAACTTTATTCCACACCAGCCCAGCACAAATAAAAACGCTAAGTGCTTTCATCCCTTCCAAGTTTCATATGAGACTTCATCACAGTGTACTTTGAAAAGCTGACAGCATGTGCCTTAAATAAACTAAGTAGCCAATCATTGAGTTGACTCGTAAATAATACTTTAATAAAAACAAGCAGCCTATTTAAAAGAAATTTCCTTAAAGCTGCAGACAAGAAGTGAAATACATGTACTGCATAATAATAAATATATACCACTTTCACATCCAAAAGTTCCCTGATATTATATAAAACTGTAAATTAATAATACATTGTATATATTGAATGGTAATATGTAGGTTAAAAATAAATAATTTTTATACCATATAAGGGAGTAAAACCTTTCTAAATGTATGATGTGTATCACAAACTTTCACATATCTCAACCCAAATGCATGCAAAACATAAAATATATAGTAAAAATTCTTAATTTTAAAATGCTTCTCAAAGAAACAATGTCTTTATGTCCTAGCACTCTACTGGCATTCAGTCTTATCTGCCAACATAATTCCTTGTATTCCAGCATGTTATCCATGTCCTCACCTTAGGGGTTCACATGCACTTTATCAATAATAAAGAATAAAAACTTTTTGAAATTCAAGCATTCCACAGAATATCTAAATAAAGCATTGGTGGACCTTTTGTGCTTCAGATCCCTAAGATGTTCCTAAATTGTAATCCTAAGATGTCTCTTATTTTTCCATGCCATACAGGAAACATAACTGGCTAGGTAGACTACTCCCTTAGAATTACAATTAACAAACCCAGGGCAGCTAATGGTACAGTAGTTATTGACCTCAACATAAGGTCCATCGTTGATGTATCTACAGATGGAAATCCCACACTTATAGGTTCATAGGTTCATACTAGGCTATCTGCCCTAGGGCATTTATAAGCCTAGCCAGAGTATGTTTGGCTTTCGCCACCCATTTTAAATTAATTTTGCTATGCCCTTTTTCGAGGTTAGTATACTGTGCCTCTGTCTAACAGTGACACAGAAGTGATACCCGGGGTAAACCTACGATCTCCCATCCACTCATCAAGATTCCTCTTGAAGATAGTCAATGAGGGACTCTGCCTAACCTGGACTGGGATTTTATTCCAGAGTGAAGGGAGCCTCTGGGTTATGAATCTGTCCCTCCAGCATGTCCTATTTATTTCAGTGCTGAGGTTCAAGTCTCTCGAGCGTGTAGCTCGATGGGATTTGGATTTTTTGAGGTGCAGCATGTCCCTTAATTCCGGGTTGGACATGGCCTTATACGTCAGGCACAGGTCACCTCTGAGCAGGTGGTATGCCACTGAGTAGAGCTGGAGTTTCTTTAACCGGGCAGCATATGGCATCTGTTTGAGCCCTTTGATCCTCTTGGTGAGGTACTTTTGGGGTCTTTCCAGTTGCTGCAGGTGTTTGGTAAGGTACATCCCAAAAGGGGCATTGTACTTGATTATGGGGCTGATGAGGGATGAGTAAAGAGGCACGATGACCTCCCCTAATCTAGATGTGAATCCCTTCATGATTAGGTGGGCTATATAAAATGTTTTTCTAACCACTTTGGCCACGTAGTTGTCAAATGAGAGATTGCTATCAACTTGGGTCCCCAGGTCCCTAATTACTTCTTCTGTACTTAATGGATTACCACCTATGCGGTAATTTGTGGGCACTTTGTTTTTGCCAAAGGGGATGACTATACACTTTTTGGCATTTAGCTTGAGGCCATGGCTCTGGCACCAGTTGTCTGTTTCTATGAGGCCCTTTTGGAGGATGCTTGTGTTGGCTGGAGAGTCAATTATGGCGCCCAGTTTGCAGTCATCTGTGAACTTGGTCAGCCACAGTCCTTCCATGTTGGCCTGTACCTCCGAGAAATATATACCAAACAAGAGAGGTCCCAGGACTGAGCCTTGTGGGACGCCACTTGTAACTGGTTTGGAGTGTGACATGGCTCCAGCAATTCTAACCATGTGGTTTCTGTCCTTGAGCCAGTTTGCAACCCATCTAGTGACATAGGGGTTTATATTTAAGCTGGTGAGCTTATCTATAATGCCCGAGTGGGGTATTGTATCGAAGGCTTTTGCGAGGTCCAGATAGCTGTGTGGACCACCTTCCCTTCGTCAATGGCCTTGGTGACTGTTTCAAAGAAGTCAACCAGGTTTAAGAGGCAGGATCTGCCCTTAACAAAGCCGAACTGGGTAGGATCCAGTGTCTGTAGGTCCCCAATATCTTTATTTATGAGGTCCATGATGATCCTTTCCATAGCTTTGCAGACCAAGCTAGTCAGGCTTATGGGGCGATAGTTTCCAGGGTCCGTTGAGGCACCACCTTTGTGGAGAGGGACCACTGTTGCTGTACGCCACTCTTTGGTTACATATCCTGTAGTAAGGCTGAGATTGAACAGTAGTTTTATGTTTGGGTTTAGCGCTTCTTGGAGTTCATGTAGGACGCAGCCTGGGACACCGTCTGGTCCCATTGATGCTGTGTTTTTTGCTTTGGAGAGGGCGGCTCCCATCTGAGCATCTGAGATGTCAGGGGGGCAGCACTCTGCTGGGATAGATATTTGCCCTTTTGGTGGGGAGGAGGGGGAGAAGTTTGCGCTGAACATGTCAGCTAGGATATTGGCAATGTCTGTGGGTTCGGTGTATTTTTTGTCATTTTTGACTAATTCTGAGCATATCTGGGAATTCCCACCCAGGTTCCTAACATAACTAAAGAAAGCCTTGTGATTATCCTTAGTTTCCTGTGCAGTTTTTCTCTCGAAGCTGGCCTTTGACGATTTTATGAGCGCCCTTAGTTTTTTGCTAATACTGATCAGAGATGCCTTCCCTTTTTGGGATTTTGCTCTATCATGTAGTAGCTTCCTCCTTCTATTGTATAGTTTGTTTATGGCTGGGGTCCACCAGACAGGTCGTCTGCCTTTGGAGGATTGGGTCTTGGTTTTATTTGGGATTGCATGATCCATGCATTCCTGAAGGTGGACATTCTAGACTTATAGGTGTCCTTAACATAAATAGGTACTAACTCTAATGGTGCCAAATAATCTTTACCATGCTGTCAAAACCAAAAAGCAGTGTTTTTGAGCTTCTGCCGTTAGGGGTGACCACAGCAGATCAGCAGTCCGCAGATTGATTGGCAGTGGAGTTTTTATGATCTCAAGTTGCCAGCCTAGCAATGTAATCCCTATATACACTTGGCCATGGTTCCCTGTATAAGCTTGGCCGTGGTGATGTAATCCCTGAATACACTTGGCCATGGGGGATGTAATCCCCGTATACACTTGACCAAGGGGAATGTAATCCCTGTATACACTTGGCCAACAGGGAAGCTAAATGCTTCACAGGTAATGAGTGCTCAGTGTATGATAAGGCCATTAGTCAATTTTCCCCTCCCAAGTTTATATCACTTTCTAACTATGTCTAAACTTTTGTGTTGTGTAAGGAGAGTAATCCCTGCTTTGGTAAGATGATTGTTTCTGCAATGTATTACAAGAACTAGCTTGCAAAAAAAAAAAAAAAACATTAAATAATGAACTTCTTGAAACTCTATCTCTCCAGAGACTACTGGATGTCCCCATAGAATTTAATCTCCAATCTTTCATTCTCAAGTAACCTTATTATTACAGCTTCATCTGTTAAAAAGTCATTTAATATATACTTTCACCTTTTGCATAGCAAAATATTAAGATCAGATACGGAGGTATAGGGACAGCATATAGGGTTGCAGAGCTCTCATGTGTTGTACTATAGAGCTGGTATACATGATTGTGTTAGGTTATATCTTGTCAAGTATGGAATGAATGCCTCTGTAAATTGCAGCAGTATGATGTGATAAATGAAAGAGTAGTAAGGAACCACCCACATTCATGTTCTCCTGTTTTTGTGCAGAGGAGGGTATTAAGCATTCACAGATTTAGTGGATATGATTTAATTCAGTACTGTATACCTTTGTCAAGTATATGAGATATAATCATTCCTTTTATTTTTTCGATGGATACACTCTTGCACTGACAGTTCTGATTTGGTGAGTTCTAATTCGTTGTATTTGGTTGAGTTGCCATGACTCTACTAAAATGACAGAAGATGTCTAAGATTTATATATAAATGCCATTAGAGCAGGAAGCTGGTCTACTGCAAGAAATGTTATTGATGATCAATATTTATAACAAATACTTAGGTGACTGTCCTTTGTCCTTTAAAGCAACACTATGTGTATCAGGATGTCTTCAGTGCTTTACAGATGGCTTTGAATGTATGTTAGACAAGGAAGATGATACACCTCATTCTAATTTTATAATGCTGAATGCACTATCAAGAAAAAGTATGAATGTCAATTCTCTAATTCTCTCCAGCTCCTCATCTGGCAAAGGGTATGCACAAATGATCAACAAATGTATAATCAACAGCTACACAATTCAGCAGGATCAAATGCTGCCGGTAACTATCTCGACATTAAACATTCCTGTTTTGAGAGCAGTGTAGACTAAGATTCTCAATGCTGCTAACTAGATAATACGACTTTCTCAGAATCACACTGGTGGTGTAAATATTTTGACTCTACTACAGGTGATTTTCCCAGCATTAATGAAATATACTGGACCTAAAGTGTGATGTGCCATACCTGTCAAACAAATACAGCAGTAATGTAATGGTAAAACTTGTTTGGAAATAATGTATGTAAAAGCAGAAACTGATCTCTCCACGAAACAACAAGTTGTAAATTCACTTTTAACCAAATAATCCAGTAGAACTAGTAACGGTAAAATAAAATAAACCTTTTATTAAACAAGTGGGTTGATAAGCGCTTTCGCGTGGATACAACCACGCTTCTTTTTTTTTGTTTGGAAAAAAATAGACCTATTCTGCTAACACTTGTCTTTGCTAGATGATAGGCAGATAGGTCAAGTTACAACACTGAAAAGGGATGGGATCCTTATACATTAAACTCTGGAAATGGATCAGATGTGATCAGGTAAGCAGGTTTGACGCTGGCAGATGTTTACATGGGAGTCAGTGCTAGCCTGACCTCTTCTAAAAGATGCAGGTGAAGTAAGCAGTCTCACATGTCTTTCTTGAGCAGAAAGGTTCTTGAATGGGGTGTAGTGTAGAATGTTTTGTTGGGTAGTGCAGGATCCAACTGGGGCTTCAAGGATTGAATGTGCCTCCCAGAAACATATTATGTTAAGACATTCCATGGAGCATAAATTGAAGCTATCCTGGCTGAAAACCTAAATGGTATGAAAAGGTGAGGGGAGTCCCTACCTCCCAGTGGTGGTGGTGGTGGTGGTGGTTTGGATGTTTCCACTGAACATAATGCTCTGGTAAAGAGGTGAACACCTCAGCAAATGCATTCAATGGGTGATATGTCACGCTTCTGTGAGAAATACACTGAGGAAAAACAAACAGACCAAAAGCAGACTAGTGATCAAAGGAAACGAAATGAAGGATCAAAAACTGGGAAACGGCTCCGAACCTTTATTCCACATGACCACAGCACAAATAAAAACACTAAACACTTTTGTCCTTTAAAAGTTTCAAATGGGACTTCATCAGAGTGTACTTTGAAAAACCAGCAGCATATGCCTTAAAGTACGTAGCCAATCATCAAGTTGACTCATAAATAATGCATTAAAACTAAGCAGCCTATTTAAAAAAACATTTCCTTAAAGTGGCAGAGCAAGAAATTAAATAAATGTACTACATAATAATAAATATATACCACTATCGCATCCAAATGTTCCCTGCTGTTATATATATATATATATATATATATGTATATATAGATATATATATATATATATATATATATATATATATATATATATATATATATATGGGTCTACTTCAGTAGACCAAAATACCACTTACCCGAATTACAAATAACTGAGACGACAAAACCGAAACCACATTTTAACGAATGTGCACATCACCGAAACAGATGACCAGGAAAACAACCACTTGGACAACATAAAAAGAAAAGCGCATCGAAGCATGTTAAACCCACACCCCCCCTAACTAAATATACCAACTCCAAGATTGCACTATAGTGGGGAAAAGTGCAAATTTCCCATGTTGGCCAAGTGTATATATAACAATAAACTGTATATCTTAAGTGGTAGTATTTAGGTTAAAAATAAATAAATGAATAAATAAATAGTAAAAATTCATAATTTTAAAACACTTCTCAAAGAAACACTGTTAAGTCCTGGCACTGTACTGGTATTTTGTCTTAATCCCTTGTATTCCAGCATGTTATCCATGTCACTACCTTTGGGGTTCACATGCACTTTATCAGTAATAAAGAATAAAAACTTTTTGAAATTCAAGCATTCGAGAGAATGTCTAAATAAAGTATTGGTGGACCTTTTGTGCTTCAAATCCCTAAGATGTTCCCACATTCTTATTCTAAAATGTCTCTTAGTTTTCCCAAAGTAAAGCACCATACAGGAAATGCAAGTGGCCAGGTACACTACTCTGTGAGAATTACACTTAAGAACCCTAGGGCAGCTAATGGTACTTATACATTTTAGGCCTATAGGTGTCCTTAACATCAATAGGCTCTAACTTTAATACCTCCATAATGTTCTTACCTCTACTAAACATAAAAAAGGGTGTTACCAATTTGACATTTCATTTCCTATATTCAGCTTACTCATGCCCATAAACTCATCTTTAATCTCTCCATCTGCCCCTCCCTTGCCTCCTCCTTCAAAATGCACCTACCCAACAGACTTCTAAGATCCAATAACCACAATTTGCTTGAACTACACAAGCCTACTCGTCCTCCAGGCAAACACCTACTATCCTTTTCCCTAGCTCACCTCTGGAACTCCCTGCCACCTTTTATTTGTACTACAGACAACCACTCTACCTTTAAGACCCTGCTTCATTTCCATCTCAAAACCCTCTGGGAATGTTCCTGCTCTCATCCCACATGACTCACCTCTTTTTTCCCCATTTCTCACACTCCTTTACTTCTCTCTTCTCTTCATCATACTGAGCTTCTCTGACTAGTATCATCTTCATTTCTGTAATTTACTCCTACTCTTTCTATATTTTTTTCTCTTTCTTTTTCATATTTTCCCACCCTTCTTATATTCAACAATTAAGATCTCTTATCCCCCATCCGAGTTTATCTCTGCTAAGATTTCATGTAAAACTGTAATGCTTACCCTGTGTTATTTCACATTCTAACAAATTTAACAGGAGTATGCTCCAATGGCGTCTTATTTTAATTGACCTAGGTGTGTGTGTGTGTGTGTGTGTGTGTGTGTGTGTGTGTGTGTGTGTGTGTGTGTGTGTGTGTGAGTGAGTGAGTGTGTGTGTGTGTGTGTGTGTGTGTGTGTGTGTGTGTGTGTGTGTGTGTGTGTGTGCGCGTGTGTGTGGGTTTTAACTTTTTAACTGAATTTTCACTGCAATCGTAATTTTTTTATCATGTTATGTAATACCATCATTCTTCAATAGTATTACATAAATGTAAATGCTTTGTCTTCATATTATATTGCTGTTCATGGAGCTTTTCTCATAGGTTCATAGGTAGGTACTAGGCTATTGGCCCTAGGGCCTATATAAGCCTAGCCAAAGGTACCCTGGCTTTCGCCACCCAAGAAAATTATTTTCCGGTGCCACTGTCGAGCAGAGCCGCAGAAGTGATCCCCGGGATGAATTTCCTATCTCCCATCCAATCATCAAGATTTTTCTTGAAGAGTGCTAATGAGGAGCTTTGTTTGATATAGATAGGTAGTTTGTTTCAGAGTATGGGAAGTCTCTGGGACAGGAGTCTATCCCTCCAGCATGTTCTGTTTATTGTGGTGACAAGGTTTAGGTCCCTAGAGCATGTAGCTTGTAGGGATTGGGATTTCTTTAAGTAGAGCATGTCTAAAAGCTCTTGGTTTGACATAGCTTTGTGTGTTAGGCAGAGATCGCCTCTGAGTAGGCGATATGCGACGGAGTAGAGCTGCAGTTTTTTAAGACGGTCTACGTAGGGCATCTGTTTGAAGCCGGTAATCCTCTTTGTGAGGTATTTCTGTGGCCTTTCCAGTTGTTGTAAATGTCTTGTGAGGTACATACCAAAAGGGGCATTGTACTCGATAATGGGTCTAATGAGTGACGAGTAGAGGGGAACAATGACCTCTTTTTTTTCTGGATGAGAAACCTTTTGTGATGAGGTGTGCCACGTAGAAGGATTTCCTGACTACTGTGGTGATGTGATTATCAAAGGAGAGACTACTGTCCACCTGTGTCCCAAGGTCTGTTATCACACTTTCGGTGTTAAGTAGACTACCACCTATGTGGTAGTTCATGGGTACACAGTTTTTACCAAAAGGGATGACAATGCACTTTTTGGCATTGAGCTTGAGGCTATGGCTTTGACACCAGGCATCTGTCTCAGCGAGGCCCTTTTGTAGGATATCCACATCTTTTGGAGTTTTGATTATGGCTTCTAGTTTGCAGTCATCTGTGAACTTCATTAGCCAAAAACCTTCTGTGTTGGCCTGTACTTCAGAGAAGTATATACCAAACAGGAGAGGACCCAGAACTGAACCCTGTGGTACTCCACTTGTCACTGGTCTGAAATTGGATTTGGAGTCTGCTATTTTCACAGTATGGGTTCTGTCAGTGAGCCAGTTGGCCTCCCATCTTGTGACATAGGGATCTATACCTAGTTTAGTGAGTTTATCTATAATTCCAGATTGGGGAATGGTGTCGAAAGCCTTGGCGAGATCTAGATAGGCTGTGTGAACCACCTTACCCTCATCTACGGCTTTGGTGACTGCTTCAAAGAAGTCTGTCAGGTTTAGGAGACATGATCTGCCTTTTACAAACCCAAACTGGGTGGGGTCCTGAGTTTGGAGATTACCAGTGTCATTGTTTATGCGTTCCATAGCTTTGCAGACCAGGCTCGTTAGGCTAATGGGGCGGTAGTTTCCGGGGTCTGTGGTGGCTCCCCCTTTGTGGAGTGGGATAACTGTCGATGTGCGCCATTCAGTGGACACATAGCCTAAGGTGAGGCTATGATTGAACATGGTACTTAGGTGGGGTGGCAGTTCGTTCTGTAGTTCATGTAGAACACAGCCTGGGATGTTGTCAGGTCCCATGGATGCTGTGTTCTTGGCTTTGGATAGTGTGTTTTTTACCTGTGCAGCCGTGATTACTGGAACTTTGCATTCTTTTGGTATAGCGATGGGCCCTTTAGGGGATGACAGGGGGGTAAAGTTAGCACTGAACCTATCTGCCAGGATGTTGGCAATATCAGTTGGTTCTGTATATTTAGTGCCATTGTGCTGTAACTCAGAGCAGATCTGAGTGTTGCCATTGAGATTCTTGACGTAGCTGTAGAATGCTTTGTGGTTGTCTTTAGAGTCAGTGGTGATTTTGTTTTCATAACTAGCTTTGGAGGATTTTATGAGGGATCTCAGCTTTTTACTGAGGCTGACCAGGGAGTTTCTCCAGTCATGGGATTTTACTCTTTTTTTGCAACATTTTTTTTCTTCTGTTGTAGAGTTTGTTTATGGCAGGGGACCACCAGATTGGCTTCCTTTTTTTGGAGGATAGCATCTTGGTTCTGTTAGGGATTGCATGATCCATGCACTCGTGTAAGTGCTTATAAAGTGCATTTGTGTAGGATTCAGCAGTCATACCTCTATTGTCTTGTGAAGGAGTGGAGGAATTGTGTCTTTTTTGGATACCTCTATTGTCCGTCAGCATGGGTGTTGTGAAGTTTGCCACTTCTGTCTTAAGAAGCATGAAGTTGGCTTTGGAGAAATTTTTTACTGTGGTTTCCCTAATGGGTGGTGGGGGAGGGATGTGGATGTCTAGGGTGATTAGCTTGTGGTCAGATCTGACCAACGAGGAATTGACCTCTAGTATGGAGCACCGGTTGCCCATGTTGGTAATAACCAGGTCTAGGATATTGCTGCCCCTGCTGGGGGTGTGGATAAGTTGATCCATGGCATTGGAATTTATGAATTCCAGAAAACTTTGAGCACAAAAGTTGGTACATGAGTAGTTTTCCCAGTTAATGGTAGGGTAGTTGAAATTGCCCATTATTAGGGTGTTAGGTTGTACCCTAATATTTTCCAGTGTATCAAGAAATGAGGAGTGGGAATCCTGGGGCATGGTGGGGGATCTGTAGCAAGCTACAGTTTGGATTGCGTTCTTGCCCAGAGTTAGTTGCACTTGGATAATCTCAGATGCATTATGCTGAGCAACTAGCCTGGAGGTGTTGATATCCTTAATGAATGTGGACACGCCTCCGCCTGTAGTGTTTCGGTCCAGGTTAGGTGGCCGAAAGGTGTGGTATGAATTACTGCAGTGGCGGTGCTGCAGTAGCATTGTTGCCTCACAGTAAGACATTGTCCTGTTCGATTCTTAGCTAGAGCGTCTTCTGTGTGGAGACATGCGTAAATAGGCATACCTTCGTTGAAGGTTTTGCATCAGGGTCGGCAACTCGGCACGTAAAAATCTACTGCCAATCATTAGCGGACCGGAGTTCTGCTGTGGCGACCCCTAACCGGGAAAAGCCAAAAGACACAACAACAACAAGTGCAGGGGTACTCTCTGGAGCCTTGAACTAGGTCTCTGTCACTGCACAGATGTCGATGTTCTCCATTTTAAGGAGTGCCTCGAGTGAGTGCATTTTGAGGTTTAAACTTCTAGCATTGAGTAGCAATACCCTCAGATTCTTCTTGCCTGTACCTGTTAGGGTGGTAAATTTGACATTTGAACCTTGCCTAAAAAAGGCACTATAGGGGTGGCTAGAGCCTTAGCCATTATCCAGAATCCCAGGGGCGACAGGTGCAGGCCATCTCTGGCAAAGCATCATGGTTTGTCGATCATGTCATCCCAGGCAGACAGATACTGGATCCCCTTAGAATTACACCAGAAGCTTAGCCAATTGTTGAAGTCAATCATTTTGTCCTTGTACTATGGTATCATTCTGGGTGATGGCAGGATGCTACTCAGGGCTAGGGTCATACCTGTCTGGGCTACAAGATCGGACAGCTCCTCCATGTCCCTTTTCATGTAGTCCAAGGTGGTACATCTCAGGTCATTCACACCAACATGGACAATGACAGAGTCATATTTGTACTTGTTGTGGAGTGACCTCAGGGCATGCATTATGTGGCGGATCCTGGCACCCGACAGGCAGCTGACAGTAACTTTCTCCTTGTTTAGCCTGGTGAGTGGAACATCAGTGTGCCTGACTATAGAGTCACCTATGACTAGAGTGTTGGGTACGTTGTTATGCCTTATGGGCTGTGGTCGAGTGGCATACTGAGTTTGTGGGCTATGCGTCATTTGGGTTGTGTTGGGGGGTGGAGGTTTCTTGTGTTTCTGCTTTGGAGGTCCCTGTTGCTTGGGCAGGTTTTTACTGAGAGCCTCTGCGAATGTAGGTGTGTGTTTTGTGTTTCTATGTGTGTGTTTTGGTAGTGTAGGTTTTGATGGACTATGTGCTGAGTGTGGTGTGGTGCAAGTGTTTACCTTCTCCTCTTGACTGTCCCAGACTTAGGTGAAGAGAGCTTTGCTTCCAGTTTGGCTATATAAGTGCATCTCTCACAGATTGTAGTGTTGGGTGGTAGGAGGAGAGGGTTGTCTGTGTACATGAGGCAATTACTGCTTTGCCCCAAGATGCCCAGATTCATCAGGTAGACAGGAGAAAACACAGGGAGCTGACCCTTAGACATGCCTGGATAGGTGCTTATTTGTTAAGTACTAGAAACTGTTTTCCTCTAGACAGTGAGGAAAGTTGAGTGCTGTAGTAATTTGTAGCTTATTTCGTGCTTACAATAAGTTCTGAACAAGTGCTGAGCTCAAAGAAACAGACTTGAGTGCTGAAACAAAAAAACTGGCTAGTTCTAAGAAACAAAATTAAGCTAGAAGGCTTCCCTCCAACACAGAAAGGCTTGACGGCTTAGAAGCCTACAAATAGTCCTGGACACAGCAAATCTATATCCAGACTAGACTACCCACAGGAAAGGGAGGGAACACGTTTAGAATTTTTTTTTTTTTTTCATTTTAGTGGAAAGAGAGAAAGGAGTAGCTGAAACTAAGCTGATTGGCCTTCTCAAATGTTCTCCCTGTATTAGGTAGAATGAAGTAATGACACTAGACTGGGAGGAGGGTCCCAGACAGGGTTGCCAGACGTCCCTATTTGGGCGGGACTGTCCCGAGATCAGCAGCCTGATCCCGAGTCCCGCACTGCCGGTTTAAATCCCGGGCAGCCTCCGCTTTGTTTTTTTTTTTTTTAATTTTGATTGGCCCGTTTTCCTATTTAGGAGGACGAAAATGTTGTTTTGTTTTATATAACTCAACTTACGTTAAAATAAACTTATCCTTGTTCAGTACGCTACCTCACAGTGCGTTATTTTACAGTACTGATAGATTCCTGTTCGGAGACCTTTTCTTCGCTTTGAGGTTTCACCAATCAAAAAATCGCAAAACAGAGCTATTTCTGTTTTATGCGGAACTGCAATGTTCCACATTAAACAGAAGTAGCTCCATGTTTAGCGATTTTTGATTGGCCCATATACCGGTATACGGGCCAATCAAAAAATCGCAAAACAGAGCTACTTCTGTTTAATGTGGAACTGCGATGTTCCGTATTAAACAGAAGTAGCTCCGTGTTTAGGGATTTTTGATTGGCCCGTATACCGGTATACGGGCCAATCAAAAAATCACAAAACAGAGCTACTTCTGTTTAATGCAGAACTGTGATGTTTCGCATTAAACAGAAGCAGCTCCGTGCTTATTTATTTTTGATTGGCCCGGGCCAATCAAATAAAAAATAAACACAGAGCTACTTTTGTTTAATGCGGAACTCTGATGTTCCGCATTAAAGACCCTAGTGTGGAAGACCTTTTTTTTTTTTTTAGTCTTCACTTACAGTGAACGACCTTTTTTTTTTTTTTTTTTTTTTTTTGTCTTCACTTTTGTTTGTCCCTACATGGCCAGTCAGAAATCTGGCAACCCTGGTCCCAGATCAAATTTACAGAAGCGGCAGGCAACTGCAAAGCCACCAACTACAAGAACAACATACCAATAGGGAGGAAGAGTGAGAAACAAACTGCAGAAATGTTTCTCACAGCAGAAAAGCAGCAGTGAGCCTTTAAATTAAAGTTTTAAACAGCTAAAGGAGCCTCTAGAGAAAGCGTTTAACTGCAAACAAGTTATCAGAAACAAACAACCCAACATATTCTTAATAAAAGTGGACAATTTCCAGTTAATACCTCACACACAGTGAAACTAGCTAGAAAAATATACAGTACACAAAGTGCTATAAGTAACTCGAACAAAATAAGCAAAAAAACAGTATACTTAATGTTATATATTATAGATCTGAGTTTGCTCAGTGTCCTTCCTTCGATTAGCTCAGTGTGAAATGGCAGAAACACTCCCAACTTAACTTCTTAGGTAACAGAAAGTTGAAACGTGTGACAACTTTTAAGAAAAAAAGAGCTCAAAAGAACCAATGAGGTGCTAAGTCTAAGCTGTAGTCCAGGTGACCTCAGTCAGTCAATGACCTTAAACAATTCTCTCTCACTGAAATGCCTGATGGCTTTGGCTAAACCGAGATGTCCTTGAATATGTGCTCAGACACACAGCCTCCATAAACACTAGGCCCAAATACAAGCCTGAATATGGACAATGCTACAAATATCCACACTAAGAAACAAAGTGCAGAAATATTTCTCACAGCAGAAAAGCAGCAGTGAGCCTTTAAATGAAAGTTTTAAACAGCTAAAGGAGCCTCTAGAGAAAGCGTTTAACTGCAAACAAGTTATCAAAAACAAACAACCCAACAGATGCTCAATAAAAGTGGACAATTTCCAGTTAATACCTCACACACAGTGAAACTAGCTTGAAAAATATACAGTACACAAAGTGCTATAAATAAGTTGAACAAAAACGGGCTCTTCTTGGCCCAATGGACTATCCCAGTAAACAAACTGTTAAATAAGTAAATGCATTTCATCAGTAAAATTAAATTCTAAGTGTGTGTTACAATGTTCCTAATCTTATAGGCATCCCTGTTGTATGGGATGATCAAAGCCCTACTTCTAGAGTCTACTTCATTCTATTGGTCTTGAAATTTTACTAAAATGTTGACTGACACTGGTTCCCTTAACCATCAGGATGTTATGGTTATTAGTTTATAGATATAGTCCTTAAAATAATTTAATATGTTTTGATGGTGAGTTCTTTTACCAAATTATAAGAGTGGCATTGGGAGCTAAATGCATTCCCATTTTTGCCAATTTGGTTTTGATAGCATGGGAAAGCCACGGTGGCACAGCTGTTAGTGTTGTTGCCCCACAGCAAGATGTTCTCTGATTCGATTCTCGGCTGGAGCACCTTCTCTGTGGAGTCCGCATGTCCCCCTTGCAGTTGAGTGAGTTTTAAAGACATGCAGTAGGTGCGTGTGCCTTTTGTGAATATAAACACACACACACATTTATATATATTTTTTAATCTGTATACCCATCTGTGTATCAGCACCACCTGCCCACCTTACTCATGTCTGCTAACTGTAGTAATCCTACCTCTGGTCCACCCCAACCGTGCACATTACCTCAAGAAAAAACTCTTTCCCTAACAGTACCACTATACAATTGAAGCTCGTCTGGTGGTGTGGTACTCATATTTTTTGTTTTGTTAGGCTCACTGATGATTAACTGTAGGAAAAGATCTTTTTCTCTTCTTTTGTAATGAGTTAAAATTCATTGGAGTGTTCGGTGAGTGTCATATTCAACCTGCAGTGATAGATGAAAGTGATTGCAATCATTCTACAGGCTGACACTTTTACAGGTACTCATGTATATACATATGTATGTAATGTATATATATATATATATATATATATATATATATATATATATATATATATATATATATATATATATATGCACATCAGTGTTAAGCCGCGGTGGTGCAGCGGTAGCATTGTCGCCTCATAGCAAGAGGTTCTCCCGTTCGATTCTCGGCTGGAGCACCTTCTCTGTGGAGTCTGGATGTCCTCCCTGTGGTCGAGTAGCATTCGAAAGACATGCGTGAATGGGCGTGCCTTCGTTGAAGGTTGGGCATCGAGTTGGCACCTCGGCATCGTAAAAATCTACTGCTAATCATTAGCGGTCTGGAGTTCCGCTGTGGCGACCCCTAACTGGGAAAAGCTGAAAGAAAAACAACAACATACATGCACATCAGTACCATGCACATACACGTATGTATGTATATATATATATATATATATATATATATATATATACACACACACACATACATACACCATGCCAAATTCCCCCCAGCACCAGCTTGCTTCAGATAAAACTTTCCATGGTAATAAACCACACCATACAGCTATGAATTCAACACTATGAAGGTATTCAATGTTAAGACTTTGATTACATAGCAGTATGTAAATGTGGAGCATTTTATGTGGGACAAATGTCAAGGCCTTTAAGACAATGAATGGCTACACACATTAGTGATATACATTGTAAAAGAGTGCATAGTGCATTATACAAGCAGTATTTAGAACATGCTGGGGCACACTTTATTTTTGGGGTATAGATAGAGTTCATGGTGATGGGCTATCAATAATGAGAAAACATAAAATCTTAGCTAGGAAAGAACAAACTTAGATACTCAAATTAGGGGGACTATATAAACCAGGATTAAATGAAAATTTGTAGTTACTAATAATGTGTGTTTCTATGCTATTAGAGTTATTATGAAAAGAAAAAAGAAAAAAAATGGTTACTGTTGTCTTAAATGGAGTATATATAACTAAGGGATAATGTCATTTCCTGTATGATTTTACACTGATGCTGCCTATTTGGTGAAACCGGTTTGTGTTTGTTGCTGAGCTTTATTTGGACCCATTACTTTGTGCACTGAAGAGTGTATTTGTTCACTAAGTTATTAAAAGTCAGTTCATAGCTGTATTGTGTGGTTTATTACCGCTAAATATTTTATCTGAAGCAAGCTGGTGCTGGGGGAATTTGGAGTGGTAACTACTATTGACTGGCTGTGCACAGCTTTACTTCGGGGTAAGCCGTTGGTTTGTGCACCATTTATGTTTATATATATATATATATATATATATATATATATATATATATATATACACACACATCCCCTTCATATGATCGAACTTTCAAAAGTTCGACTTTCATATGGCCGAGACCATATGACCGAACTTTTGAAAGTTTGAATGTTTATAACTGAGATCTCCATATAGCACGGAACAGGAAGATTTCCCTTATCCTTGTAATGTAATGTAATTTGTAATGCGATCTCGGAATTGGAATATATAAATAGCAGGGGGTGTTGGGAGCACAGGGGGCTTGCCCCCCTGCTAGAACTGTTCAGGTAATTTTTTCTTTTTTTTTACTTATTTATTAGATGTTCGAACTTTCAAAAGTTTGATCATATAGTCTTGGCCATATGAAAGTCGAACTTTTGAAATTTTGATCATATTAAGTAGACCCATATATATATATATATATATATATATATATATATATATATATATATATATATATATATCTGTC
The DNA here is from genome assembly GCF_019279795.1 of Protopterus annectens. Taxonomy (NCBI): domain Eukaryota; kingdom Metazoa; phylum Chordata; order Ceratodontiformes; family Protopteridae; genus Protopterus; species Protopterus annectens. The sequence goes on from NC_056733.1 coordinate 1,767,853,833, forward strand.
TCAGGGCCATGGCTAGCAAATCCATTGCTCTGTTGCCCTGTGCTGTTCCTCAGTCTGGTGCTCCTCAACTTTTTTTTTTTTGAAGAGTGGAGAAAAAGGGCGGTGCCTCAGCCTTGAGAACCTCAGGACATCTCTTTTTCTTTTAAACTCTAGATAACTGCTTGTGACATTTGTAGCAAGCAGCTGCTACAGTTTATACCACACACTGAATACTAAAGTGCTTCACTCCTGACCACAAATGTAATATTGGTAATGCACTAAAGAATGATCAGCATTTGACAATAGTGCGACACTTTTCACCCAGAATGGTTGCCCTCTTCACCACATCCTAGCAGCACTTGTGATCTCTCTGCATAGGTTTATTTTGTAATGAATTAGAAGAGAATTCAGTTTTTTTCTCCTGCAGTCGGGTTCTAGCTTTGAGTCTGTCAAGTTAGGATGTCTCTTTTATTTTATATGCAGCCCATCAGTTGCTTGATGTACTGGAACATTTTGCAAAATCTGCAAGATATCATCCATCCATTCATCCTCATCCCCTTGCCCATTTTTGCACATGGGATCAGGTGTCACTTCAACAGTGACAATCATCTCGAGCCAAGATTTTCACCACTGGGTGGCTAGCCCTGCTGTGGTATTTCACAAATACCCCTTACTTGCATATTTACTCACTCCTAGGGTCAATTTAAAGTGTCCAGTCCACCTGCTTCATGGAACAGTTTGCAAAATCTGCAACATATCTTATAAGTAAAAATAGTAAAATGGCTAAGATTCTCGGCAGTGCCCTCTTAGAGCAGCATCCTGCCATTTTCTCACAGGTTCCATCATTTTTTCTCTGGAACACGAACATATAAATAATGTCAGAGCTTATGGATTACCACCTTTGCTATTTTTGTTGTAAAGCTAAGCACAAGTTGCATCATGGCAATATTAAGGTGATTAGGTCATTGTCTTTCTCTGTTATTTCAGAAGGACTATACCAGCCAGCAGCTCTTCCAGCATTCAGAATGTATTATATTGTACACCATGTCACAGACGGCTGAAAGTTAGATGGGGATACAAAAGCCTGCAAATGAATGTAACATTTCCTGTGGGTTTCTGCTGCTGTGTTACCGAAGGTGTGCTGAACTACTGGAGAATTCATAAAGTCTAATGAATAGGAGATCTAGAGACCAAAGGTGGACAATTCACAGGATTAACATGATAATGTGCAGTAAATTAGATAACATAAAATATGCAGGAAATAGAGTACTCCACTGTTTTCTTCAAAGTACTGCTGCAGAAAGGAAAACTGTTCTGTCAGCCTTTTTATTAGTATTGTTTGAACTAGAGTCTGCAGTTTCTAGTTTTCTGACAGAGGTGTAAGCTACCACATCAGACCATCTGTCACTACTGAGTCCAGGTCCTACTGTGCCCTATTTTTATATGGTACCCCACTCAAAAGAGCTAAATAAAACATGCATCTTCTCTCTCTCTCTCTCATATGGTGAGCTATTCACTAACCTGCTGTCTCTTAGTCTCTGCATAACTGATGTTCCATTGCTTAGTGCTGCTGGAACCTAAATGTCTACTCTTCAACAATTGGTACTGTTTTGTTCACTCAATGACAGTTTCAGGTGTCCTGAACAAAGTATTTTACATTGTGTCCAACAATATGCTCTACTGGGTGGAATCAGCCTTTGCTTAGTAGCTCTGCAAATGTAGTGGCTATTAGAGTTACACATTCCCTGCACACATATTCAGTGCATTTGCCCATTAGCATTAAACATCTTCTAGAATTATAACTCTGACAAACCAGCTTGACCCCTGGCTTGTTCTGCAACTCACATCTTGTAACATCACCACCAAAGTAATCTGATGCACTTATGTGACACAAAACAGCATCATCCAAGAGAGACTTTTTACCTGCAGTCAGAAGCATCAAGAAAGATTATAGATCAGGTAATAGTGCTACTTTGACAGAAATCTGTCACCTTCAGCAATTTTGCAAATCTATCTTGAAATAAAACACATTAAGGCACAGTGATATTTTTGGTGTTTTTACTGCTAGAAGTGTTTGCAGATAAATACTGTACTTCATGATTACATTGTTTGAGTGCAGCTTGTTTTTTTCCCATAACTTTCTTAAAGTAGATCGGTGTAATATAGAGCGGCATTTGTTGATGTTCATCGTGTTTCACTGTTGCAGTCATTACACTTGGGTTATCCTGCTGGCAGGCTACCCGCAGTCGACCTGAATTCCAAAGTCCTGGTCCGGCGTCGGTTGCTGTCGCCTCTTCCCTGATGTCAGTGCGCCAGGAGTATAAAAGATGCAGCCAACGCCATTTTCTTCTGTCTTTCTTGCCGCGCGGTGCCCGAAGCAAAAGCAGTTCGCAAGTGCCGGTCGGCCGACTCCTGAGATTTTCGAAATCAAATTTCAGATCCGAAGTAAAGCTAAGTACCCCATTGGGGAAACTTTTTTCTTGCTCCAGACCGATGTCAGAAAAAGTTAACAATTGTATTTCTTGTGGGAAGCAAATACCTCATAAGGATTTCCACTCTTACTGTATTCCTCGCCTAGGCCCTGACCACAACGTTGCTAGTTGTCAGTTTTGTGCTAGATTTAACCAACGCACTATTAAGCGTCAGTACGATTTTGCTTTTCATTATTTTGGCAGAAGGTTTAACTACATAATGCCGTTGGAACAACCGCCGACCGGAATTCATAAAAAACGCAAGGATAAAGACAAGGACAAGCATCCAAGGTCCAAAACCGACGACGAAGCCTCTTCTAGGTCAGTCGTCGGTTCGCCGGTGCTCAGTGAGGCACTTTTGCAGCCCCTGACTTCCGCTACCTCAGAGCCACAGGCCGCCTCCGACTCCCACGTGGAGACAGCTAGGCCTCTGGATACTCAAGGTATTGGCCCTTTAGAAATTAATCCCTCAGATGGGTCCAGAGCCGCTGAGCAGGCATCGGCTTTTGAGGGTGTTTTCAGACCTACACAACTTTATATAAAGCCTACTTCAGCATCCAAGACAAAGTCTAAAACAGTTTTAAAGACAAGGAAACAAGTACAGCATTCTCCAGGACAGACTTCTATGCCTAAGAAACAGATGCTCAAAATGGCCGAAGACCTAATTACTTTGACCAGGGGTTCCCATCCCCCTCCTGATAAGAGGCCTAGGCAAGACACTGAATATGATTCCTCTGATCAGGTTTCCATTTCCTCTGATTCCTCTTCTGATCAGGGATATTCTGTTCCTATCAGGATTCTGATGCTGAAGATTCTATTCCTTCAGCTTCTCCTCCTGAGGACTATTCATTTGGGGAAACCCTGCATACCATGAGGGAGCATTTCCATTGGGAGAGCCAGGATTATTCTGATTCTAAGAAAAGACTTAGATACTTTCTTTTACTTCCTCAGCACAGACCTCTTGCAATTCCCCCCTGTTCTAGACATAGTAGATGATGTATTTTCAGAGTCCGGCCTGTCTCCAGACTCTTTACCTCCTGCCCCTGTTAAGCCGGACAGATACTACAGGGTCCCTGACTCCCATAAATTTCTTTACAAAAACCCTGCTGCTGACCCAGAAACTATCTCACAGGGTCCCAAAGGGGTCAAGGCTGCATCTGCCAAGAACCTTGTCCCCTCAGATAGAGATTCTAGGGCTTTGGACAGATGGGGGAAAAAAAGTTTACACTTCTGTTACCTTGTAAGGGCTTTAAATTGTCAATTTCATATGCTCAAATATCAGCAATACTTAATGTCTTTGTTAAAACAAAAAATGCTGACAAATTCTGAATGTTCTGAGAACAAAGATTTGCAGGATTTATTGCATGCAGCTGAACAAGTGGGAAAACATACTTTGCAATGTGGCTATGATTCACTGAAGGCCTCGTGCAGGGCCGCTGTTACAGGTTCTGTTATTAGAAGGCATGCTTGGTTAAAGGAACAGAATCTGCCTGATCATGTTAAAGCAAAATCATTGGATGCTCCATTACAGCATGATACTTTGTTTGGTGTTAAGGCAGAAGAGGCGTTGAGGAAAATGGAGGATAAGGCAAAATCTATGCAGACAGTAAAGGATTTCTTACAGGTACAGCCACACAGATTTAGCAGGAACTAGCCCTCTAAGAATTGGTCCTTTCCAGTGTCAGACAGACCACAAAGAGGCAGATTCAGATGCCCTAGAGGCAGGCAACAGCCCCAGGGCTCATACAGGCCCAAACAATGGGGTGCTTCTATCTCCAAAAGCGGAGAAGACAAATCACAGCCTTATAGAAAACAGTCCCAATGACTTCCCTCTGCCAATGCCAAGCACTTATTTTTTGGCAGCACCCTTAGGGGGAAAGCTAGCACTTTTTTCACAAAACTGGCACAAGATCACCCAGGACAAATGGGTCTTAAATATAGTCTCTCAGGGCTACAGGTTCCACTTTCACACCCTTCCAAAGGCAAAAGGTATGCCAGACCTGCCATGCAATCAATGGCAAGAGGCACACAAACAAGTTTCATCTCTCATGGACATGGGGACTATTCAGCCAGTGCCACAACAAGAGCAGGGACAAGGATTTTACTCAAGACTTTTCTTAGTACCAAGAAAGGACAAAGCCTGGAGACCAATTCTGGACCTGTCTATTCTAAATACTTTTCTGGACGTCCCAAAATTCAAAATGTTGACTCTGCAGCAGCTTCTGCCCATGCTGGGCAAGAAGGCTTGGCTTGTAACTTTGGACCTCAAGGAGGCATACCTGCATGTCCCAATCAGACAGTCTTGCAGAAGATACCTCAGATTCATAGCTGGCACAATGCACTACCAATTATCTGCACTGCCCTTTGGCTTATCTACTGCACCCAGAGTCTTCACAAAATGCCTGGCACCAGTAATTGCATTTTGCAGACAACAGGAATTCAAATATATCCCTACTTGGATGACTGCCTTATTCAAGCAAAGAACAAAGATATTCTACTACAGCATCTGGCATTTGTAAAAAGATTACTAATTTGCCTAGGGTACACAGTAAACAAAAAGAAATTAAAACTAGTACCCTCTCAAGAGATAATATTCCTGGGTGCAAGCTTAAATACAACTGCCCAGATGGCTTATCTCATGCCAGACAAACAAAGGCGTCTGATTCTTACTTCAAAGACATGGCCACAAAGACCCAGTTATCTGCAAGAAAATTCTGCAGGCTCTGGGCTACATGGCATCCTGCATTCTACTAATTCCATATGCAAGACTGCATATGAGGAAACTACAATGGTATCTAAAAAGTGTTTGGACTCAACATTGCCACAGCCTGGAAACAGTAATTACTCTCATTCCCTGCCTGCAACAGGAATTTCAATGGTGGGCACAAGCCTGTCACCACAACAAGGGACAGCCATTCACCTTACCCACTGCCAGGCAGACACTAACAACAGATGCATCAGATTATGCCTGGGGGGCGCACATGGCAGGAAAATGTATTCAGGGCACATGGCCCACAAACCAAATGCATCTTCATATCAATCAAAAAGAGATGCTAGCTGTACAAAATACCCTGACACCCTTCAAGGACCTACTTCATCCAGGACAACTACTGATAAAGACGGACAATACCACAGTCATGTGGTACATAAACAAGCAAGGGGGCACACATTCCTACCCCCTTTGCAGACAAGCCATGACTTTGTGGAACACAGCATTGAGTTATCAAGTACATCTGCAAGCACAATTCCTGCCAGGAAAGACAAATACTTTGGCAGACGAACTAAGCAGAAACCTCATGGATCCTCACGAGTGGAAACTAGATCCGCAAATCTTCAACATGATAGCAGGGAAATGGGGATGCCCAGACATAAATCTATTCACCTCCCCTCACAACTGCCAGCTACAGAGATTCTGCACTCGGACTTATCACAAGCAAGAATGGAAAGTGGACGCCCTTTCATTCATCTGGAAAGCCCTTATAGTATATGCCTTCCCTCCTCTGCCTCTCCTCTCCAAGGTACTCCTAAAGGTCAGACAAGAGAAGCCAAAAATTATACTGATTGCCCCAGACTGGCCACGCCAGCACTGGTACCCAATCCTAAAGAGCTTGTCTCATGGCCCAGCATGGACATTGCCTCTAATACCTCATTTGCTGACCCAACAGAACAGTCAGATCCTGCACAGCCAACTCAGAACCCTAAATCTGGCTGCATGGCGGATAATGTAATCATTCAGAACACATCTCTCTCTAAAGCAGTTATGGATGTTATTTTGGAGGCCAGGAGGCCCAGCACCAGAAAATCTTATGCATAAAAATGGAAGAGATTCTGTGCTTGGAACCAAGTGCAGGGAATTGACTCGCTTGTACCAAATATTCCTCAGATTTTGCAATACCTAACTGAGATGCTGGACAAAGGCCTATCCTTCTCATCAATTAAGATCCATGCCTCTGCCATTTCAGCACATTACAATACGGACCCACCTATTTTTTCCCATCCACTGCTAAGACAGTTTCTCAGAGGGCCAAAAACATAAGACCGCCAAGGAGAGCTCCAATACCTGCATGGGACCTCAATTTTGTCTTGGAAAAACTCACACTGCCTCCTTTTGAGCTAGCTAATACAGCAGAGATAAAATACTTGACATGGAAAACCACTCTTCTAGAAATAACTTCAGCAAGAAGAGTCTCAGAGTTACAGGCACTAATGGCTGTGGAGCCTTATTATTTTCCATCAGGACAGGGTTTCTCTAAGGACAAACCCGACATTTATGCCTAAGGTAGTGTCCAGCGTGGCTCTTAACCAAACCATACATTTGCCTACCTTTTATCCAAACCCACAGAATAAGGGGAGAGACTTCTGCATACTTTGGACATACACAGACAGCTACGCTTTTACTTGGACAAGACTAAAGCCTGCAGAAAGACTGAGCAACTCTTAGTGGCATATGCTGCAGGTTCATAAGGAAAAGCCATTTCAAAGCAGACTATTTCAAAATGGATAGGCCACTGCATTCTTTTCTGCTATTCACAACATGGCATATCAGTGCCCAAGGGCATTAGGCCACATTCTACCAGAGCAGCAGCCACTTCAACAGCCTTCCTCAGAGGAGCACCAACCAAGGATATCTTGGAGGCTGCAACATGGACTTCAGTGCGCACTTTTACAAAGCACTACCATTTACATCTCTACTCTAAATCCAGAGCAGGCTTTGCCACTGCAGTTCTGCAGGGCCTCATAGCCACTTCAAACTCTATTTAGGCCCAGCCACCCAACCTCAGCTTTGGGATTCAACCCAAGTGTAATGACTGCAACAGTGAAACACGATGAACATAGTGCAGTTGTGTACCTACCATAAATGTAGATGTTCGAGTGTATTCAATGTTGCAGTCCAGGTTACCCTCCCACCATCACCCTTTTTCTTTGCTGGGACTTATCTGTACCTCTCTATTCTATACAACCTATGTGGTGTATTTGCTTGTAGATGAAGGTTTATGTGCATTTTTATGATCATAATTTTTACAGCCTACCCTTTTGGGGGCACATGACATCTGGGGCAAGAAAAACTGAATAAAATGGCGTTGGCTGCATCTTTTATACCCCTGGCGCACTGACGTCAGGGAAGAGGCGACAGCAACTGACGCCGGACCAGGACTTTGGAATTCAGGCCGACTGCGGGTAGCCTGCCAGCAGGATAACCCAAGTGTAATGACTGCAACAGTGAATACACCCGAACATCTACATTTATGGTAGGTACACAACTGTACTTTGTCTTTTGGCTTTTCCCGGTTAGGCATCGCCACAGCGGAACTCCGGTCTGCTAATGATTGGCAGTAGATTTTGACGAATGCCGAGGTGCCAGCTCGACATTCAACCTTCAACGAAGGCACGCCCATTCATGCATGTCTTTCGAACGCCCACCCAACTGCAGGGAGGACATCCAGACTCCACACAGAAGGTGCTCCAGACGAGAATCGAACGGGAGAACCTCTTGCTGTGAGGCAACAATGCTACCGCTGCACCACCGTGGCATAAATATAGAGCGGCATTTAAGATCACTTATTCAACTGTATGAAAATAAAAGTAATCCTTTATGCAGGGGTGATGCCTGCCTTTGTGAACTGGAATGTCATGTGCACTTATAACCATATTTAAATACCCAGTAGGGTCCCAACTGACTGCAGTATGTGCCTGAAGAGCAATCTGTGACAGCTGTAAGCACAACAAACATTTCTTCTGCTTGACACAAAACTACCAGACTATGGTGGGGGGGGGGGGGGTACCTGTTTTATATACATGGTGCACAGTAGTTAGTGCTGTAGCTTCTGTGATGGCAGGTCAGATTAGCAATGTTCAGGACTCATTTGGGAATGAGTTGCACAGTCAAGCAATCAAATGCTATCCATTTGCGCTTACCTAGGACTCTTCATATCCTGTAATATCACAGGAATGATTATCACAATCCCACTAATTGAAAACTACACACATCAGACATTCTATCTAGTACAGTGGCAGTAACTTGCAAATGTACTTGAAAAATGTAAATTAAAAAGAAAAACAAAAAGTGGTTTAACAGGGGTGGGAGCAATCCCATGTGAGTGGACTGTGCTTTTTAATATAACCTGCTACTTATATATATTGAATTCAAGACTGCCCCAACAGAAAGAAAGGAAAACAGCAGGAAGTATATATAAAACTTAATGGCTTCCTTATTCTGTGTTTGCATGATTTGTAATATCCCTGTTGTAGTAGCCATATGAAAGTACATCAACCTCTTTGTCAGTAAGTTGTACAGTTGATAAGTGAGACCCACTCAGCAAAGCTATTTTTCCAGTTCTGTGATCAATTCTCCTGTAACTGTTGTAATGTTTTTAGTCATTCTGCATTTATTGCCTACAACCCCAGGTCATATAAATGTTCTAAAGATACTAGTTTCCTTTAGGTTTCTATCTTTCTCCGTCTCTCTCTCTCTGGCTTCATTGCCACTTGCAAGATAAGCTGATAATGTAGCCCTTTTTCTAAAGTAAACAGACATGGTATCCTGTTGGTTCTTTTCCTATCTTCCTTTCTCTGACTGCTCTCTGTGTAAAGTAAATGTAACATCCCAAATCCTGTTCTATAACACAGTCACCCACCTATCAAAACTTCTGTTGTCTTGGTAACTTAGCTGTTTCCTGAGAATGAAATTGCCCCATTCAAAACTCTCAAAAAACCAAGCCAGAGGCCTGAAGATTTCATATCACAGTGCTGCTGATAGGAAGTGCAGAGTTGTGGAGAAAGATTATATTTGCAACTTGGCCAGTCAGTGGATGTATGTTGTCCGCCCTCATCATCATCAGCAGCAGCAGCAATATACAGGCTAAGGATAAAACTCCCCTTCTGCCTGTAATACCCACTACCTTAATTTTATCTTTACCATAAATCTCATCTAGTCTGCATTTTAAAATGATAACCAAAGTGAGACACAGCTCACAACACCAGTGTGCCACCCAACAACAGCCCCTAAGGCAAAACGATGTACCCAACACTTTAGTCATAGGTGACTCTATAGTCAGGCATACTGATGTCCCACTCACCAGGCTGAACAAGGAGAAAATTACAGTCAGCTACCTGTCGGGTGCCAGGATCCGCCACATAGCGCATGCACTCAAGTCACTCCACAAGTACAAGTACGACTCTGCCATTGTCCATGCTGGAGTGAATGACTTGACATACCTCCCTGGACTACATGAAAAGAGACATGGAAGAGCTCTTGGATCATGAGGCCCAGGCAGGTATGACCCTAGCCCTGAGTAGCATCCTGCCTTCGCCCAGAATGATACCACAGTATATGGACAAAATGATGGACTTCAACAGTTGGCTAAGCTTCTGGTGTCATTCAAAGGGGATCCAGTATCTGTCTGCCTGGGAAGAAATGATCGACAAACCACAATGCTTTGCCAGAGATGGTCTGCACCTGTCACCCCTGGGATTCAGGTTACTGGCTGAAGCTCTTGCCACCCCTATAGTGCCTTTTTAGGCAAGGTTCAAAGGACAAAACCACCACCGTAACAGATATAAGCATGCAAACTCTGAAGGTAATGCTACTCAATGCTAGAAGTCTAAACCTCAAAATGCACTCTCTCGAGGCACTCCTAAAATTGGAGAACATCGATATCTGTGCAGTAACTGAGACCTGGTTCAAGGCTCCAGAGAGCACCCCTGCAATACCAGTTTACAACTCTTACCACACTTTTCGGCCACCAAACCAAGACCGAAACACTAAAGGTGGAGGAGTGTCCATATTCACCAAGGATATTCACACCTCCAGGCTAGTTGCCCAACACAATGCATCTAAAATTCTCCAGGTGCAACTAACACTAAGTAAGACTGCAATCCAAATTGTAGCTTGTTACAGATCCCCCACCATGCCTCAAGATTCTCACTACACCTTTCTAAACATACTGGAAAATATTAAGATACAAACACCCTAATACTGGGTGATTTCAACTACCCTGCCATTAACTGGGAAAACTACTCAGGTACCAACACCTTTTCCCAACAGTTCTTGGAATTCATAAATTCCAACGCCCTGGATCAACTAATCCATTGTCCCACCAGGGGTTCCAATATCCTAGACCTGGTCATTACCAACATGGAAGATAGATGCTCCACACCAGTGGTCACCCCCTCATTGGTCAGTTCTGACCATAAGCCAACCACCCCCACCCCCCAGTAAGGAAACCTCCATAAAAAACTTCTCCAAAGCCAACTTCATGCTACTCAAGGCAGACGTTACAAACGTCATGACACCCATGCAGACGGGAGCTGAATGTTCGACTGCTGAGTCCTACACTAAGGCACTGTACGAGCACATCCACTCGTGCATGAATCGTGCCATTCCAAATAGAACCAAGACACTCTTCTCCAAAAAAAGGAAGCCAATCTCGTGGTTCCCTTCCATAAACAAACAATACAACAGAAGGAAGAAACTGTTGCAGAAAAGAGGAAAATCCCAGGATGCAAAAAAACTCCCTTACCAGCTTCAGTAAGAAGCTGAGATCTGCCATAAAATCTTCCAAAGCTAGTTACGAAAATAAAATTGCCAAAGATTCCAAAGACAACCACAAGGCATTCTATAGTTATGTCAAGAATCTAAATGGCAATGCTCAGATGTCCTTCAAGGATGCATCTGCAGTCCTTACAAATGGGTTGTCCTGTCGTCAGGCAGCCCTTCGGTCGGCCGGATTCCAAAGTCTTGGTCTGGCCTCGACTGGTGTCGCACTTCATCCGATGTCATCTCTGCTGGTCTTCGGGTATAAAGGCATCAGCCGACGCCATTTTCCTCAGTCTTTCTTGCCGCGTGGTGCCCGAAGCAGAAGCTGTTCGCAAGTGCCGGTCGGTCAGATCCAGAGATTACTACTACCGAATACTACTTCGAAGACTTCTAAAAAGCTAAGTACCCCGTTGGGGACTCTTTCTTGCCTCAGCCAATGTCAGAAAAAGTGAATAACTGTTTAACTTGTGGGAAACAAATACCTCATAAAGATTTCCACTCTTACTGCTTACCTTGTTTAGGCCCAGACCACGACGTAGCAGCCTGTTTAGCCTGTGCTTCATTCAACCGACGAACGCTTAGGCGTCGGTCGGAGTTTGCTGAACAGTTTTTCGGCTCAGATTTTGCGTACATTATGCCGTCGGATCCTCCGACTACTCAAATTGTTAAGAAACGCAAAGAAAAAGACCGACACTCGCGGTCCGTGGTTTCGGCCGAAACCACGGTTAAGCAAACCGCGAGTGTCTCGGTTTCGGCCGAAACCGAGCAAACGGGTCAATCTTCAGCCGAATCCATGACTACTACCGAGGCCCCTGCTACCCTAGTTGAATCGGCCTCTGAAGTTTTGCCTACTAATGTGGTTTCTCTAGAATTATCGGACACCATCCCTTTGGATGTCTCTACCCCAGCACGTGGTGCTGCTAGGCCTCCTGCAGCCATGTCTATAAAGGCTTTTGCCAGGGCTAAAGCAGCCAAAACTGCTAAGTCTGTGCCTGTTAAGCCCCCCTCTCACAGGCCCAGTTCCAGTTCCCAAATGCTTACTCTGGCAGAGGATCTCATCTCTTTAATAAGGGGATCCCAATCTCTCCCAGACAGGGCCTCTCAACCTCCAGAAAAGAGACCTAGAGCAGAGCCCCCTGAGCCAGTATCCTCAGATGACTCTTCTGATGATACAGACAATACAGACCATCCAGAGGCTCCCTTTTCTACTTATGAAGATTCCGATGCTGAAGAATCTATCCCTTCTGCCTCTCCACCAGAGGAATTTTCCATTGGGGAAACTCTTACATGCCATGAGAGAGCAATTCCAATGGCAGGGACAAGATTTTTCAGATTCAAGAAAAAGGCTTAGGACCTTTCTACACTTACCGCAACATAGGCCCTTAGTTATACCTCCAGTTCTTCCTGTTGTGGATGATGCCTTTAATGATGCTTGCACTGCTCCTGATACTTTACCTCCAGCCCCTGCCAAGCCCGATAGGTTTTACAGGGTACCGGACACTCATCACCACTTATACAAGGCTCCTCTTGCAGATCCTGAGACTATCTCCCAGGGGCCTAAGGCAGTAGCTTCGACCTCAGCGAAAAACCCTCTCCCTTCTGAAAGGGAATCCAGGTCCTTAGAGAGATGGGGTAAAAAAGTATACACCTCTGCTACTCTCTCAGCTAGAGCTTTGAACTGTCAGTTTCATATGATCCAATACCAAGAGTTTATGCTTGATCAGTTAACTAAGAAACTGTCCTCTGATGATTCCTTAGATAAGAAATATGTTTTAGAAATGGTGAATAACATTCAGCAGGTTAGTAACCATTCTTTAAAATGTGGCTATGATGCACTGGAGGCTTCATTTAGATCAGCCATGACTGGCACAGTTATAAGAAGGCATGCATGGTTGAAAGAACAGGCCTTGCCGGATCATGTTAAAACAAAGCTATTAGATGCTCCTATGGATAAGGCCAGTCTATTTGGTTCTCCTGCCCAACAAGTAATGAAGAAAATGGAAGAGAAGGCAAAATCTGTACAAACAGTTAAAGATTTCTTACAGGTTCAGCCCCCAAGGTTTAGCAGGAACTGGCCTTCCAAAAATTGGTCCTTTCCAGACTCCTCTAAATCTCAGAGAGGCAGGAATAGACGTTCCAGAGGCAGAAATCAATCCAGAGGAGGTGCCTACAGGGGACGACAGTGGCAAGGCAATAACCAACGAGGCACAGAGACAACCACTACCACTGCAACAGGACAATCACAGTGACTTGGCTCTGACACCGCCTACCAGGGAACAAATAGCAGCACCCTTAGGCGGAAAGTTAGCCTTATTTTCAAAAAATTGACACTATATCACAAGAGACAAGTGGATTTTGCAAACTATAGACCAAGGCTACAGGTTTCATTTCCACACCTTGCCAGTAAAAAGAGGAATGCCAAACCTACCACCAAATCAAAAGACAGAAGCTCTAAAACAAATAGCTCAATTAACAAAAATGAGAGCTGTGGAAAGGGTACCACCTACAGAACAGGGCAAGGGATTTTACTCCAGACTCTTCCTAGTACCAAGAAAAGAGAAAAGTTGGAGACCTATTCTCGACCTGTCCGCTTTAAACACATTCATCATTGTTCCAAAATTCAAAATGCTGACCCTACAGCAACTTCTTCCCATGCTGGGCAAGGAGTGTTGGCTGGTAACTCTAGATCTCAAGGAGGCATACCTGCACGTCCCCATACGACCAAATTGCAGAAGATACCTCAGATTTCTTGCAGGATCAGAGCATTATCAATTCTCAGCATTGCCCTTTGGCTTATCTACTGCCCAGAGTGTTCACGAAATGCCTGGCATCAGTAATCGCTCATTGCAGGCTACAGGGAATCCAAATTTATCCATACCTGGACGACTGCCTGATACAAGCGGACAACAAAAGCAAGCTGACACAAGACTTACAAAGAGTCATTTGCTTACTACAAGCCCTGGGATACACAGTCAATTTAAAAAAGTCAAGACTGATACCATCCCAAACAAGAACATTCTTGGGTGCAGAATTGGACACAGTAAAACAGATGGCATTCCTAACTGCAGAAAAACAAGAACAACTTGCTCTTTACTTCTTGGCATTGGCAAAGCAGAACAAACTAACAGCAAGAAAAATACTGCAGGCCTTGGGCTTCATGGCATCCTGCATAATCCTGGTCCCCCATGCCAGACTGCATATGAGAAAAATACAGTGGTACCTAAAGAATTTATGGTCTCAACACAGGCACAGCTTAGAAACCGAAATACCACTAATCCCATGCCTGAAACAAGAGTTCCTATGGTGGGCTCAGGCATGCCAGTCAAACCCAGGTTTGTCCTTCCACAACATTCTAACAAGCCAAACCATCACAACAGACGCCTCAGACCTAGGTTGGGGGGCCCACATGCTGGACAAGTGCATTCAAGGCTTATGGACTCCAGATCAGCTGCACCTGCACATAAATCAAAAAGAAATGCTGGCAGTAAAACTAGCAATCCAGAATTTCAGACCATTCCTCAAAGAAGGCCAATTGATGATAAGGACAGACAACACCACAGTCATGTGGTACATCAACAAACAGGGAGGCACTCATTCATACCCCCTATGCCGAATGGCTCTGGACCTATGGAATATGGCCCTGAGCTACAACATTCAGTTACAGGCAATATTTGTACCGGGAAAAGAAAACATCCTAGCAGACATGTTAAGCAGAACTACCTCGGATGCTCACGAATGGATGCTACACCCGGACATCTTCAAGACCATCACAAAGAAATGGGGAATGCCACAAATAGACCTATTTGCATCACCACTCAATCACCAGCTCAAGAAATTCTGCACAAGGACATACCACCCACTTGCTTGGAAGGTGGACTCTCTATCCTTCAGTTGGAAAGGCCTGACAGCATATGCATTTCCACCTCTTCCTTTGATGCACAAGGTGCTACTGAAAATCAAAGAGGAACGTCCAAGGATAATTCTGATAGCTCCAAATTGGCCAAGACAACATCGGTATCCATTGCTGAGGAGCATGTCTCGGGGGGAAACGTGGACACTACCCCTGATTCCTTTGATGTTAACTCAGAGCGACTACAACATCCTGCATCCAAACCTGAAAACTCTGCAACTGACTGCCTGGAACATTACATAAGGGCAACTAACCCAGATTTATCCCAGAGGGTTAAAGACATTATCCTTGAGGCCCGCAGACCTTCAACAAGAAGGAACTATGCAGGAAAATGGAAAAGGTTTGTCATTTGGAGTACTGAAAGAGGGAAAGATGTGTCAAAAATAGATATTGCCAACATCCTGGAGTATTTGGCAGAGCTTCTCCATACAGGCCTGTCCTATTCCTCCATCAAGATACATGCATCAGCTATTTCTGCAGAATACAGCTTCGATCCCCCTGTCTTCTCACATCCTCTGCTCAGGCAGTTCCTCAGAGGAATTAAGAATGTAAAACCTCCTAGGAAACCACCATTACCAGCATGGGACTTGAACTTTGTACTAGAAAAATTGACACTCCCTCCATTCGAACCAGCAGCAACAGCAGATCTTCAACACCTATCCTGGAAAACTGCTTTCCTACTGGCAATTACTTCAGCAAGAAGGGTTTCGGAACTACAGGCTTTAATGGCAGTACAACCCTTCCTAATCTTCCATCAAGATAGAGTGTCCATGAGAACTAATCCTACATTTATGCCTAAAGTGGTATCCAGAGTGTCTCTAAACCAGGCAATCCACCTACCTACCTTCTTTCCCAATCCACAGAACAGGGGGGAAAGACTGCTGCATACCTTGGATGTACATAGACAGTTGCGCTACTACCCGGACAGAACCAAGGGCAATAGAAAAACTGACCAGCTTCTAGTAGCTTATGCAACAGGAAGGGAAGGAAAAGCAATTTCCAAACAGACAATCTCCAAGTGGATAGGAAATTGCATAACATTCTGTTACTCCTACCATGGAAAGCAAATTCCGCAGAACATAAGGCCTCATTCTACAAGGGCTACAGCCACTACCACAGCTTTCTTACGAGGAGTGGCTACCAAGGACATTATTGAGGCTGCTACTTGGACCTCCGTGCATACATTTGCCAAGCATTATAACTTACCTCTATACTCTAGATCCAGAGCAGGGTTTGCCACTGCTGTTTTGCAAGGGATCCTAACTACACCATAATTCTTCTTCCTCCTCCCCTAGTTTGGCTATGGTATTCTACCCATTTGTAAGGACTGCAGATGCATCCTTGAAGGCCATAGTACAGTTTTGTACCTACCATAAATGTAGATGTCCGAACAGGATAGCATCTGCAGTCAGGATTACCCACCCTCCTTCCCCTCTGTGGTACTCCTAGGGTATTTACCCACCTAATAGCTAGCTGGGGGGGGGATCTCTTATGGTGTATTTGTTTGTATATATGTACATACATGCTTATTTTTTGTGTTTGCCTTCTAATTCTTGGGAAACATTGGCATTTACCCAAAAATTTAGCTTTCCAAGAGGGCAACTGGCATCTGGGGCAAGAAACACTGAGGAAAATGGCGTCGGCTGATGCCTTTATACCCGAAGACCAGCAGAGATGACGTCGGGTGAAGTGTGACACCAGCCGAGGCCCGACCCAGACTTTGGAATCCGGCCGACCGAAGGGCTGCCTGACGACAGGACAACCCATTTGTAAGGACTGCAGATGCTATCCTGTTCGGACATCTACATTTATGGTAGGTACAAAACTGTACTATCTGCTCTGAGCTACAACAGAATGGCATTAAATATACTGATCCCAAGGATATTACCAATATCCTGGCAGATCGATTTAGTGCCAACTTCACCCCCATTTCACGCCCTAAAGGGCCCATCTCAGTACCAAAAGATTGCCAAATTCCAGTAATCATGGCCACACAGGTAGAAACCACACTCTCCAAAGCTAAGAATACAGCATCCATGGGACCAGATGACATCCTGGGCTGTGTACAACATGAGCTACAAAATGAATTTGCTCCTCACCTAAGTGTCATGTGTAATCATAGCCTCACCTCAGGCTTCGTACCCACTGAGTAGCGCACAGCTACAGTTATCCCACTCCACAAGGGGGGATCCACCTTGGATCTCGGGAACTACCATCCCATCAGTCTGACAAGCCTAATTTGCAAGGGCATGGAATGCATTATCATGGAACTTATAAACAAAGGCATTGGCAACCTACAAACACTGGACCCTACCCAGTTTGGGTTCGTGAAGGGCCGATCTTGTCTCCTGAACCTGATTGACTTCATCGAATCAGTCTCCAGAGCTGTGGACAAGGGTAAGGTGGTCCACACAGCCTATCTGGATCTCGCCAAGGCCTTCGACACCATCCCCCACTCTGGAATCATAGATAAACCTACTAAGCTGGGAATAAATCCCTATGTCACTCGGGTTGCCAGCTGCCTTACTGAAAGAACCCAGACTGTAAAAGTAGCCGACTCCAAATCCGTCTCCAGACAAGTGACAAGTGGAGTACCTCAGGGTTCAGTCCTGGGACTGCTCTTGTTTGGCATCTACTTCTCTGAAGTACAGGCCAACACTAAGGGACTCTGGCTAACAAAGTTCGCAAATGACTGCAAACTGGGAGCCATTATTGAATCCCCGAATGATGTGGATGTTCTACAAAAGGGCCTTACAGAAACAGATGCTTGGTACCAGAGCCATGGGTTCAAGCTTAATGCCAAGAAATGTATAGTTATCCCCTTTGGGAAAAACCATGTACCCATGAATTACCACATAGGTGGCAGTACACTAAACACCGAAAGTGTTAAAACACAAAGTCACCAAACTAATACGAAAACACACAAGGCTGAAGTCCAAACACCTCTGGAGCAATGTTCAGATGTTGAAATGAAAGGAACCACAAGTTGAGAAATATAAAAACACCAAGTATCTAATGATTCCAGTAACAAAGAAATGGTTTAGCGCTTTTGTTTGAACAAGTTTCAAACTTCATCAGACCTGATGATCGTCTGATGAAGTTTATTGTATGGTTTTCCTTAGTGAGAGTAATTTAGGAGGCAGTGGGTCTTTCTTAAACAGAAACCCAGAAATACAAAATGTGAATGTCTGCTTAAGGGACAAAGCATTATAATAACCAAGACAATGATTTATGCAAGACATAATTTCTGGAACTGGGACATAGCAGGATGATATGGAAATACTACTGAAGAAGTTGGCGACGAAAACGTTTTGTGGAATACGTTATTTGGATTGTTTTTTCACTAACAGCCTGCAGTTTGTTTGGTGGTGTTCCTATTGAGGTGTTTGGACCAATAAAGCATCTTACATTTCGGGACCTGGATTTATTTGTGCTTGGCAGAACAGCAGTTGTTTTTCATTTAGAAGTTTGAAACTTGTTCAAAGGAAAGTGCTAAACATTTCTTTGTTACTGGAATCATTAAATACTTGGTGTTTTTATATTTCTCAACTTGTGGTTCCTTTTATTTCAATATTTCAACATTGCTCAAGAGGTGCTTGGACTTCAAACACCGTAAGTGTGATGAGAGACTTGGGGATACAGGTGGACAGTGGTCCCACCTTTGATAACTACATCGCCACAACAGTCAGGAAATCCTTCTATGTGGCACACCTCATCGCTAAGAGCTTTTAATTCAGAAAAAAGGAGGTCATTGTCCCACTGTACTCATCTCTCATTAGACCCATTATAGAGTACAACGCCCCATTTGGTATGTACCTCACAAGACATCTGCAACAGCTGGAAAGGCTGCAGAATTATCTCACTAAAAGAATCACAGGCCTAAAGCAGATGCCCTATGCTGACCATCTAAAAAAACTCCACCTATACTCTCTGGCATATCGTCTACTCAGAGGCGATCTCTGCTTAACATACAAGGCCATGTCAAACCCTGAGCTGTTGGACATGCTCCACTTAAAGAAATCCCAATCCCTCAGAGCCACACACTCGATGGATCTAAACCTTGTTATCACAATGAACAAAACATGCTGGAGGGATAGGTTCCTGACCCAGAGACTTCCCATACTCTGGAATAGACTGCCCATACATGTCAAGTAGAGTGCCTCCTTGGCCCTCTTCAAAAGGAACCTTGACGATTGGATGAGAGAGAGAAAATTCACCCCTGAGATCACTTTAGTCACTCTGCTAGACAGGGGTCCAGGGAAGTAAATATTATGGGAAGAAATATCCAGGGAATTGTTATGGCTAGGCTTGTAAAGGCCCTAGGGCTGATAGCCTAGTACCAATCTATGAACCTGTACTATTACTGCTTTTTACTTTATCAGGAAGTCTATTCCATTTTGACTCAACTCTACCCAAAAATACCTAGTAGTACACTGGTTTTGCCGTCCTAAAACATCAGATGTGAAGTTGTTCTATCTCACCGTTCATTCTTACAGATGGGTTCGTAGCCGATCCTTGGCTCCAAGTCAGCTTACTACAAAGCTCAAGGTCTTCAGACAGCTTGAGGCCACGTCCCTATCCCATGATGCACATAGAGTTACCGCAGATCTAGTTTGCCACTGCAATAGGTTGGAGGTTCCTTGCACAGCTCGGACCAGTATAATTCTTTTTCTCAAACTATTTAGGAAAATTGTTATTTAAAAAAAATGTTCTAAAGATATGTAGAGTTAGTCTTTGATAATCTTTAATAGTGATAGCCTTTATCGCTTGTTAGTAGAGATATTTCTTCTCTCTTTTGGCCTCGTTTTTTTCTATAGGCCTTTAAGATTCCGTTTGAATTTGGTGTGCTTTAAAATCATTATATAGCTGTAGTTAAATACGTAGTTAGTGAGTGTGTGTGTGTTTTTGAATAGTTTAGTACATTGTTATTCAGCCCATTTATTATTTAGGGCTTATTTCTATAACTTAGCTTTAGCATAACTTTGCTAATTGTTTGGGTGTGTCTCTTTATAGTACAGTAGATTGTTATTTGTATACTGTATTTTTCAGTATGGCTGACCAGGATAAGGATAAGCATCTTAAGTCAGGATTTAAAAAGTGTCCAAAATGTGGACAGAAAATGTCTGTGACAGATAGCCACTTTAATTGTGTGTATTGCCTTGGAGCCTTGCACTTACAGGAAAGCTGCTCCATTTGTCATTCTTTTTCATCCAGAGTTCTTCAGGAGCAAAAATGTAAACTCATAGATAGAGGACTTCTTAAACCGTTGTTTCAGGAAGCTTTGAGTGACCAGGGTACATCTAGCAAGTCTTCAAAGGCTTCTACTTCTTCAGAAGTAAAAAATAATCTAAAAAAGAGTCAACGGCTCCACAGCCCTCGGAGCCAAGCATCTTGTCTTTTCAGAGCCAGCCCCAGTCCTGGAACCGGTGTCCGAAGTTCTAAAATCACCTATTTTACAGTCAATACCTCCATCCATCCATTCATTTCGGTCCTCGATCAGCCTGTCCTATTTGGATGTGGATCATGTGGTGCAGAAGCTGCTACAGGCATCGGCATTCGCTAAATTTTTGTCTGCTCTCCCAGGTGGTTTCAGAGTCTAAAAGTGTAATGCTATCGACTTCTTTTCCTCCTCCGAGCCATACCGGTCCTTCGGAGCCAGAGGAGTCAGACCTGATGATTGTTGAGCCTTCGGAGCCGATGCTTGTTCCAGTGCCATCGGTTCCATTTACTCGGACTTCCTCGGCACCGATTGAGGAGTCTAGGAGCTGACACTCTCCTGTTGGGTCCGGGGAGGATAGTCGGTCCGACATGTCGGTTCCGACTTTGCCTCTCGCGGCCTTGGCTCGGATGATTTCAGCTCCTAGTTCTGGTTTGGAACCCACTGTGCCAGTGCCGAGGGTATCGGTGGTTTCTTCAGATCCACCGGTCTTTTCTCATTGGAGCAGTGGTGCCTTCGAAGCCATGAGGTGAGTTATGTCTCCTAAGACATCTACAACTTCAAGTCCGACTACCTCCTTCCCAAAAGCGCCTGTGTCTACTTCTGCTTCACAGATCCTAAGCATAGAGACTCAGAGCCCCAGGAAGCTCCATTGGGTGGCCCCTGCTCCTCTGAGATCTCACCAGAAATTCCCACTGATGAGGTTCCCAGGAAGAGAATCTGCAAGAGGAAGCACTTAGACTTCCCACAGGAGTCTCTCACATCTGATACCAACCTGAATGAATCAGAAGGATCCCCATGGTCCCCCTCTGAGGATATCTCATTTGCTGAGATATTAGAAATCCTTAGGCAGAGGGGTGACTGGCAGTCCACCAACTCTACTGAAGATGAGTCGGTTCTCCTGAAGGCTTTCGAGTCTCAGCCCTCCACCTCTTGGGTGTCTCCACCCTTCAATGAACTCATGGAGCTGGTCTCACGAAGGGCGTGGGAGTCTCTGGACACCATGGAGCCTTTCCTTAGGAGTTTTAATAAATTTATTTCTGCCTCCAAGAAAAGTCTTTCCTTACCAAGGTAGTGACAGTTGATACCATGGTGGTCACAGCAGTCACCAAAAAGGAGATGTCGGAAACTTCTTCCTCTATCCATCTTCCTAACAGAGATTCTAGGATCATGGATAGATACGGGAAGCGCACGTACAGTTCAGCGACTTTTGCCTTGCGTTCACTGAACTATCTCACTCATTTTATGAGATTGAAAAGAGATCTCCTAAAAGAACTTGGAGATACACTTCAGGTTACAGTAGCTGCAGGAGTTTCAGACAAAGTCGACTCCCTGCTTGCTACCCTCACTTCCATAGTGAATTCGCCCATGTGTCTCATCTCATATGCAGCTGATGGAACGAGTAGGGCAGTGGGTACAGGTATTGCTCTCAGGAGACATTCCTGGATGTGCTTGTGTTCCTTCACGGAGCTCTTTAAGTTATCCTTTGTCAACACCCCTTTTGATGGCACGTCCTTTTTTGGGCCCAAAGTTAAGGAAACTTTGACCAGGTGTGAGCAGGAAGGAAAGACTTTGTCTGCCGTCGGAGTCCATTTTTCCACCCCTGCCAGACCCTACCTCAAGGGTCAAAAGGGAGGAAAGATGTGGTTCCGAAAAGCCCAAGAAGCCTTTCTGGACACACATGGTGAACCCCCCCCTCCAGAGGCAGAGGAGGTGCACTAATGGAAGATGCCACCCTCATGGCAGAGGGGGTCTGCAAAACCAGGGCGACAGAGATCAGTTCATTGGGAAGCTCTACAAGCACTCCTGAAAGGAGGCCTGACTGTCCTACTCTGGAGGCAGTCGGGGGTCACTTATCTTTGTATCCAGATGCCTGGCTCAAAATAACAAATGACAACTGGGTACAAAGTATAGTTTCCACAGGATATTTCATTCCTTTTGCCACTCCCCCTCTATTGACAACAAAAATCCCGGACGTTTCACCCAGTTACAGGGAACAAGCAAGAGTAGAGGTCCAAACGTTGCTAAGAAAAAGAGTCATCCAACCAGTCGCAGTACACCAGACAGGATCCGGAACCTACTCAAGATTCTTTTTAGTTCCAAAAAAGACAGGGGACTGGAGACCTATTTTGGACTTCAGCAGAATAAACAGATCTGTCAAGAAAGAGAAGTTCCGGATGGTCACGCTTCAGTCGATACTTCCCTTTTTAGGGAAAGACAATTGGATGTGGTCGATAGATCTACAGGATGCGTACTACCATTTAAAATGGCCAGACCATCCAGAGATCATCTGTGCTTCTGGCTGGGAGCCAGTCATTGCCAGTGTTGAGCCCTGCCCTTTGGTCTCATTACAGCCCCCAGAGTGTTCACCAAATGTATGGCAGTGGTCATGGCTTACCTGAGGCGTTTAGGACTCCAGGTGTTTCCGTACTTAGATGATTGGCTCCTCACCACCACCACCAGGCATCAACTAATACAAGCCAAGGACACCACTCTTACTCTCTGCAGTCATCTGGGCATTACAATAATTTCAGAAAAATCTGCCTTATTGCCATCGCAACATATAATTTTTATTGGAGCAGAATTGGACACCACCGTCACCACTTTGAGACTTCCAGGAGAAAGTGTGTTACTACTTTGTCAGCAGGTCCACAATATCATATCCAAAGAGAAGGGTCCAGCATCAGAAGTGCTAAATTTGTTAGGCATGATGGCAGCTGCAATACTAGCGATACCACTGGGTCACATGCACATGCGGATTCTGCAATGGCTGTTATTCACTCAATGGTCTTACCAAGAGCTCCCAATGTCTCATCTCATAATGATTATAAGCACATGCAAAAAGGATCTTCAGTGGTGGTTGACCTCTCTTCATGTAATGATAGGTCGTCTTTTTGTCCTACCCCCACCAGCGGCCACAGTGACCACGGAAGCTTCCTTGATAGGGTGGGGGGGCATTTTCAGGGAAGAATAGCCCAAGGCACATGGACCGAACAGGAGACACATCTGCATATCAATGTTCTGGAGATGAGAGCAGTATGTTTAGTGTTGCAGTACTTCCAGGACTGTCTTCCTCTGGGAACAATTGTGATTCAGATGGACAACATGTCTGTGGTCTGGTACTTGAACAAACAAGGAGGAACCAGGTCCTATCCCCTTTGTCATGAGGCCCTATGAGTATGGCAGTGGGCTACATCCACCCAGCGAGTTCTGTTAGCAACGCACATCCCAAGGAAATCCAGCGTGATAGCAGACAAACTGAGCAGGGCAATTTTGTTGCCTCCCGAGTGGTCCCTCAAGAAAGAGATAGCGGAGAGAATTTTCCGCACGTAGGGCCAGCTTTGCTGCAACTTTTTTGCCAGCCACCTGAACACAAAATGCAGAAGCTACTTTACCCTGGTTCCCCCTCTGGAAGAAGCCCCAGGGGATGCACTCGTACACGATTGGCCTGCGGGTCTCCTCTATGCATTCCCACCAATTCATTTGATATCCAAAGTTCCCTGGGGAGGACCATCATTCTAATAGCCCCTCATTTGCCTTGTCAGATTTGGTTCTCCTTCCTTTGACTTCATCTGTTGGAAGAGCCTTGGATTCTGGACCCAGTTCCAGATCTTTTGACGCATTCGTCAGGGGCACTTCATCCCTCTCTTCAGTCCCTGAAACTGACAGCTTGGCTGCTCCAATTCCCAACATAGCCAGGTTCCATAACCTCTTGAATGAAATGCAGCATTTATTGCTGTCTTCTCATAAATCCTCTACTAGGAAGCTATACCTTAGCAAATGGAGAAGATTTTATATATGGGCTTCTTAAAATGACTTTGATCCCTACCAAGCCCCTATTTCCTCCATATTAGAGTTTTTGACTATACATTTCCTTAAAGGAGCTGCAATAGAAACAATTCGGGTCCATCTTGCCGCTATCTCTTATTTTCACCTTGGCTTTGAAGGGTTAAACATAATATCTCATAAGCTATCTAAAGCTTTTCTCAAAGGGACCTTTCATCTCAGACCACCTGTAAAATCCCCTTAAACCCCATGGAATCTAAATTTTATGCTTTCACGTATTATTCTCCCACCTTTTGAACCAGCTTCCTCATGTGATCTGAAATATTTGTCATGGAAGACTATCTTTCACTTCTGCCCGTAGAGTGTCAGAGCTATAGGCCTTGTCCATAAAGCCGCCTTATTTGATTTTTCATGCTGATAGTGTCCCTGCGAACAAATCCTTCATTTTTACCCAAAGTTTGTACTGAAGCTAACCTTAACCAGATCATATTTTTGCCAGTGTTCTTTCCCAAACACACCAACAACTTAGAGTATATGTTGCACAAGCTTGATGTTCATAGACAGCTCAGATTTTACCTCGATAGAACAAAAGAGTTCAGAAAATCAGAACAGCTTTTTGTTTCCTTTTCAGATTTCAGAAAAGGTATGCCAGTGGCAAAAACAACACTGTCTAAATGGTTATCTGATTGTATCACATTTACTTATTCAGTTGCTAATCTACCTTTACAACACAAAATTAAGGCTCATTTTACCAGAGCAGTGTCCACATCTTCTGCCTTTTCTGCTAGGCTTCCTATAGACAACGTTTGTGCAGCATCCACTTGGTCAAGACCTCATACCTTTATCACTCACTACAAAGTTGACAAGGCCTCCAGGGACAGGGCCTCCTTTGGGTCTACTGTCCTGAAAAACATACTCCCGTGAGCCACCCAAGAAAGATGGTGCTTAGGACGCTACCCATCTGTAAGAATGAACAACGAGATAGAACAACTTCACATAAAGAAGTTGTGTACTCACCATAACGTTCCATGTGAGTTGCTCATCTCGTCGTCATTCTTACCTCCTAACCCCTCCAGGGTTTTTCGAGGACCGAGATACTAGTTTTATCCTGGTTGTTCAATCTTTCTATGGGTTTTCTCAAAAGTGTGATAGAATGGTTCATGGTATTATTATACGCAGAAAACAAGATCTGAGGTAACTATAGGTGCATCTTGGGATAGGTACTTAGCCTCGGGCTGTCTGAAGACCTCAAGCTTTGTAGTAGGCCGACTCAGAGCCTTGGATCGGCTCTGAACTCATCTGTAAGAATGAAGGTGAGATGAACAACTCACATGGAACGTTACGGTGAGTACATAACTTCTTTTTTTCTGTGTAAGCTGGATAACAGTAAACATTCCTGCAAAAGTAGTTCAGTCCACACCTAACCAATCAGAATAAGGTGTCCCTGAAAGGTAGTGTAAAGCACTTTTGAGCTTCTTGGAATATGGCAATGTGTTAAAATTCAGTCCTTTTAATGTCCTTTCTTTGTAATTTTCTGAACAGATTACAAAAAAAAATTAGCCTATGGACGCCACATGGGACAGCTATATTCTGTCAAAGAGTGACTTATATTTGTCAAAAATGGGATCATTTTCTTTTTGCTGTAGGAATCGATTAATTATTTTATGGATCCTTACACTTCTGAGCCCTACTTTTTTGGATATCTAATATAGACTGCAAAGCTCAAATGTCATCTGCTAAAATATTCAGGTCTTTAACAGTAGGCACCCTTTTAGATGCATATTATTGGTAGAGTAGCAACCATCCACCAAACAAGTACCAAACATTGCATTCTTAGTTTTGCCAACATTGATTTTTATAGTATTTGCACCCTTTTTAGATGCATATTAACTAGTTTTACTCAGGTTTTTGTTATGATTGTTTATATTATCTTTGTATAAAAGGCTAGGCAGTGTTTGATTGAGGATCTGTTCACAGTATAAACACGTTGAGCTCATCTAATTTTTCATTAATTCAGCCTGCAGCTTTTGTCATTTTGATCTTTCCGTGATCTTCACAGTGTCAAAAAACAGATTTACATGCCCATAGTTGGTTGCAAGACTTTTACTCCTTTCTTATTGTAAGCTGATTTTATGTTACCTTGTTTTTAGTCACTAGGAACTGTATTTCTCAAGTACATGTTTCAAAGAGTAGTGCTGAGGGTTCTTACCATACATTTGCTGAAGTATGCAAATTCCTGTTTCCTGTATCATCATGACTGACTGCATCATTGATTTTCAAGGGACTGATCATGGGTAATAAATTGTCTGTGTTCAGTAGTTCTTCACTAACAGTATGTTCCACATCTGTGTTACTTACTGGAACAATAAAAATACTTTTTAAAGGTTCAAAGTATTGTGCCACCTTTTCTTGGATGCAGTACTTCAATCCTTTGACTAAGTGTCATCTGTGCCCATCTTAACATTGTGCCCTTTTTATGTACCTCTAAAGGGATTATCTGTTATCTGTACTACTAAGTGCCAGCTTTTCCTTACAAGCTGTTCTTTCTCAGCCCTGACTGTGTTTTACATGGTTACATTGGTTATGTTTTGCTATGCTTTCCCTACTTTAGTTCATTACCCACATCCTGTGAACCTTTCATCCTGTTTGTAAGCTGTTGTGTTTTTTTGATGAGTGTACATCTAGAATCCTTAAACACATTTTTTTTGTGCTTAGGAATGTATCCTTGTCTTGTGACTAGCTGACTGTAAAGCTGCTACTTTGTTCTCTGTACCTCAGCTTACATTTTCAGTGAGTAATGAAGTGATCACTGCCTAGTAATAGTAACTTGTGTCCAGGTGCTGTTTCTTCATACAGACATTGTCCAAGAGATCACCACTTCTCAATGAGTTATCAGTAGTCTGCTTCAAGTGATCATTCCTTATATAATTAATTAAAATAGAAATCATTCCAGTATGATTAACCACTCAGTGCCAGTTTGTTCTACGTAGGCTAAAATTTCTTACCAAAAGTGTTGGTGTTATAATCAACACTATGTAAGAAGTCCACTATTTTGGTCACCTTCCTTAATCATGTGGCCTGCAGCCGGTGCTGCTGAAGTAAGGTAGGTGCTGCTGGATGGAACCTTTTGTTGGCTTTCTGATCAAAGCACAAAGGGGGAGGGTGTGGCAATGAAGTGCTAGTGCTAACTGTAATGTTTTGTTGTAGTGTATGTTATGTGAGAACTAGTACATGATGGGGGAGTGGTCAGAATTCTAGATCACTGAAATTGTTGGCTCAATAGTGGAGTGCGAAAAAAGACACCTGAGACTGCTTGGCACTATATTGCTAATTTGTGTCTTTTCCAAATTATTGTACACGCATAGGGTTGGTATACATAAGCTTGAGAGTGCACAGCACCCCCCCACCCCGCAAAAAATATGCTGTGTGATAGAACTTGTTGTGCAATTAGCCTAACAGACTCAAGTTGCATTCAGTTGAAGCTGCAACTAGGTAAACACAACCAGTCTAATAAAATATTTTTGCAGCAAGTTTTCTATACCCACCATGTGTGAATGTCTTCGTCCCCATACCCCCTTAATTATATGTATTAATTCTGCACTACTGCAGAGAGAACAGAGAAGTAAAAAATGTAACCCTGTTGCCACTGTAACAGAAACAACACCATCAGTGATTTTCTGTGAGAAAAAGCAGTAAAGAAGTTGAAACCCATCCAGTTGTAAATGAAAATTTGTGACATCATTCACTTTTCACTTGACCATTCCACACCAAGGAATGCCGTTGACATTTGATTTCCAAGTTAACTTAGTCTTCAGTGTGAATAGAGGAGGGTACCTGAGACTCCTTAGTGACATCCCTCTCACTGATGCTCCTCTCAGCAACACTTATCTCACTGATGCTCCTCTCAGTGCCACTCATCTCACTGATGCTTCTCTCAGTGCAACTGCTCTCACTGATGCTCCTCTGAAGTGGCACTCATCTCACTGATGCTTCTCTCAGTGCCACTCATCTCACTGATGCTTCTCTCAGTGCAACTGCTCTCACTGATGCTCCTCTCAAGTGGCACTGCTCTCACTGATGCTTCATTCAGTGCTACTCCATCCACTCATGCTCCTCTCAGTGGCACTGCTCTCACTGATGTTCCTCTCAATGGCACTCATCTCACTGATGCTTCTCTCATAGATACTCCTCCTCATCACACTCCTCTTACTGATTCTCCTCTCACTGATGCTTCTGTCAATACCACTGCTCTCACTGATGCTCCTCTCAGTGGCACTGCTCTCACTGATGCTTTGCTCAGTGCTACTCCTTCCACTGATGCTCCTCTCAGTGGCACTCCACTCACTGATGATCCTCTCATAGATACTCTTCCTCGTGACACTCCTCATACTGATTCTCCTTTCACTGATGATCCACTCACTGACACTGTTCTGACTGACACCAATTTCACTAATGCTCCTCCCATGACACTCCTGTCACTGATGCTCCTCTCAGTGACACTTCTGTTAGTGGTAATCCTCTCACTGACACGGCACTTACTTATGTTCCTCTCACTGACACTCCTCTCATAATTCTCCTTTCACTGATTTTTCTCTCACTGGCACTCCTTTTGCAACAAGAATAGTTGTTACAGGTACTTTATGTCACATCTGTGTGAGTGTATCCTGTTAAAAATTCTGAATGAAAGGACACGGTATTGCATTGTGTCACTTTTACTTTAACAACAGGCTTTCTTTAGATCTTCAGCAAAATATGAACAGTTGGAGTATAGTATAAGACTTGCACATTTAAAAAAATACAATGTAATTGTATGCCAGTTAAAGTGTATACAATGTATAGTGTGAAACAGAACATATATTACATTAGTTTCTAGTGTCACAAAACAGTAATGCAAAATCCTTTCTGAAAATGATAATAGAAACTAGGTCGATGTTTCTACCACAGACACGTTAATACCAGGAGCTTTGGCTGGAAGTGAACGCACTCATCTGATCAATGTGGAAAGTGAGCAGTTTCAGGCCTCTTTTCGTCATTACGTGGGTAATCCTCTTTTGCTTCGTAACTTCTCATCTTTTGCTTCATAACATCACTCTGTATGGAGATGCAGTAAGGGTTGACTGTAGTTCACCTGCTAGAGAAGGGAATGTGTTATGTCATCTGTAATCAGTATTTATACCCTTGATGCCCGCAGTATGCTATGCCCTTTTCATATTATCCCTAGAGTGGAGGTGCAGCCAGAAAATCACCCATGAAGGATGCAGCATGAGGACCACTGTACTCCCAACCACTCCAAGTAAAGGAATATGGGAAGAGCATGATAAAGGACCTCTCCAGGTCTTTAATGCAAATGTCCTGCCCCATACCAGACATATGCAGTCCTTTTCCTGGCCATATCAATCCACCTGCCTACTTGCTTTTATATCTGTTTAGTAACCATACACTTTAATTGGCACATACTTTTCTAATCAGAATTATAATACTTTGACTGTATTAACACAACCAAATCACACAGTTTGACAAGATGAATGATAATGCTAGATTTTAACTCATTCCGTCCTGAACAGCAGGAGGCTGGTTAATCCCCTTGATTTCTGCAGTCTTCTAAGCCAGGAAACCACTTGCTTCATGAAAACTTTGCTTCAAAACAATCTGTTGAATATATACTTCATAAGTGTTTGTAGTATCTGATAAGTAATGTGAGTTACAAAAAATGCAAAACACGAAAGCCCTTTGGTAGGCAGTGGGCAACATCATATGTCTGTCTGGAGATGTTGATTTTATACCACAGATTTTTAAAAGAAAACAGTTCTTTATTTGTCAAAAATTACTTATATTATACTCAAATGAAAGGTTGCACATCTAAGTGTACAGAACATATCCGTTGTATCAGTGGGAGGATAGTTCACCTGTCCAAGAGCTTTCCAATGATGTATGACAGTGGGTATCACACTACACTTATATTTCCACAGTATTTCAAAGCAGTATCAACAACAAAACCGTGTAGTGTTAAATGGCAGATATCAACAGCAACAATATGTTCCTTAAGGTTTTGTATAAGATGCTACCATTTGTTCACCTGTAGGTCATACAGCTTTTATGAAATTAATGCAGTTATGAAAATATAGGTAATAGTCATAACCATAACTGGTTTACAAAAAAACTTGTATATCTCAGAATGTTTTCACATTATACACCATGTTGTAATGTCAGTTTTTAATAAACACACTCCCTCTGTTTGCATGCACCACTCTTGACATTATAAAAGTAAATGTGAAATTTTTTTTTTTTGCAAACAGTCCTTAATAACTTCACCTGTGTACATCCCTCACTGATCATTTTACTTTGCCTGCTTAGAAATGTCAGCTTGTACATGCCACCTTGCTGTCTTAGTTTTAGGAGTGCATCTGTATAAGAACTTCAGAAATTAGACTTTGAAAACACTGACAAGTATACGATCATAGGAGGTTACTAGGCTAATGACCCTAGAGCCTTTGTAAACCTAACCATTCATGCCCCAATTTTCCCAATTATCAGTGCTCAAGGACTATAATACTTTGGTATATGTGTATGCCTTAGGGAATCTAAAAGCTGCCCCTGCCCTTAAGGGACACAGGCGATAAGCTAGAGGTGAATTTGCAACTTCTCATCCATTTCTCCAAATTGCACTTGAATAGACCTAGGGAAGAGGTTTGTGTCATATGAATGGGGAGTCTGTTCCAGAGAAGGGTTAATCTCTGCGACATATACCTCCCTCCAGCATGTTTTATTTACACATACCAGATTTAGCTCCTTAAATTGGGTAATTCTAGTGCTGTTTGTTTTGCAAATATATGGCAGATCCATCAGGGCTGGAATGGAGAATTCTTGTAGGTTAGGCCTAAATAGGCCATCAGTAGTCTGTAGAATACTTAGTACAGGGACAGGGCTGCATAGGACATGTTATTTACACCCTGTATTCTTTTATAGAGAAATCTCTGTGGCTGTTCCAGCTGTTGCAAATACCCAGTCTGGTACATGCCAAAGGGCGCATTGTACTCGATTATTAGTCTAATGAGGTCTAAGTGTAGTGGGACTATAATCTTCTTATATCTGGATGCTGTGCCCTTACTTATACGTTTTGCCACATAGAAGGATTTTCTCATCACCATGGACCCATGATGTTAAAAGTTCGGGTCACTATCAGCCTAAATTCCTTACCATTAGGTCTACTCTTAAGGTGGTGTTATCAGTGTTGTAATTTGCAGGGGTGGTTGCTTTCTCAAATAGTATAATTATACATTTTTTGCATTAAGTTTTAGGCCATGAGTCTGGCACCAGTTTCTTGTCTGAGTCAGACCCTCCTGGAGGATATCCTTATCTTTGGGGGGATTCAGTGATTTTACCACCTTGCAGTTATCAGCAGATTTGGTCAGCCAAAGGCTCCCTATAGTTGCCTTGATGTCAGAGAAGTATATTCTGAACAGGAGAGGGCTTAGTACCAAGGCCAGTGGGATTCAGCTCCTAACAGGCCTCTTGGTGGAGGTGGATTTCCCCATCCTGACTTCATGTGTCCTATCCATGAGCCATTTGGCTTTCCATTAGGTGAATAGGGATTTATGCCTGAAATTGTGAGTTTGTCTATAATGTCTGAGTAATGTATTGTGTCAAATGCATTTGTCAGGCCAACGTAGCAGTATGCACCATTTTACTCTTGTCCATAGTTCTAGTGACCTCATCAAAGAATTCTGTCAGGTTTAGTAGGCATGACCTGCCCTTGGCAAAACCAAATTGGGATGGGTTCATTGTGTGAAGATTTCCTGTGTCTTTGTTTATCAGGTCAAAGACAATTCTTTCCATAGTCTTGCATATAAGACTAGTTAAACATATGGATCTGTAGATGTTCTTCGTGTTTCACTGTTGCAGTCCTAACATATGGGTTGTCCGTTTCCCGGGAGCCCTCAGCCGTCCCGAATACCAGAGTCCTTGGTATATGACGTTGGCTGCTGTCAGTTGTAAAACTGATGTCAGAACATCAGGTATAAAAGAAGGCAGCCAATGCCATTTCCTCAGTCTTTCTTGCTGCGGAGCCCAAAGCAGATGTAATACACACTAGTGTCGGTAGGCCGTTTACCTTCTTTTTGCTTTCCGACTACAAAGTTGAAGACGCCTTCAGATAAGTACCCCGTTGGGGATCCTCTTTTCTTGCTTTAACGAATGTCAGATAAAGTTAATAACTGTCTTGCCTGTGGAAAACAGATTCCGTGCCGTTATTTTAATTCCTATTGTATAACTTGTTTGGGCCTTGAGCATGACGTCCCTAATTGCGATATCTGTGCCTCCTTTAACCCGCGTACCATATGCCGTAGAGCTAAGATTTTGTATAAACATTTCAGAGTCTGGCCTAAGTTCGTCTGTATGGCATCTTCTGGTCTCCCGGCGTCGGATACACCTAGGAAACGCAAAGACAAGGACCGCAACAGGCCTAGGGTTAAATCTGCTGACGTCGCACCGGTGAAATTGGTCGTCAGCCCAGCGGTAGTCAGTGAGGCGCTTTTGCAGCCCCTGCAGTCCGCAGATTTTCAGCCGCAGGCCTCTGCCGAGACCTTTATTGAGTCCTCCATGCCACAGTCTGCTATTTCGTCTTCAGACCCTCCACCTGTCACCGCCTCAGATGGGTCCAGAGCTGCTATGCAGGCACCGGCTTCTGACACCTCTTCTCTTCGACATGAGACCAGATCCAGACCGACTACCTTAGGCCTTACTTCTGCAGTCACTAGTCCTCCCAAGTCCCTCCAGATTGCTAGCAAACCTTCCAGCCGAAAACCTTCGCACAGGCAGGCGTCGGCCTCCCGTCCTGTGTCTCAGTCCCAGTTGGTAAAGATGGCTGGTGATCTTCTTTCACTGATTAGGGGCTCTCATCATGTCCCTTCCAAGAGGGCTAGGGAATTGTCTCCTGATGTTTTGT
The DNA here is from genome assembly GCF_019279795.1 of Protopterus annectens. Lineage (NCBI taxonomy): Eukaryota > Metazoa > Chordata > Ceratodontiformes > Protopteridae > Protopterus > Protopterus annectens. The sequence goes on from NC_056733.1 coordinate 1,767,886,896, forward strand.
CTGTCTCAGATTCAGAAGTTTCCAGTGTTTCTGCTGGTGAAGAAGGAAATTCTCAACTTTTTTCTGGCTTTGAGGATTCTGATGCTGAGGACTCTATCCCTTCTGCCTCCCCATCAGAAGATTTTTCTTTTGGGGATACTTTGCATACTTTTAGGGTGCACTTTAAATGGGAATGTCAGGATTTTCCCCAGTCTAAGAAGAGAATCAGGGAATTTTTGAATTTGCCACAGCATAAGCCTCTGGCTATACCTCCAGTTTTGGAAGTTGTGGATGATGTCTTCATGGAAAATTCTTTAACTCCTAATTCTGTCCCACCTGCCCCCAGAAAACCTGATAGGTATTATGATTCTCACCATTTCCTTTTTAAACACCCTACTGCTGATCCTGAGATTATTTCTCAAGGCCCCAAGGGTGTTAAGGCTACTATTGCTAAAAACCCTGTTCCTTCTGATAAAGAGTCTAGGGCCTTGGACAGGTGGGGTAAAAAAGTCTATACCTCTGCAACACTTGCCATTAGATCTGTGAATTGCCTTTTTCACATGCTTAAGTATCAGCAACATACTTTGGAGACTATTAAGACTAAACTTGGGGATATTCCTTCCATGTCGGAGAACAAAGATTTACAAGACTTACTGAATATTGCCACTCTAGTTAATAAGCATTCATTACATTGTGGTTTTGACACTTTGGTGGCTTCCTGCAGAGCAGCAGCCACTGGTTCCATTATTAGAAGGCATGCCTGGCTCAGGGAGCAGCCTCTTTCTGAACCTGTTAAATCTAAATTGCTGGATGTTCCTTTGCACAAGGACAATATTTTTGATAATAAGGCTGAGGAGGTACTGAAGAAGTTGGAGGATATGACAAAATCTATGCAAGCTGTAAAAGATTTCCTTCAGGTTCTGCCTCCTCGGTTCAGTAGGCATTACCCTTCCAAGAATTCATCTTTCCCTGATCCTGGCAAGCAGGGTCGCTCTAGGCCTAGGGGGTTTCAGATCTTCCAGAGGACAGGCTTCTGTCCCTCAAACGGCTAAACAATGGCATTCTTCTTCGGCTAAATCGGGGAGTTCTAAGCCAGCTTCCCAAAGCAAGCATTCTCAATGACTCCGGCCTTCTTGTGCCTACCTCTGCGGGCCCTGGGTTTCCTTTGGGGGGAAGGTTAGCTGGGTTCACAGAGGTATGGTCTACCCTCACAGATGACAAATGGGTGCTCAGTATTGTAATCCAAGTTTACAAGTTTTATTTTCACACCTTCCGTGTTCTGAAAGGGTACCCAAACATACCCAGAACTCTCAGGACAGAGGTAGAAAGTCACATTTCTTTTCTACTGACCATGGGGGCTATAGAGCCAGTTCCTGCAAATCAGGCAGGCCTAGGTTTTTATTCTAGACTTTTTCTTGGTACCTAAAAAAGGGGGCACCTGGCACCCTATTCTGGATCTGTCTGTTCTCAACACTTTATTGGTGATTCCCAAGTTCAAGATACTCACCCTTCAACAGTTACTACCAATGCTGGGCAAGGATTCATGGCTGGTAACTTTGGATCTCAAGGAGGCTTATCTGCACATCTCAATAAGGGAAAGTTGCAGGCAGTTCCTTCGCTTCAGGGCTGGGAACAACACTTTCAATTCTCTGCTCTGCCCTTTGGCTTATCTACTGCTCCCAGAGTTTTTACGAAGTGCCTGGCTCCAGCCATTGCTTTTTGCAGGCAGAGAAACATTCAAATTTATCCTTATCTGGACGACTGTCTCATTCAAGCAAACTCCCCAGAACAACTTGAAAAGGATTTGGAGTTCATGAAGAACATTCTCACCTCTTTGGGTTACACTCAACGAAAAGAAGTCAAAGTTGGTTCCTACAAGGGAGATTGTTTTCCTGGGAGTGAGTCTGAATACAGCCACCCAGATGGTATTCCTCCCTCAAGAGAAGCAAGAAGATCTTTCGATTTACTTCAAGAATTTGGCAAGCATGACCCAGCTCTTTGCAAGGCAATTCCTGCAAGCACTGGGGTTCATGGCTTCATGTATTCTGATGATCCCATATGCAAGGCTGCATATGAAAAAACTGCAATGATACCTCAAGAGTCTTTGGTGCCAACACACACAGGACTTAGACTTGATTCTTCCCTTAATTCCTTGTCTACAAATGGAGTTTCTCTGGTGGGCGACAGCCTGTTCTCAGAACAAGGGTCCGCCTTTCTGCCAACCACCTGCCAGCCAGACTCTCACCTCACACGCCTTAGATTATGCATGGGGGGGGGGGTCATCTGGAAGGCAGGGGCATTCAGGGGACTTGGAGCACCCATCAGATTCACCTGCACATAAACTTAAAGGAATTGATGGCAGTGGAGCAGGCCTTGCTGGCTTTCAAGGGCCTACTCTACCCTGGGACTCTGCTGATCAGGACAGACAATACCACAATCATGTGGTACATCAACAAGCAGGGGGGACTCACTCTTATCCCTTGTGCAGACAAATCATGAGACTATGGTCATTAGCAGCTTCCATAGGCATACATCTAATAGCCCAGTATCTTCCAGGGAGGCTAAATTCCTTGGTGGATCAATTGAGCAGACATGTTCTGGATCCTCACGAGTGGCAACTGAACAAAGTCATTTTCCATCCCATCACTCAGCATTGGGACACTCCACAAGTGGATCTTTTCTCCTCTCACACTAATCATCTCCTTCCAACCTTCTGCTCCAGGGAGTTTCATAACAAAGCTTGGAAAGTGGATGCGCTGTTCTTCCCATGGACACAACTCTCAATTTATGCATTCCCTTCTTCGCCTCCTCTTCCCAGAGTACTGATAAAGATAAGGGATGAAAAACCCAAGGCTGTTCTTATAGCACCAGGTTGGCCCAGGCAGCATTGGTATCCCCTTCTTCGCAGCCTTTCCCAAGCTCAGCCTTGGCATCTTCCCCTGGTACCAGATCTGTTGGTTCAGGGAGGGGGAAAGTTTCTTCATCCTCATCTTCAAACTCTGCATTTAACTGCCTGGTTAATTCTTTAAATCTTTCCCAGCAGGTGGTTGAAGTTCTTCATGAGGCCAGGAGGCCTAGCACCAGATAAATGGAAGAGATTTTGTTCTTGGATGCAGGCTAAAGGAGAAGACTCTTCTCATCCTTCTCTTTCCCTCAGTCTTGATTACCTAGCAGGACTGCTTAATGGTGGGCTTTCCTTTTCCTCAATCAAAATTCATGCTTCAGCAATTTCTGCTCATTGCTCTTTTGAGCAACCCACTTTTTCTCACCCCTTAATGAAGTAATTCCTGAGGGGAACTAGCAATCTTAGACCTCCCAGAAGAGCTCCTACTCCTGCTTGGGATCTAAATTTTGTCCTGGAAAAGCTTACTCTACCTCCCTTTGAGCCAGCTGCCTCTGCATATTTGAAGTTTCTCTCCTGGAAGACTGCTTTTCTTTTGGCTATTACTTCGGCCAGAAGAGTTTCTGAGCTACAAGCCTTAATGGCAGTAGAACCTTTCATCATTTTTCATTCCGATCAGGTTTCTCTGAGAACTAACCCCTTCTTTATGCCCAAGGTGGTTTCCAGTCTGACCCTTAACCAGTCTATTCACCTGCCTACCTTTTTCAATAATCCCCAGAATAAAGGGTAAAGGATTCTGCACTCCTTGGATGTGCACAGACAGCTGAGATTTTATTTAAACAGGACTAAATCCTTTCAAAAATCTGAACAGTTGTTGGTTAATTTTGCTCCTGGGACTCAAGGTAAAGCTATTTCAAAACAAACCATCTCCAAATGGATTGCTCATTGTAAACACTTTTGTTACCTGCTGCATGGGAAGGTTCCCCCTCAGGGTATTAGGACCCACTCTACTAGAGCAGCCTCTACCTCTGCAGCTTTTCTGAGAGGTGTGCCTACTAAGGACATTCTAGAAGCAGATACTTGGTCTTCTGTCCATACTTTCACAAAGCATTACAATCTACCTTTGTTTTCTAAGTCCAGGGTTGGTTTTGCCTCTGCAGTTTTGCAGGGCCTTCATACCAACCCTTAATGTGTGATTCTTCCTCCCCCCTTTGTCCTTTTCCTGGGCTTTGGGAATCAACCCATATGTTAGGACTGCAGTAGTGAAACACGAAGAACATAGTACAGTTGTGTACACTTACCATAAATGTAGATGTTCGAGTGTATTCACTGTTGCAGTCCTGGCTTCCCACCCTCCATTCCCCCTCTTTTCCTAAGGCACAGACTACTTATTTTTATTTTTTGGATGGCATGTTTCGTTCTGGGGGCTCCTGACAGTTACAGCAAGAAAAACTGAGGAAATGGCGTTGGCTGCCTTCCTTTATACCTAATGTTCTGACATCAGTTTTACAACCGACGGCAGCCAACGTCATATACCAAGGACTCTGGTATTCGGGCCAGCTGAGGGCTACCGGGAGCCGGATAACCCATATGTTAGGACTGCAACAGTGAATATACTCAAACATTTACATTTATGGTAAGTGTACACAACTGTACTTTCCCCAAGTCTGTTGATGGTCCCTCTTTGTGTAGAGGGATGACAGTTGCAGTCCTCCATGTCAAAGGATGAAGCCAGTCTGCAGGGTGTGGTTGAATAGAGATTCTACTGGGCCTGATAGGTCATGTTTCAAGCTATTTAGGATAAATACTATGATATTATTAGGAACCGTCAATGCTGTGTTTTTAGCTTTGGAGAGTGAAGTAAGGGCCTATTCTTTAGTGATAGTCAGGGGAAAAATGGTAGAGGGTATTTCCTGGGGGTAATTGAAACTAAATTTAGTGGCCATCAAATTGCCTATATCCTCTAGTTCAATGTAGGGGTTCCATTTACTATTAGTTGAGCACACTGTTGGGCATTCTTCTTAAGGCTGCATAAATAACTAAAAAATGCCTTATGGTTATACTTAGCCTGGGAGCTATTTTTGCTTTGAAATTGGCTTTGGTGGAGTTGATTAGTCCCTCTGAGTTGCTTGTTGAGATTGATGATGGAGATTTTTTTGCTTTTTGGGCATATCTCGTCATATTTTTAGACAGGATTTTCATTCTTTTGTTGTACAACCTATATGTACTGGCTGTCCATCAAGGGGACTTATTTCTGTAGCAGAACTATGTCCCTTGTGCCAGTATGGATAAGCTTCATTATGACTAATACTATTTATATGATTTCATATGGAATACTGGCTAAACTGAGTGGTCTAAATTTATTTTAGTCTGATGTAACCACAACTTCACTTTGGGAAATGGTACCACTACAAGCCTGTTGTCATAGGTCACGGACATGTCCATATGCTAACATTTCATTTAATATACCTGATAGAGCTTTTGTTAGGTTTTCCTTGATACTGTATAAGAAGCCAACTATCTTATCTAGCCAAACAGAATTTGAGTTTTTAATTGTATTTGTAGTAACAGTTATGATATTTACAGCTGTGTAAGGGCATTTCTGCCTTGTTGCTATAGTAGTCTAAGACATGGCCTTGCTTATTGTGAAGTTTGCACAATTTTTTTCAGCAGGTATAGTCTCCATATTCTATTTAGGTTGTCAGTTTGTTTCTTGATAACGTTACTGTCACAGTTTTCCCTCTCAGGTTTCTAATGTAATAAAGGATACCTTATTATTCATTGTGGTCTTTCAAAGCAAGTTGAGTTTGTATTGTAATCTTGGTGGTTTGTTAAAAAAGTAAATTGTTTCTTTAGGTCAACTAGTCTTGTTTTATAATAGAATAATGTTTGATAGCTAAATTTTACTTTACTTTCTGTCGTTCATCTTCTTAATGATGTTATTCAACCAAAGAGCATTTTGTTAAATTTGCCTGCATATGTTTGTCTCACTGGTTTGTGTTCATGAATGCAGAGATTAATAACATCATATAACTCATTGATAATGTCTGTGCGGACTTATATATGGACTTATATGGATAGTAGAAAACAGTACTGCAGCCTGTATTCTTAAGTTAATTTATTAAACAATAGTTTGCATTGGCAAAATCTGAGAAGGATAACTTATGATAAGAGTTTTACTCAGGTTAGAGATGATGTCATCATGGTTTGTGTTGATCACGTAGGCTGTAATTATGCATAGTGGGAAAAAAAGATCCTAGGTTTGTTAGTAAGATAGCTAAAGTATTGCACCGCCCCCACATCTGAATTTCCATGCAACTTGTTCCATATTATCTTGAGTAACACAGTCAAAAATATAGACATGTTTATTGTGTAGTGAGTAGCTTACTCAGTCAATGCTATTTAAAATCCAGAATTTGGACTTTGTTTTATTTGGCTTTTACATTCTGGAGTTCAGTCAGGAAATTCTCATTATCTGCTGGGATACATGGATGCTATAATGTTCTTTTCTCCAATATTGTATTTACTGCCACTAATATTTATCTTTGCTTAGGCAATTTCTAGTGCCAAGTTGCTGTTTGACAGAGAAGAGACACTATAATATAGAACACTCACTAGACTGAAGTATTTTCTGTAATTCTCTTGTTATATATATTTTTCACTAGACAGTACTGTGAGGTATGTGGCAGTCTGCTTGTGAGTTTAGCATAAAATTCAATATCAAGAGGTGAAACAATAAGGGTCCAAACAGCAAATGTGCCGTTTGGCTTTCTGCAAAAATCAGCAATGAATATACATACTTTGTTTTCTGTGATTTGAATGGAATTTTCTTGTTTTGTTTTTTTTTTTTTTTTTTTTGAAACAGCAGAGGCACTAACTGTCAGACTTTGCTCAGGTTTGAGAATACCACTGCCAGTAGCACTACTATAGTCTTCGAATAGAAGCCAAGTTCATTTTATTTGATGTGTAGTGTGTTAATATTTGATTTTTGTTTGCCCTTTGTGATAGCCATATATGAGAGGCTGATATGCTGGCCATATGCTGTGGTACCAACTTGTGCTACTTAGGTCATTGCTAGATCAGCTTCCAGGAATATGACTTGGGTCCAGTCATCGTTGTTGTAGCCTTGCCAATTTGATAAGAAGACCCTTGATTTGAAGCCAAATTGCCATCTGTAAATTACAACTTCATCCATATTAAGAATCATGCTGAAGTGATAAAAGAGAGAAGGGAGAAGCAGAGGTGACATTTGTCCTTGTGGAACTCCTTAATCAGAGGAGTGAGAGCAATGAAACAATTTAATGGACAAAGCTGTTTTATGAAGGTAGCGTGAAAATCACTCAGGGACTGTTGATCGAAATGTATTGAAGAGCTGCTCCAAGATATTGTTTATTGAGTAGTTTAATTATTCTTGTTAGGAATATGAAAAAAGCCCCACTGAGAAGCCCCTTTGTCCATGTGCCATACAGTGTGTTGTCTGTAAAGATCCACAGGCATTTGTTGTGCTTCTGTCTGTCCAGAAGCATGTTAATCCATAGACAGAATACCATATTGTTGTTGAGATTTGCATGTATGGGTGTGCAGCTATTACTCTTATATCACTCCAAGAGCTTGGAGAAAAAAAAGATGATTTTAAACAACCAAGAACAAGCTTGGAGAAGAGTTTCTGGATGAGGTCAGATGGTGGATTCCTGTTGTGAAGGCAGGTGTTTTGAGAGATTGATAGGTCATAGATTTCAGGGTCTATATTATGTGATCGAATGGTCAAATATTCGAACACGTAATAATCATCCCGTAATAATTGAACCGCCACAGTGTCGAACTGTTCAATGGAGATCTCCGTACAGTGCAGAAATGGAAATTTTCCATTGTCTGCACTGTAGTGCGGTCTCGGAGTTGGTATATTTAAGTAGTGGGTGGTGCAGGGGGGCTTGCGCCCCTGCGTAGAGTGTTTAAATGGTTTGTTTGGGTGGGTTTTTCTTTTTTTCTTTTCCATTCGACATTGTGGCAGTTCAATTATTACGGGTCGACTATTATGTGTTCAGATATTTGACCATTCTATCACGTAATATAGACCCTAGATTTCATAAAGTGGATTTTTAATATGTGTTTTTTTTCATAGTTTGATATACCAGAGACCTAGTTCATCTGATCCAGGATGGCCATGTTCTAAGAGTCGATCTATGAATTTGTCATATAATGTGATTTGTTTAAATAAAAGTGGTGTAAAGGGGTGAGGGCCTACTTTAGGTATTGCGGCATTAAAAACTGAGGGATTTGTATCTGTGGTACTTTCGTGTATTTAGATGAAACATCTTCATGTTAGATAAGTTCCTTTGCTGTACAGGCAAATCTGGAATATCGGAAAGAGTATTTTCAGGTTCTGCTACTGTCACAGTTTATCTCTTTGTAGAAGGTCCTTGGTTTGTTATGAACTGTGTCATAATTGTTGCAAAATAAAATTCTTTGTAGTATGCAATGACATTTTTGGCAGACATTCTGAGGAAAAATAAAATTTACTGTAACAGACAAGAGGGATTGGTTTTCCAGTTATTCCATACTTAATCCACCAGTCAAAGTACAGCATGGAGCTGTTTGTTTATCCATCCACTATGATATACATTTCTTTGAGACCTATTAGATATATAGATGTTATTTTGTAGGTGTTTTAGGAGGTTGGTGAGATAGCTGGCTGCTCTGTGGGCAACTTTTGTTTGGAAAAATTGGTGACCAAGCCATAGAGTTGATAATTGAATGCAAAAGGTGTGCTCTTTTTTCATGTGATTTTGCAGTGAATTTCAGTAATAAACAGCTGTATTCATTATCCAGCTATAGTCAGAGATAATATAGGGAAAAAGTAATGTAGTCTTTTTATGCTGAGAGTTTATATTTTATTGAGAAAAAATGCCTTGGTATATTACACTGTATAACTGAAGGATGAGAGTCAATACTATCAGTACCCTAAAGGCCCTGTAATCTTACCTCTCAACTTCTCAGAGTAAAAAATCTGGTCAAAGCCTAAAATAATGGGGGGACACAGCCCAGAAAATACAGACAATTTTTAAATATTGCTCTTATAGACTTAGAAAGTTGGTAGAATGGCATGATTTGTATTTCCATGCATTTCCTGAAGGATATGAAGTCTGAAACTCAAACGTATGTCATTGTGTAGTGACATCAATCCTCAGTGATTTTCCAGAAAACTACAAGTTTTATGTGGAATATATCAAAACTATGTGCCGAAAATCTGGACATTTGAGAGCTATGCCAGTAATAAGCTCAGCAATTGGGATGTTATGTAGTCCAATCTTGCCTTCATTCTTACCCCTGGTTCGGAGCCGAACCTCGGCTCCGACTCGGCCATACTCTTGCTCAAAGTCTTCAATTGGCTCGTGGCTAAGAGGCATCCCATCATGCAACAGGCCCATTTCCCAGATCTCGTTTGACGCTCGTTACGCTCAGACATGGTCTCGCTTTTGGCTGTGCCTGAGTATACTTTTTTCTAAATTTTTGGCTATTTGTTGATCATAAAAAGCTATTTTCATAGCTACTGTGTGTGTCTCTCTTGCTGGTTGTGTGGCCTTTTTGTTGGCTGTTTTTAGTATCCCATTCACTCCCTTTCTTCCCACGGGCTAGGCCCATTTTAGTTAGAGGACCTAGTCCTCCCCATTGTTTCCATGTGGTCTTTTTGTTTTGTGCTTCCTGTTACTTGTAAGCTTATTTAGTGTTTTGTCGTGCTACAGGAGAGGAAGAACAAGCTAATTCTGAAAGGACGGCATAAATACTCCTTCGAGGAAGACTTGGCCATATCCTCTACAGCTAGAAAGGACAAAAAGACTGCTAAGAAGTGCTCTCTGGCTCCGTCTGTTTTTTCAGAGCCGCCAACCGGCTCTATTGGCTTCGATGCCGACAGAAGGTAGTGTATTGACTAAGTCTGTATCGGCTCCCAGCCTTTCGGAGCCGGTCACGGATATTTTGGTTCAGAGCCAGTCTCCAGTTGTTTGACCGGGTCTCCTTCACGTCAGTCTCCCTCTATAGGGAGATCCAGATCTCCAACTATATCCTCCAGGTCCTCGAAGTCCCTTTCCGATGAGGACTTTGATAGAGTGGTGAAGAAACTGCTTCAGTCATCGGTGCTGGCCCAATTGATTTTGGCTCCAACCCAGTCGGCCCCTTCATCGTTTGTTGTTCCTCCTCCGAGCCTTTCTCGGCCCTCGAAGCCAGAGTTGTCGGTTCTGCTGGGTGCTGTTAGGTCGGTTCCAGTAGCTTTGCTTGGCCTCTTGGTTCTGATTTCCGCTCCGACCCCATTGGTTCCGTCCACGAGGTCAAGGGTCTACAGTTCCCCAGTCAGACCCGAGGGGGAGGGGGAGGTTTGATCTTCATTGGTTCCGAGCCTTCCTCTTGGTGCTTCGGCTCAGGTGAGCTTGGACCCAAAATCTGCTTCGGACCTCATCTCCTTGGCGCCAAGGGGTACTACCGTATCCTCTACGGTTAGTTGGCCTTCAGTGCCGGGGGGATCAGCCTTCGAGGTTATGAGGAGCGTGCTGGCCAGGTCATCAGCTGCATCCTACAGCACCGACACTCTGCCCCCTCCTCCACCGGTGTCAGTTTTCAGATCACCCTCTATCCATGGACAGCGGAGACCCAAGGCCTCAGGATACCTCCGTGAGTGGTCCCCAACTTTCTGATGTCTTCCCAGAGTTTTTGCCTGAGGAGTCCATCAGAAAGAGATTGTGTAAGAGGAAACAAGTTGACTCCCCGGATGAGTCTCTCACGTCAGACACCGACCTCGAGGAGTCAGAGGGGTCCTCCAAGTCATCTTCTAAAGATATCTCTTTTTCAGATATCCTTGAGATCTTGAAGCAGAGAGGCAGCTGCCCCTCCAAATCCCCTTCTGATGAGGAGTCAGTGTTCCTGAAGGCTTTCGGGTCTCAACCTTTCGCCTCTTGGGTGTCTCCCCCTTTCGATGAGCTACTAGAACTCATCTGTCAACACTGTGAAACTGGTCCCTAGGAGACCCAATAAGTTTTTGTCCGCTCCCACAGACAAGGAATATGTGACAAAAGGCGTTTCAGTAGATGCCATAGTGGTGGCAGCAGCCACCGAGAAGGAACTTGCTGAAACTTCGTCTACCGTCCATCCACCTAACAAGGAGTTCCATGCCATGGACAGGTATGGGAAGCGTGTATTTACCTTAGCGGCCTTTATTCTGCGGTCGCTGAACAACTTGATGCATTTTACAAGGCTCCAGAGAGATCTCCTAAAAGAGCTAGGAGATTCTCTACAGGGTAACATTTCTGATGCCGTGGCACGGAAGGTCAATGCACAGATGTCTACCCTAAATTCCCTTACCAACTCCTCCATGAGGCTGATCTCATACGCAGCTGACAGAGCGAACAGGGCAGCGGGTTCCGGAGTAGCTCATAGCAGGCACTCCTGGATGCGCCTGTGTAATTTTGCGGAGGCCTTCAAGTCTACGTTCACCAACACCCCATTTGATGGTTCATTGTTATTCGGAACCAAGGTGAAGGACACTCTCACTAGGTGCGAGCAGAAGGAAAAACCCTGTCTGCTGTGGGAGTCCATTTTTCCATACCTTCTAGACCTTACCCAGAGGGCCAGAAGGGTGGGAAAATGTGGTTCAGGAAGTTGCAGAGGTCCAAGTCGGACTTTCCCGGTTAACAAATGTTAAATAAATAAATTTTTCAGAACGCACAAAGTGATTCCCCCTCCAGAGGCAGAGGAGGGGGTGGAAGTTCAGGAAGACGCTGCCCTAGAGGCAGAGGAGGCCCATGTAACCGGGGGACTGTGATTCCTTTTGCGGTTCTCCTTACCAGCACTCCTGAAAGGAGGCCTGACTGTGCATCTCTCGAGCCGGTCGGGGGTCGCATTTCTTTATTCCCAGAAGCCTGGCAAGATGACACCCAAGACGAGTGGGTATTAAAGATAATTTCCAGAGGTTATCATATTCCCTTTTCTTCTCCTCCCCTGCCAACCAAGAGAATTCCAGACATTCCACCCAGTCACAGGGATTCCGCAACTTTAGAAATGAAAAAGTTGCTTTCAAAGAGAACCATCCAGCCTGTCCCCGCAGACCAAGTAGGATTAGGGACTTACTCCAGATTCTTTTTGGTGCCAAAAAGAACAGGGGACCTGAGACCCATCTTGGATCTTAGCTGATTGAACCTACATGTACAAAAGTCCAAGTTCCACATGGTCACCTTACAGGTAGTACTCCCTCTGTTAGGGAAAGATGTGTGGATGTGCTCCATCGACCTCAAAGATGCTTACTACCATATCAAGATAGACAGGGCATCGAGAAGTCATCTACACTTCCAGCTGGGAGCCAGTCATTTTCAGTTGTGCGCTCTGCCCTTTAGTCTCACCACAGCCCCCAGGGTTTCACCAAATGCATGGCAGTGGTAATGGTTCACTAGAGATGCCAGGGATTCCAAGTTTATCCTTACCTGGACGACTGGCTCCTTTCTGCCACCACCAGACATCTACTATTACAGACCAGGGATGCCACCATTACACTGTGACAAAGGTTGGGAATTACTCTAAATTGGGAAAAATCTACCTTGTTGCCCTTGCAGTGTGTCACTTTTATCGGCGCCAAACTAGATACGGTGCTCATGAGGGCCTTCTTACCAGAAGAGAGAATTCAGGCTCTACAACAGCAGGCCTATGCCTTACTACCATTGAGGAAGGTCAAGGCAAAAGTGGTCCTCAAGTTATTAGGGACCATGGCTGCCATGATCATGCTAGTCCCCTTGCCAGACTATACATGAGGGTTCTTCACTGGCTGCTTTTTGCCCAATGGTCACTACAGCATCTTCCACTCTCCCATTCTATTCTGATTACGGACACGTGCAAGCAGGATCTATGCTGGTGGCTTCAGGCCAGCAATCTTAATATGGGCAAGCCTTTAGTCCCATCTTCTCCAGTTGCCACAGTGACCACGGATGCCTCCGAGATGGGGGGGGGGGCATTATCTTGGCAGGACAGTCTAAGGCATGTGGCAGGATCACGAGACCCATTTGCATATCAATGTCTTGGAGATGAGAGCAGTGCTATTAGCGTTGCAAGCACTTCAGAGCTTTCTCCCTCTAGGGGCAATTGCAATCCACTCAGACAACATGTCAGCGGTATGGTATCTAAACAAGTAGTGAGGAACCAAATCATACTCCCTTTGCAGAGAGGCACTTCGAGTTTGGCAGTGGGCGGTGTCTTCCCAATGCTTTCTAGTTGCAATGCATATACCGGGGAAGTCCAACGTGATTGCCGACAGGCTGAGCAGAGCTATCCTAATGCCTCATGAGTGGTCCCTGAACAAATATGTTGCGGAGAAGATATTCCGCAGATGGGGTCAGCCTTGCTGCAATCTATTTGCCAGCTGCCTCAATGCCAAATGCAGCAGCTACTTCACTCTTATCCCCCGGAGGGGGACACAAGCGGGAATGCTCTGGTTCATGATTGGCCCTCCGGTCTTCTCTATGCCTTTCCACTGTTTCCTCTGATATCAAAGGTCATTCAGAAAGCACAGTCTTTGGGAAGCAAGATGATCCTGATTGCCCCACACTGGCCTCATCAGATTTGCTTTCCCTTCTTTCAACCCTATCTAATGGACGATCCCTGGAGTCTGGACCCAGATCCAGATCTACTGACTCATATGTCAGGACAGTTCCATCCCTCCATTCAGACCCTCAAGTTGACAGCTTGGCTGCTCCAGTTCCTTCCCTAGTCAGGATTCAGGATTTTTCCCCGGAAGTGGTCCACATTCTGTCTTCTTCCCACAAGCCTTCTACCAGGAAGATTTATTCCAGTAAGTGGAAGAGATTCTCCATTTGGGCCCATGAAAGACATATTGATCCTTATACAGCATCTATTTCAGCAATAGGAGCATTTCAATCTGGAGCATTTCTCCCCGGGCCTCCGCTAAAAACAGGCTCTGTGGAACCTAGTCGGACATTTCCGGTCAACAAATGTTAAATAAATAAAAAAAAAAAAAAAAAAAAATTAGAATTTCTTTCTCAACTGTTCAGTCAGGGGTCAGCTGCAGCAACCGTTAAGTGCAACTGGCAGCGATTTCTAACTTTCACGTTGCTAATGAGCCCAACCTTAAGGCTCATAGGCTTTGTAGGGTCTTTCTGAAAGAGACAGTGTTACCCCGACCTCCAGTCTTTGATCCAGTAATGCCACGGGACCTCAGTTTTGTATTACAGAAGCTGATCTTGACTCCCTTTGAGCCCACAGCTATGTGTGACCTTAAATTCTTATCATGGAAGACAGTATTCCTGGTAGCCATAACTTTAGCTAGGCGGGTCTCTGGGCTCCAAGCTTTATTGATTAAGCCACCTTATTTGGTGTTTCACAAAGACAGAGTCTCCTTAAGAACCAATCCTTCCTTTATTCCAAAGGTTGCTTCTGTTGTCAATATCAACCAATCCATTGAGTTGCCTGTGTTTTTTCCTGAATTTTCTAACAAGGCAGAGTTTGTTTTATCAGCTAGACGTTCATAGACAATTGCATTTCTATTTACATAGGACAAAAGATTTCAGGAAATCAGATCAACTGTTTGTCTCGTTTTCAGACACTAGACTTGGGGTTCCTGTTTCTAAAGTAACTTTGTCTCGCTGGATTTCCAGTTGCATCTCATTTATTTATCCTTCCAATGGCAAAGAAGTACCCTTTAAAGTGCAAGCTCATTCTACACAATCTGTGGCTACCTCTACTGCATTTCAGACTAGGATTTCTATGGATAATATTTGTGCTGCAGCAACATGGGCTTCACCTCATACTTTTATTAGTCACTACAAATTAGACCTGGTCTCTAGAGGCAGATCTTCCTTTGGTTCCACAGTGCTCAATAGTATTTTTCACTGAGCCACCGAAGGTCAAGGTGCTAGGGATTCTGTCCCAGGGGTAAGAATGAAGGCGAGATTGGACTACATAACATCAAGAAGTTATGTACTGACCATAACATTTGATGTATGTAGTCCATCTTGCCTTACATTCTTACTAACCCCCCCACCCCCTCCTTGAGGACCTGGAGGTATAGTCTCTAGGTGTCAGTAGTCCTTTCTGTTGGGGTTGTTCTTCTTCTCAGTGTGTGTGAGTGTGTGTGTGTGTGTGTGTGTGTGTGTGTGTGTGTGTGTGTGTGTGTGTGTGTGTGTGTGTGTGTGTGTGTGTGTGTGTGTGTGTGTGTGTGTGTGTGTGTGTGTGTGTGTGCGCGTGTGTGTGTGCGTGTGTGTGTGTGTGTGTGTGCTCGCTTGCAGCAAACAAGATCTGGGGAATGGGCCTGTTGCATGATGGGATACTTCTTAGCCACGAGCCAATTGGAGACTTTGAGCTAGAGTATGGTCGAGTCGGAGCCGAGGTTCGGCTCCGAACCAGGGGTAAGAATGTAAGGTGAGATGGACTACATACATCAACTGTTATGGTGAGTACATAACTTATTGTTTTCTTGCATTGTGAAGCATTGTGTCCGAGTTTATCTCACCTTCTGTAGCAGTAATTGTTGTCCCATTTGTACAGGTCACTTTATAAAGTAGTTGTTCATATAAGGAAGAGTATTTTAGATTGTTTTGCTTAATCTAAACAGAGTCACATACCTTTATTTTTGGGATATATATATCCTATGTAGCTTACTGTCAGCTGTTTGATTTCCCCAAAAACGTCTCACATCTTTTCAAGCAAAAATTATTATCACCTTAGGTCTTCAATTACTACTGCCAGTTTTCTTCAGAGAGGCATATGGGTAAAATGTAATTCCTTTTGTGCATCTGCTTACTGTGTGGTCTGAAATAGCCACCTCCCGGGAAAAGTGGGGGAGTTGCTTTACGCAGCCTTAAGTGACTACTTTTTCTTTGAGATGCAGTAGTTGTCGAGTAATAAAGAACTAAGGTGAAGGAGGTTTACTCATTTGCAACATTTTTTAAATAAATGTTACATTAGCTAATATTCTTCATGAGCTTGAATACATGCGATACACAATTAGATGTACCCAGGTTCTTCTAGTATGAGCTACTTTTTGCTCAGGTTTTAGTGGTGCAAGTTTAGGTTAGTTGATGAGACATAGTAGAAGTGTCCTATGCAGGCATCTGCCCATTTTTTTTTTGTCCTGGAGTTTGCTTTGGTGTCATGAACCAGAAGTCTTTTAGTAGGTGTATCAGATGACTTGGTGTCAGAATAGTATGTCTCTGTCTTGAACATATTTCCGTAAAATTATATACTCCAGTGCTGGGGTGTTTTGGGAAAGTAGCATTAATATACTGCGAGGAAAATGTAGATATTGCTTCCGTGGAGCGCATTTAGTATTAGCAGCTCTTAATGATTTGCTCGAAGTCTTGATGAATCTTTGAAAACCCTCATTTGCCAGCTGGTAAATCTACTGAACTATTTCCATTAACTGGATAACCACTATCATTTCTAAAAATCTGTGAGATACCAATGAACAAACTTTGTCAAGAAGGGTGTTATTGCATTAAATGAGGTTTAGCAACAATCTTGGTTGCATAGTGTGTTTCAAAATCCATCTTTATAATAAGGAAACTGGCTAATGCTGAATGAAAATAAGTATTTAATTCTGTCCAAGGTGTATTTGACAAAGTGGGCATATTTACAAACTGTGCTTTTGACAGCATTATTAGCTTGTCAAGCTTTTCAGTTGATGTAGAAATGCTATTACTTGTTAACCTGTTTCAAGAAACCATATGCTTATCTCAAAACTCGTGATTCATATATAAGTAGAGACAGATTAACAAAATGAGACCCCATGACATTCCTTGTACAGTGAAGAAACCTTTTTAGAAGACAAGTTCATTATGCATAATCATTTAGAGTTTGCCAGGTAATCCACTGTTACATGTCTCACCTACATGAGGTAACTTACTTTTGCAAGTTTTTCCTTTATGGCACTCATTGTCAGTATTTCAGTTATTCCATAGTAAAAAAAAAAAAAAAAAACTTGCATAATCTTCTCCAGTTTGGAAACTCAGAAGAAATCCCAAGAAGATACATTTTTTTCTGGGTACATGGACTTAAAACATGCTGTTACTTCATGCATGTGCGATATTGAATGTCAAGAGTTTTATGTTTATAAGCGGAGTTCCAGTTTTTCAACTTTGGCAGAAAGTTTGAACTTAATGTCATTGCAATAGACTTTGGTGGTCTGCAAATACCTCACCAGTGTGAATGTCTGTACATGCAAATATAAAGGAAAATGTTCATAAACTTTTGTAGGAGTACTTTCAGTATCATTAGTCAAGGTATGATAAACCAAGGAAATGGCATGTTACTGGCTTCTGTGATTTTGTAATAAATTAGCTTCAGGTTTTACTGGGCAAGCTTTCACAATAAGCTTTATTCATATCATTTACATGATTAAAATATGCCATTTCAGTTTCTGAAGTGAAATAGTGTTTTCATTTTGAAAAGCCTTTGGGTGAATTGTGCAATCCTTTTTTGTTAATGAAATAAGAGCACTAATTTTAGTGACAGTTTCACTGTTGGGTATTTTGTTTAGTAAATGACATTTATTTATTGTTGAAGGGCCAGGTGAAATGTGAGCACAGCAACATAAGTACTACCACTGCGTAGCTATTACTAAAATCTACATTTAGCTGTTATTAAAATCTAACTTTATATGTAGCAGAGAACTTTCACTGCTTACCATTTAAACACTATTAGCAGGACATATGTGAAAAATGTGACTATTACTCACACTTAATTTAAATACAAAATGTCAACATTATAAAAACAATTAAATTTATAAATTAACAGGTAAGTAAATATCTACTGCTTATATGTTTTCCCCAGTCATCTCCCCTTCTAGCAGCAGTTAGTATTAATTGTGTCATTTATACCTGAATAATTATTTGTATGTAATAAAATCTGCCAACATGTCTCCATCATCTTCAGTTGTTTTTTATAATTACTCCCTTTATAATCATATCACTTATGGCACTAAATAAAAAAAAATTCTCCAGCACTTGCTGCAGTATGCCTTCTTTGGTTGTAGAAGCAGAAAGTTACTGTCAGCATTGTTAACTGTCTGAGTCCCATTTCTACTTTGATTCAAATACAGCATAGAACTCTTGTACACAGCAGGAATGTCATTTGCAATTCAGGGTCAATATGCAGCTTTATTTTCTAGGTCTTAAACTTTCCAATACATTCAAAAAAATTCTGGATAACAATTGCTAAGAAAACTTTTCTGGAGATATAATACTGGAAATAGCATTCTGGAATTTTAGCAAGTCCTGTATGAGTTACTTTATAACTCAGTGATTTACCTTTTATAACTTAAAACTGTGCTGTGGTAAATGAATGTTCAGGAAGTTAACCTGACATAGTAACAAATAAACGACTATAGCCTATATAATTTCCAACAAAAATGTATCTGTATCTTGCAGAATAAATTTAGGATGCAGAGTTCCAAAACAGCATGCTCACTTATGATATTAACCATTGCACTAGAGTGATTTTAAAGGAAAGTTTAATTGCTCTATTCTCTAGTGGCAATATATTTAGATTAACATTCACTGCAAGTTGTGAAGTGCCATTAAATAGCTTTAGAGTGAAAGATGAGACCCTGGGTCTTCACTGGTAGAAATGGTGATGGTGACTGCTGGCTTAAATTATTATATTTGCACCTCTATTGTGAAACT